>NC_041219.1:58301470-58316890 GCF_002837175.3 Physeter macrocephalus | reverse complement strand
AGCGGCTGGGCCCGTGAGCCATGGCCGCTGAGCCTGCGCGTCCGGAGCCTGTGCTCCGCAACGGGAGAGGCCGCGACAGTGAGAGGCCCGCGTACCGTAACAAAAAAAAACCAAAAACTAAACAAAACAAAACAAAAAAGAGATAAAAGAAACAAAAGGAAAGCAGAAATCCTGAGGGAAAAGGAAAAATGCAGGGAATAAAAGAAGAAGAAATATAAATAAACAGATAAAAAATCCCCCAAAATCCCTAATTAATCTTCTCAGAAGGCTAGTATAGCAAAGTTCATCCATAAAACAAGAATGCTGTGGGAAAAAAAAAGATGCTATCTCAGCATAAAGAGTTCTTGAAAACTAAGAATATGAGATGGAGGGAATTAATTCCCTGGAGGTCCGTGGTTAGGACTCTGCACTTCCACTGCAGGGGGTGCGGATTCGATCCCTAGTGGGGGAACTAAGACTCTGCAAGCTGGGCAGTGCGGGCAAAAAAAAAAGAAAAGTTATTAAAAATGAGATGGAGAAGGGAGAGTACATGTAACTATTAAGGAAGAGTTGGTGGCCTTTGTGTGAATAGTTTCATAAGTGGTGAAAATGAGTACCAAGTTCTAATGGGTATAAAGACTGGTGGGTAAGTGTCTTAGTCAGGGTAAGTTAAAGCAGTAACCTTAAATCTTGGGGTTTAATACCACAAATGTTTATTTTTCACTTAAGCTAAGTGTTGAGCAAGATGCCAGTTGGGCGGCTTCCTCCATCTCATACTATACCAGACAGGATGCATGGCCTCTGTATGTGTTACTGTCTAGGGAAGAGAGAAATTTGGGAGTCACGCTAGCTGTGCGCCTCCTGGGCCTGGAAATGACACTTCATTTCTGCTTACAGTCCATTGGCCATAACTAGTCACGTGGTCTCAAGCTTACTGCAAGGGGGTTGAGAAGCTGTAAACCCATACCTGGATATTGAGTGAACTCCGACCAGACTGTTTCTCCACAAGTATGGTAGGAAGGGAAAAGAGGGCAGTAACCTCAGAGAAAGGGACGATGTTTTAACGTGGGAAGCCCTGCAGATAGTAATAGATAGTAGAGGTCAATGAGCCAGAGGAAAGGGAGTAGAAGGAAATACCAAACTTGCTAAAGAAGGAAGGGCAGGGCAGGGGAAAGCAGTAATGAGAGAGGAGGGATTTCACTAATACCTTATGCTTATTTCTATACAGACACATCCACTTTGGTTTATAGTTATCTTTTCATGTCTCACTTCCCACATACACAGAGCTTCCTGTGGTTCCTGTGGGCAGGGACTGTCTCTTATCGATCTGTGCATCGAGGGACCAGCACAGAACCTGACTTACTAAGCCCTCCATGAATGTGCTTCATTATAAAGTAAGAGGCCACATAATCTTAATCTTCTCCCACTCACCAGCTCAGCAACTAGTGTAACTGGAGAAACAGGTGCTTTGGAACAGTAGGAAGAATGAAGGGAATGTAGCTGATCAAACACCTGAGGGGAAAGGCAAACAGGAACCTGTGTGTCAACGGAGACACAGCCTCTTGCCACACAGACTCTTGTCTTGGAAAACCAGAGGTGTAAGAAGGGGCAGACATATTACCTAATTGCATAAAACGAAAAGAAACCGACTTCCTCTATTTTTAAATAGGGTCTAACTAACTAGATGCTTTAATAAATATATTTTACTTATTCAGCAAATCAAAGATTTTCAGGGTCTTAAATAACATTTAGCCAAACACTTCAATTAGGCAAAATCTAGTAAAATTGAAGGTGTGCAAACCTTACAACTCATGATTCCTCTCCTGGTTATAAACCCTAGAGGGGTGTTTTCTACACCGAGCAAGTAGTGATATCAAGTTAGTGGATCCTAATGAGCAATTTTTTTAATGAATTAAAATAGAATAGAAAATATAAGAGAACACATCACATACACATGCTGCACGCATGCGTGTACGTATTAGTTGCGTAGTGTATGAGCGTGTGTGTATACTGGATAGCAATGTGTTTCCTACAATAGACCCCAGTTAATAAAAAAAAAAAAAAAAAAACCGTTTGGAGTTACAGCCCTAGAGAAACTTTCACTCTTGCTTAAAGGAGAATGTCCACAGCAGCCATGTTTGTAATAAAAGAAATGCATGAATAGGATGTGATCCAAGTAGTCCTCAACATAATCATGAAACATAATTGTGGTATAATCATACAGTGCAATGTTACTTTACAGTTAAGACGACTGTATTACAGCTACATGTCACAACATGAATGTCTCAATAAAGATGTTAAGCATAAAAACAAGTTGCAAAATGATACATTCACTGTAACCATAAATATAAAGTTTAAAAGCATGCAAAACTATATTATAATTGTTTCTGGATATATAGAGAGTGTAAAGTATAAAAATAGGCATGGGGTTGATAAGTACCAAAGTCAGAAAGGAGGTGACCTCTGAGAAGGGAAGGAGGGAAATGCCCTGTGGAAGGGATACACCAGGCTCTTCAGCTGTACATGTGATGTTTGTTTCTTAATCTGGGGGATGTTATATTATTCTTGACTTCTCTGATTTTTTTTAAAATTTTATCCCCCAAAAAAGAGGAGGGAGGTGAAATTTAAGGTTTCAATTCTGTCTCTGCCACTTACTAGGGAAGGAATTTAGCGAGTTCCTTAATATCTCCAAGCCTCTGTGTCTGTAAGAGGACATCGTAATAATAAATAGCCTGTTTCATAATCAATTAAGTGAAATAATATGGAATATCAGAGCTGCATAAAGCTCGAAGTGCTATAGAAGCATTAGCTGTAATTGTACAAGAGTGCTCCACGAATTCCAGTGGTTACTGGAAACTCTTAGTGTTCCTTTGTTAAGTATCCTCACGGAATCTTGTTCCTTTCTCTTGCAGTTACACGCTTTATATGACCGTGCGCCATCCCCACTCCACAGCTTTGGGCTCAGAGCCCAGCACAGGCCCTGGCACATTTTCGTTAGTCTAATCTGAACAGTGGAAGTAAGAATGGGAAGTAATGTGGGAAGAAAGGACTTTTATTTTGTCTTCAGTCTCATTCCTCTTTGCACTTTGATCTTGAACTTGTATTACCTGAATAATGACAAACTAGTTTAATTTTTAATGAAAATCATAAGGACTAAATCAGCATATCTTAACTTCATCGCCTCTCGGGGGAAGGTAAAGTTTTAATACAGGAAGTTACATGAAACCAAAGGAGCAGGCAAAGAGTGCTGGGGGCGCCGGGGTCTCCCCACCCTCGGGGAGGGAAGGCGGCGTGTCTAACGGTTCAAAAACAGCCGAGGCGCCGTTAGGGGGCGCTCGCGAGGCCGCGGCAGGAATTCCCGCCCTCCCGTTACATGCCCCAGTAACCCCGGCGCGCCGGCGACCGAGAGTAACCTCGCGGTCGGGTGACGGCCCCCCCGCCCTGACTCTCGCCTGCTCCGTCTCAGCCAATGGGGAGGCAGCGCTCGAGCCGGCCGGACTCTCGCCCGCCCCGACTCCTCCCCCGAGCTTTTAGAACTGAGTTCTACCGTCGCCGCGCCGCAGGCTTCTGACTTTTCCAATCACGGGCCTAGTTCCCGGTTCCAAGCCCCGCCCCTGCTAGCCCCGCGTTCATTCTCGGCCCGAGTCACCTTTGCCTTACAAACGTTCGGCCCCGCCCCCTGCCTACCTTGCGGCGTGAGGCCCCGCCCCCTGCCCGGGCCGACCAATGATAGGCTGATCCCGGAGCCGCTGGGCGGTCCTGCAGCCAATGCGCACGCCGTGGGCGGGCTCCGGGCCGGAATTGGGGGTGAAGCTCCAGCGTTGTGCCCACATTCTGGGCGCGCGGAGCTGAGGGGTCCCCGGGGGGCGCCCGGAGCTAAGATGGCGTCCGCAGCCGAGGGGGACGTGGGAGCAGTGGCGGAGCTGGCGACGGTGCTGCGGTGGGGTTTCCAGGACCTGAGCCTTAACAAGTTGGCGACGTCCCTGGGCGCGTCAGAACAGGCGCTGCGGCTCATCATCTCCATCTTCCTAGGTAAGGACCCCTCGCGGAGTCCCCAAGGAACGGGGAAGTGACCGCCCCCTCTTCCCGGAGCCACCGGGAGGGCTTTGTGGGGTGCAGTTGTGAATCCTAGAACACACCAACCAGCTGTGGAGAGGAAGACGAGTCTAGTCCCGAGTCTGAGGGCGCCGTGCCCTCTGAACCTCTTCACCTTTCTCTTCGACCCCTGCTGTACCCTTCTGGCCCCTTATTAGGCGCCACCACCCTCTCATCCTGCCATGCTCTACCCTGTGTCCCGGCGACCCGTCCGTATTTGTCTCTCTCTGGAGTTCTACTCTCTGTCCATGTGTACTGCTGTTATTAATATCAACCGTCACACACGTGCGCTTCCTGTTGGCAAGTATAGGCCCCCTAACTTAGATATTTTAGTCCTATGGGCCCCCTCAGCCCCATACTCCATACTTGCATATTCTGAGTGTCTCTTGTGCATTCCCAGCTTGTATTACACCTTCATCTTTTTGTCCCGCTTCTAATATTTTCTTCTTATACCATATTGCTTTTTCTTTTCCTTAGCCATACACCTGTCATTTACCCTGGAATATCGCTTTAATACTGGGCTTGGGAAACAAGAGTGGCAACCTCTTAAAAACTATCCATGCTACCCCAAGCGTTTATCGCACACGTGGTTCAAAGGATGTTTTGTATCTGCATTTATGTCACAACAAACTTATTATAACTGGTTTATAGGCTTTTATACTGCATCCTTCCTCCGTGGTTTTTTAATACACGGAAGCAGCATGGCACAATGAGAGAAAAAAGTGTGGACTTGGAAGGCAAACAAATCAGACCCAGCCCTCCTGCTGCTTGCAAACTGTGGAACCCTGGGCAAACCTCTTAACCTCTCTGAGCCTCAATTTTCTTATTCATGAAATGAGGACGATAATGCCTATCTGATAGGACTGCTGTAAAGTCTTGTAGGAATTCAAAGGTGAAGAGCTGATACATAAATATTTGAGTAGCTGGAAGGTTTTAGGAAGGCTATGGGACATTAGCTAGGAGAGTAGGGGTGGGGAAGAACTAAGCACACAAGACTGGGGGGTAAGAGCGGGTCTGAACCACAAGAAATTTGAGATAAGTTGGGCAGATGTGGAAAGCCTTAAATGCCGGGAAAGAAATTTGGAAGCTATCCAGTAGTCAGTAGAGACACTGACATATATCACCTAACCCGATCTAGATGATGCGAGAGGCATTAATTCATATTTAAACAACCTTGGGTAATGCCATTGTCACTTGCCTATTACACACCAAACCAAGATAATCTTCCTTTCTTCCAGAGGAAGGTCACCTTTTCCCTCCCTTGTAGAACTGTAAAATTTTAGAGGCGGAAGGAACGTTTGGTTGTGTGACTTGCTTCATGTCACGTCACCCAGATCTAACCCAAATTTATCAGTACCTCAATCTAAGGTTCTCTGCACAACACCAACTTTGAACTTCCTACTTCTTCATCCTTGTCTCTGGCCCAGTTATTTGTTGGGATTCTAATTGTCAATTAAGAGTGTTTACATTTCATTCCTTAGTAGTTGTGGCTCACTGTTGATGTCTCAACTATAAATGGAGAATGTAACACAAGAAGCAACAAATTATAAGGGGCAACCTGTTAAATGGAGCTGGGGCTGGAATTAGGACTTGGAATCTGTCCTTTTAGTGCTGACATAATCAAATACAGCCTGTGCACTCCTGGTGGACTACTATATACTATCATGGTGCATACAGCTGTCTAGAAAATTGTTTTCTCTGTATCCCACCCCTCTGACCTCATCCTCTCATTACCACCAAGCATCAAAGTAATCAACACTTGGCATAATACATCTACCACACTCCTGAGCCCCCTTGTCCATTGTACCATTTCCCACATCCCCCCTTCCTATCCCACATGTGCTATTGCCTTCAGTACCTCACAGTTTATCTCACGTTTAGACCAACTTGGGGTTCACGTTACCTCAGATCAGGCGTAGGTCTTGCACGTGGCTGTATAGGACTGTATTTTCTAGGTTTATGTTAAATACATACATAGAAACATAAATTGATACGCTTGTTGACAAGTGTGTGGAAGAAAGGGTGCATTCTGTTTTTAAATATGTTTCTCTTACAAAGGTATTATTACTTCTGTGTATTGTAACCTAGAAACCAGTAGCCTTTCAGCAATGGAGTTCCTGAACCAGCTCTCCTGGGGAGCTGGGATAGTGGAGGAAATCCTTGCTTGAGGTACCAAGAATGCCTGTAGTCCGAAATGATTTCTGACTCACTTTCTTCACTTTCTACTAATGAGATTAATTTGGGTTAAAAGCACCTAAATGCAGGTACCGTGAGGGAAGGATTAGGTATTATATATTGCTGTCAGACATTCACATTTTAAAGGGATAGCCTCATTACTTTTTTTTTTAATTGTACTCGACTTTTCTTTTTTTAAGGGAACTTTATTTTTTAAATTTTTATTTATTTATTTATTTTTGGCTGCGTTGGGTCTTCATTGCTGCCCCCAGGCTTCCTCTAGTTGCGGCGAGCGGGGGCTCCTCTTTGTTGCGGTGCTCAGGCTTCTCCTTGCGGTGGCTTCTCTTGTTGCGGAGCACGGGCTCTAGGCGCGCGGGCTTCAGTAGTTGCAGCACACGGCCTCAGTCGTCGTGGCTCGCGGGCTCTGGAGCGCAGGCTGAGTAGTTGTGGTGCACGGGCTCAGTTGCTCCGCGGCATGTGGGATCTTCCCAGACCAGGGCTCAAACCCGTGTCCCCTGCATTGGCAGGCGGATTCTTAACCACTGCGCCACCAGGGAAGTCCCAATACCTAAACTTTTTGAAACTTCATTGTATCCTATGATCTTCGGAATAAACAAAATGCTCTCAGATTCTTTACGGCTTAGTTTTCCCCGTTTGCTAACATCTCTTGTTATTCTCCAAATATTATTATCATTACTGAATCATATGATTACCCCCTCATTACTATTTTAATTAGATAGTCTCATTACTTTTTCCTTAACATCTTAACATCTTACTCTCCCTACTTGAGTTCTGTGTGCTGATCTTGAGGTGGGCCACCCAGCATTAGCCTTTAAACCTTCTTTTTTTTTTTTTTTTTTTTTTTTTTTTTTTTTTTTTTTTTTTTTTTTTTTTGCGGTACACGGGCCTCGCACTGTTGCAGCCTCTCCCGTTGCAGAGCACAGGTTCCGGACGCGCAGGCTCAGCGGCCACGGCTCACGGGCCCAGCCGCTCCGCGGCCTGTGGGATCTTCCCGGACCGGGGCACGAACCTGTGTCCTCTGCATCGGCAGGCGGACTCAACCACTGCGCCACCAGGGAAGCCCCTTTAAACCTTTTTAACTGAGACCCATGATAAGAAATACATTTTACATCATGACCCATTATACACATAGGTGGATACTTGCATTGGAAGCAAAAGTTTCAGGAAACATTACTCATCCTGAGTATAGGCAGTGTGTTTGGCTATTTTCTATTTTATTTTTTAGTATTGTTGGTGACCTGCTAAATTGATCTCATGACCCATTAATGGGTTACAACAAGCAGTTTGAAAAATCCTGAGTTAGAGGCTGTAATTTTTAAGATTCCGTACTTCGAGGAAAGGGTAAGCTTACGAGCACTGCTGCACTGGAGTATTTTGAACAGGCAGAGGACTGTGGGAGGCATGGTTTGTGTTGCGTGTGATTTGCCAGGAGCTTTGGTGGAAGATAAACTCTGCTGTGAGCTCTAGTGCTGGCAGATGCTACTGGAAAACATCTCGGCCTCAAAAACTTGGGTCTCATCGTTCCTTAGCATAATTAATAACATGAATTGTCCCAAACGAATTCAGTAAAATGTACCTCCTGTGGGTGAAGCACTGTACTTGCCCCTTGTAAGGGCAAGGGCGGTGATGCAGAATGAGTCATAGGGCCGGGCACCCAAAGCTATGCCATACGGTCTGTTGGGGGCAGGGAATGGGCACAAGATAAGTACTGTCATAACCACAGTAACAGGCAGAAGTCTAAGTGCTATCAGAGAGTTACAGAGCTTTGTGAGATTTAAACACTGGACCTTGAATGAACTTTGAAAGTCGTTGAATAAGGTTTCAGCAGACGGAGATGGTGAGACGGAGGAATAGGATGAGCCAGGGGCACTGAGGCAGGGACGTGTGATGTGTACACAATGTGTAATGTGGTTACACATTCAAGGAACAGGAAGTGGTCCGGTTGGACCGAAGCAGAACCTAAGTAGAGAAGTGGTGGGAAATAAGACCGGAAACATGGGTCGTGGAGCCTTGAAAGCCAAGGCAAGGAGTGTGTGCTTAAGCAGGTGATAGGGAGCCATCCCAGATACCTGAAAGGGGAGCGATGTGGCTGGCACTGTACTGGGAGCTGATACAGCAGTAGAGGCTCTTTTGGAAGGTAGGTTCCCTGGCCACTTTCATCTACACAGCTGCTCGAGCCAGAAGCCTAAGAAGCGGCCTTGCCACCTCCCTTTCTCTCTCTCCCCTCCCCCCCATCACCAAGTCCTATCAACACCACCTCCAAATTGTGCGGCACATACACCACTTTCCTCCATCACCACGGCCACTGACCATCTGTCACCAGAACTGCCTGAGCAGCCCCCGGATGGGCCTCTGATTTCTTCCTGCCCACCCAGTCCTTTCTCTGAGAGCAGCCAGGCTGGTCCGACCCTGCGCCTCTCCTACTCAGACCCCTTCAGGGGCTCCCATACAGCCCTGGGAATCTCCTGCTCCAGCCTTGACTCAAGCAAGTTCACAGCCTTGTAGCCACGTGGCCTTCCCCCCAGTTCCTCAGAAGATGCACCAGGTCCTTTCCAGCCTCGAGCCTCTGTACCTGCTGATCCTGCTACCAGCAGCGCGCTGCACTCCTTACCCACCTGACAGAGCCTTTTCGTCTTTCAGGCCTCAGTTCAAATTTTCGCTTCCTCCAAGAGTTCTTTCCTGCCTCATTTTAAATTAAGTCCCCTGCTGTACTTTCTCCTACTGACTGAAATTTCTTTCTAAGTATATATGCCAATGTGTAATTATATATTTGCAGATGAGGGCAGAAATCATGTAAGTTTTGTTCGTCACTGTGTACCCAGAGTTTAATACAGTACCTAGCTTATAGAAAAGGCCCAATAAATATTGGTTGAATAAGTGAATGTGTGAATGAATGACTCGGCAACTGATTACATGGAGGATAAAGAAGTAGTTGAAAAAAAAAAAACCAAACTCAGTCCTTCTGCCAGCGTATCTGGAAAGGTGACAGGGTCTTTCACAAATGAGAGGTCAAGACGAGATGGTGCTCAGTGCCAGGGAATGATCTAGTTTTGGACTTGCTTTAGGTTCCAAGGGCACCTCCAGGTTGTCTTGTGAAGCCTAGTGTTCAGTTCAGGAAAAAAGTTGGACTAAAGGTATAGTTTTAGGGACTTCCCTGTGGCGCAGTGGTTAAGAATCCGCCTACCAATGCAGGGGACACGGGTTCGAGCCCTGGTCCGGGAAGATCCCACATGCCGCGGAGCGGCTGGGCCCGTGTGCCACAACTACTGAGCCTGCGCTCTAGAGCCGTCGAGCCACAACTACTGAGCCTGTGAGCCACAACTACTGAAGCCCATGTGCCACAACTACCGAAGCCCACACGCCTAGAGCCCGTGCTCCACAGCAAGAGAAGCCACCGCAATGAGAAGCCCGCGCACCGCAACGAAGAGCAGCCCCCGCTCGCCACAACTAGAGAAAGCCTGCGCAGCAACGAAGACCCAGTGCAGCCATAAATTAATTAATTAATTAATTGAAAAAGATATAGTTTTAGGAGTCAATAGTGATATCATAATTGAGTCCGGGAGGGACTGAAGCTTACACAGGAGAGAATCTAGAGTGCTTGACCGGCTGCCCTTTGCCGATGGTGACAGTGGCTGAGAATCTAGAGTGCTTGACCGGCTGCCCTTTGCCGATGGTGACAGTGGCTGACGTTTATAAAGTACTCAACAGTACCCCACCTAAGCTCGCCAATTACCCCTAAGATAGTCACAGTCCTCTTATCATCTCCTTTGTGTAGCTAGGGAACTGGGACCGCCAAAGGTTGAATGACTTTCCTAAGGTCACACCTGTTTCTACCCACCTCTAAAATCCCTGCTCTTCACCACCTTGGGATTGGGAGGAGCATGCAGAGGTGGGAAAGACAAAGGCCCTTGGTATCCTTCACTCTTTTCATTCTACGTGATTGAACCGAGATGTAATCAGCATGTGAGACACCTCTCTGAGGCCAAAGCTGGCGCCGGCCAGATGAAGCTGATGGCCACCCCACCCAGCGCCAGCTTCCTCCCCAAGCTTGGCCGCAGCTGTGGCTTGGCTGGTGGACTCATCAAAAATGGCACTCGGGGGTAAGGGCTCATTCCTCAGAGGTTCCGAACCACTACGGTTAGCAACCTTTAAAATCAAAGGAGGTCCTGCAGTTAAGCTCCCTTTGGACCAAAGTCAGGTCTGGCCCTTCAGAACTAAATCATCATTCAGGGCAAAAAGCTTTCTTCGGGTAGCAATATGAAGAAAACCAAAGCTAAGCAAGATGGAAATTGAACTGCATTAACTAAACAAATGGAACTTCGGGCCATAATACAAAGCAGGTTCCAAAAATTCTATGATTTTGAAATAAGGGAGTTGTCCTAAATGACTTTCAAAGCCTCTTCTGATATCCTAAAAAGCTAGGTACATTCTACATTTTAGACTTTATTCTAATTCATAGCCACAAATTTCATCATAACCTAAAGCTTCCTGTTGGGGATTTCTTGTAAATATATTTTTCCAACTACTTTTTTTTTTTTTTTTTTTTTGAAAATAAATGCTCCAACAAACCAGTTTGACACATTCATGACTTTAAAGCAATTAATTAGAATTTTACTCATTTTCTTTTTTTTTTAACATCTTTATTGGAGTATAATCGCCTTACAATGGTGTGTTAGTTTCTGCTGTATAACAAAGTGAATCAGTTATACGTATACATATGTCACCATATCTCTTCCCTCTTTCCAACTCCTTTCTATCTACACTCCAATATCTTACATTGCACAAAATTTCATGTTTGAATACAAGTCTAACTTTAACGTCCAACAGAGCCATTTCTTTGCAGAGGCATGTGTAAATCAGGGCCCGTGAGATTATACACACAGGGTAATTTAACAAAAGCAATCACATGCCCGCTGACATTAAATCTGTCTGGGCAGCCATGGGAACTCACTGAAGGAGTTCCGTCCAGCAGCCTTTTAAAAATGGGATTTGGTCTTCAAAAAGGAAATGGCATTTCAGCTGGACCTTAAAAGGTGTGGAAGATTCTAGTCAGGTGGAAGTAAAAAGGGGAGCTTTCCAGCAGCAAAGAATAATGAGCATGTATGTGGAGAACAGGAAAAGTGAGAAGATTCTGAGGAACAGCAAGTAATCCAGTTTGGCCAGAACAACAGCGACTCCATAAAGGAGGAGCAGAGAGGAGCCTGATGGAGTGTTCAGGTGTGTGGGAGGCGCAGGTGGCCGAGCAGGTTGAGTAAGCTGGCAGGATGCACGTTATCTTCAGAGACCTGCGGGCCTAGGTGCACGTCTCTAAAACTAATTAAGATTAAATATGTACTGGGACTTCCCTGGCGGTCCAGTGGTTAAGACTCCGTGCCTGCACCGCAGGGGGCACGGGTTTGATTCCTGGTCGGGGAACTAGGATCCCGCAGGCTGCATGGCGCGGCCAAAAAAAAAAAAAAGATGAAATATGTACTAGCTCTTTCACCATCGACCAATTACTAAACTTCAGCCATCCTTTTCCTCATGTTCCCAAAGGCCAATTTTACTAAAGAAATTGAGGTTAAGAGTTAAGCAGTGTATCTGATAAATAATTTTTTAATTATGTTTAATTCATAAGAAGCAGCAACGACGGGGGAGGCCACAGCGGGGGGAGGCCCGCATACCACAAAAAAAAAAAAAATAAATAAAAAAAATAAAAAAATAAAAGATAATACAGTCCTCAAAGAGCTTTTTTATTTCTAGAGAACTGCCTAAGCGGATCCTTCGCTTATGTGTGTTCACTCCCATTTTGCTCTGGCAAATCATGAGAAGCATTGCTCCTTGGGAAGCTCTGAGGACTAAAGGAGATGCACTGTATAAACACCTGAGCAAGCCTGACCCAGGGCAGTTTTAAGTAACCGTTCTCTCCCTTCCCTCAGTAGATCTTCATCTCCTTCCTTTCCCGGGAGGCTCCAAGTGTGGTCTTGGGACCAGCAGCATCAGCTCTCCTAGAAACTCGTTAGACACGCAGATTCTCAGGTCCACGCCCAACCGACTAAATGAGAAACTGAGGATGGGGCCCAGTGATCTGCGGTTTAACAAGCCCTCCAGGTTATACCGGTTCCCCTGATGTTTGAGGATCACGGGTTTAGTGTGTGGCTTCAAGTATCTGTTTTGTAATACTTGATGTCCTGATAGTACCTTAAACTTTTTGAAACGTCGTTGTATCCTGTGATCTTTGGAATAAACAAAATGCTCTCAGGTTCTTTAGGGCTTAGTTTTCCCCGTTTGCTAACATCTCTTGTTATTCTCCAAATAGTATTATCATTCTTGAATCATATGATTAATGTCATTATAACAATGACGTTATTATATCATTATCATCTTTATTATCAGAACTATCATCATTACCCACACCGTCTGTTGTGACTTGGAGCTTTAACAAAAATTAGGTGCCCTCGTTGCAGCTGCCGGGGAAAGATGTTCTAAGTGAACTGTCGTTCTCAAGCAGAGAGTTTTTTTTTTGTTTGTTTTGTTTTTTTAAAACATTTATTTATTTATTTTTGCTGTGCCAGGTCTTAGTTGCAGCATGCGAGTCCTCAAATCAAACATGACATAAAATGTGTTTTGTAAGTTATCTGTCAACACAACGTGAAAAAAGGCTGAGAAATGATACTTTAGCCTACCCCCCTCATTTAAAAAAATATTTATTTATTTATTTTTGCTGCGCCAGGTCTTAGTTGCAGCATGCGGGCTCTTTTAGTTGCAGCATGAAGACTCTTCATTGTGGCATGCATATGGGATCCAGTTCCCTGACCAGGGATCGAACCCGGGTCCCCTGTGGTGAGAGTGCGGAGTCTTACCCACTGGACCACCAGGGAAGTCCCAAGCAGAGAGTTTTTAAGGTAGGGGTGTATGTGTTGTCATTTTCCCAGCAGTTGCTGAAGTCAGGGGTAAGGAGATTTAGGGCCCACTTGCAGTTTTCTTGATGAAGCAATAATAGCTTCCTAGAGACCTTAAAGCCTAAGATTTGTGTAGCCCAAAAGATGTATGCATCTTTATTTACCTCTATTTTCAAAACAAGAAGGGGAAGCAGGGGGGCGAGTAAGACACTAAGAATAAGGATAAGTAATTTCTGGATAAGAATTTCCTTTTGATTTAAAATGGACTGCTTTTTAAAATCTAAGTTCCTCCCTATTCAAGCAGTGGCTTTGAAGATAAGTGAGATTCATGAAACTCTGGACACCCTGAATGAAGGATTCTGTCTGAGAACCATGTGTACTATAATTGTTAGTAATAGAGGCTTCTGGTGGAAATGTCATTGCGTTCGAATTATAGGGACAGTTGGCCAGAAAGCGGGTAGAAGGTCAGGCCAGAAATGATCGGACTCAGGTTTTGTTCTTGATTCACATGAAGTCAAGTAGATGGTTTAAATGCCTCACGCTAACCATAGGCTAAGTTTAAATTAAAAATAAAAAGCTTTGTCAATTAAAGATACTTTTCAGTATCAAGTAGCTATCATGTTGCTACGGCGTTTTGATAAGAAAAGTATACATAGTCAGATGTGAATAAAGACACAGATGTAGAGAATGGACTTGAGGACACGGGGAGGGGGAAGGGTAAGCTGGGACGAACTGAGAGAGTAACATTGACACATATACACTGCCAAATATAAAATAGATTGCTAGTGGGAAGCAGTTGCATAGCACAGGGAGATCAGCTCGGTGCTTTGTGACCACCTAGAGGGGTGGGATAGGGAGGGTGGGAGGGAGACGCAAGAGGGAGGGGATATGGGGATATACATATGCATATAGCTGATTCACTTTGTTATACAGCAGAAACTAACACACCATTGTAAAGCAATTATACTCCAATAAAGATGTTAAAAAAAAAGTATACATAGTCATACCTGCTACATGAAATTATAAGTGATGAGATAGTAATTTTGCAGGCAATTAAGAATTCACTATAAACAAAAAATAGAGGACTCGTGTGCATATGTTGTTTGCAAATCTGAGGAGGATATGAGAGCCCAGGAGGCTAAGTTCTGGTCACTGTATATTTTTATGTGCTCTAATGAGAAGTGGCTTCCATGTAGACGTACTAAATGGCTTATAGCTCTTGAGGTTTCCAGTTTCTGCTGTGATAGCAATTCTAAACTCAGATGGACACCACTCTGGATTACTGTCCATAAATATAAAACTTCTGTTTGCAAGCCAGCAAGCAGAGGCCAACGGGGACGGTGCCCTTTAAGGCTCCTATAGCTTATACCTCAGACAAAAGTAGAACAGACTGATTACAGTTGGAGGACAGCATACAGGGCCCTGGTTAAAAATATTGACCCAGGGGCTTCCCTGGTGGCGCGGTGGTTGAGAGTCCGCCTGCCGATGCAGGGGACGCGGGTTCGTATGCATCTTTATTTACCTCTATTTTCAAAACAAGAAGGGGAAGCAGGGGGGCGAGTAAGACACTAAGAATAAGGATAAGTAATTTCTGGATAAGAATTTCCTTTTGATTTAAAATGGACTGCTTTTTAAAATCTAAGTTCCTCCCTATTCAAGCAGTGGCTTTGAAGATAAGTGAGATTCATGAAACTCTGGACACCCTGAATGAAGGATTCTGTCTGAGAACCATGTGTACTATAATTGTTAGTAATAGAGGCTTCTGGTGGAAATGTCATTGCGTTCGAATTATAGGGACAGTTGGCCAGAAAGCGGGTAGAAGGTCAGGCCAGAAATGATCGGACTCAGGTTTTGTTCTTGATTCACATGAAGTCAAGTAGATGGTTTAAATGCCTCACGCTAACCATAGGCTAAGTTTAAATTAAAAATAAAAAGCTTTGTCAATTAAAGATACTTTTCAGTATCAAGTAGCTATCATGTTGCTACGGCATTTTGATAAGAAAAGTATACATAGTCAGATGTGAATAAAGACACAGATGTAGAGAATGGACTTGAGGACACGGGGAGGGGGAAGGGTAAGCTGGGACGAACTGAGAGAGTAACATTGACACATATACACTGCCAAATATAAAATAGATTGCTAGTGGGAAGCAGTTGCATAGCACAGGGAGATCAGCTCGGTGCTTTGTGACCACCTAGAGGGGTGGGATAGGGAGGGTGGGAGGGAGACGCAAGAGGGAGGGGATATGGGGATATATGTATATGTATA
>NC_041219.1:58293052-58300995 GCF_002837175.3 Physeter macrocephalus | reverse complement strand
AAAAAAAAAAAAAAAAAAAAAAAAAAAAAAATTGACCCATAAGGGCTACTAGAAATCCTCATTCTTTAGCTAAAGGATAATTTGATTCCACTCTTTAATACTTCTTTAGTTCTTCTGAAAGAGTAGGAAACAAAAGCAAAACATACGAACTCCTATGTAGCGTGCATTTGTATTATTTATACTGAGCCTAACAGAGTAATTAGGGGGACCTGGTCATCATCAATATTTTTGAAAATTCTTCCCAAACCTTCAAGTAATGTTGAGGTGCTGATATAGAAAGAAGATTATTTCCAGTATGGACGGTCAGGGATAAAGTGAACTTCATCAAAATTAAAAACTTTTGTGCATTGGGACTTCCCTTGTGGTCCAGTGGTTAAGACTCCGTGCTCCCAATGCAGGGGGCATTGGGTTCGATCCCTGGTTGGAGAACTAAGATCCCACATGCCTTGTGGTGTGCCAAAAAAAACAAACAAACAAAAAAAATTTTTGTGCATCAAAGGATACTATAAATAAAGTGAAAAGAATGAGGAACAGAAAAAAAATAGAATGAGAAAATATTTGTAAGTCATATATCTGATAAGGGTCCAGTATCCAGAATATATAAAGAATGCTTGCTTATAACTCAACAATAAAAAGACAAATAACCCAATTTAAAAATGGGCAAAGTATACGAATAGATATTTGTCTAAAGAAGACATACAAATGGCCAATGAGCACATGGAAAGATGCTCAACATCATTAGTCATTAGGGAAATGCAGATCCAGGTCATAATGACATACCACTTCACACCCACCAGGATGGCTGTAATCAAAAAAAAGAATAAACAAGTGTTGGTGAAGCTGTAGAGAAACTGGAATCCTCGTGCATTGCTGGTGGGAATGTCAAACAGCTCAGGCACTGTGGAAAGCAGTTTGGCAGTTTCTCAAAGTTAAACAGTTACAGTATGACCCAGAAGTTCCACTCCTAGTTATGTACTCAAAAGAAATAAAAGCATATGTTCACACAAAAACTTGTACACACATGTTCACAGCGTTATTATAATAACCAAAAAGTGGAAATGACCCAACTGATGAATGGATAAACAAAATGTTATACTCATAAAATGGGATATTCAGCCATAAAAAGGAACGAAGTACTGATACCTCCTACAACATGGATGAACTTTGAAAACATGGTGCTAAGTGAAAGAAGCCATACACAATGGCCACATAGTGTCCGATTCCACTTATGTGAGATGCCCAGAATAAGCAAATCCATAAAGACAGAAAGTATTGATCGGTGGTTAGGTATTGGTAGATTGGTGGCTGCCAGGGGGTGAGAGGAGGGTTGAATTGGGGGTGACTGCTGAGAGGTGTGGGGTTTCTTGTTAGGGTAATGGAAGTATTCGGGCATTAGGTAGTGGGGATGGTTGCACAAAACTGTGAATATACTAAAATTCACGGAATTGCACACTTGAAGAATAAAGAATGACTATGTATGAGCACAAAGGTAGAGAAAGAGAACCCAACAAATAATTACACCCATTCATATTCATACGGACAATTAGAGGGTGTGATGCTGTTATCTTTTCTCCTGTTAGACTCTTAGAATCTTAGCTGGTTCAGAAAGTTTATTGTTTCACTTGCTGGAATACTTGCTGAGAAAAAGTATTGTTTTTTCAAGTTAAGAAGCGAGAGGAGGGGCAGACAGGTCAGAGAGCAGAGAAGATGAGGCTGGGGGCTCTGCAGGTCTGTCTGGCCAGCCCTCCGCCCCCCCTCCCTGTACCTCTGATGAGCCTGTGCTCCCAGGTGAGAAGCATCTCTGCTAGTTGACTTGTGCACCCCTTCCCACTCCTGGACTTAAATAGGTGCCCCAGGTCTCAAATATTCAGCCTTAGCGGATAATCACAGGATCCTTCTCCCTTCCCACCCCCAGGGCCCAACTCCCTTCCCTTCCCATCTGCCCGAATTCCCGTCCTGGAAGTTAGTTACTCTCCTTGAGGTATGCGTTTCAGCCACTGTCTGTAAAAAGGTGAACACACCCGGAAGAGGAGTTCCACGCTACATGGTGCTGCCTTACTCCACATACCGAGCTAGGGGCGACGATGTACCCCAGAGTCCAGCCTGACAGCCTTACCGCCCCTTCTCTTCACAGTTTGCGTCCCAGCCCTTGCATCCCAGCTGGCCCACCCTGCCTGCTACCAGCCCCAATCCTGCCCAAGCCTTCTCAGCCTCACCCCTCCCAGGCCTGAGCAGCTCCTGAGAGCCAGGATCCTGCTGCCACCAACACTCCTGCCCCAGCCCCCCACCTCAGATGCCCACCAGAACTTCTTTGGGGAATATGCCTGTTATTTGAAGGACCTTGAATGAAGCCCTGTGTCCACGGAATTTTGGGAGTGGCAGAATTTTCTGGTGTATGCCTAGTTTTGTTGTGGTGGTTGACTTTTTTTTTTAGTAAATAATCCAGTGTTTGTGGGACCTGAAGCTTCTATAATCTTGGTGAACTTCTTTAAGAAAAAGAATACAAAAAATATCTTGCATGTTTTTATAAAAACGTATGACCTTGGGAACACATCGCTAGCTCCTACCTCCACCCCCCCCAACCCCCAACCCCCGGTCTTAAAGGGGCCCATGCAGATGAAGGGCCTCAGCCTGAAGCCTGATTAAACTTCCTGGCAAATCGGCTTCTTCTGGGACTACTGGGTGCAACTGACACCTTTATTTTTGAAATTTGCTATAGGCTTACTTTAAATCAGATTGAGGTGGGCAAAGGCCAAAATTTCCCACCTCTAGGTTAGAGGCTTGAGCCTGAGATTTTATATCTTAAAACTGGTTAAATGAATACTCAAATTTTAAGAAATTAGCTATAGATATGCTTATATAAAATATTTGTCATGGGGTCTTTCTTGGTGGCGCAGTGGTTAAGAATCCGCCTGCCAATGCAGGGGACACGGGTTCGAGCCCTGGTCCGGGAAGATCCCACATGCCACGGAGCATCTGGGCCCGTGCGCCACAACTACTGAGCCCACGCGCCACAACTACTGAAGCCCGTGCGCCTAGAGCCTGTGCTCCACAACAAGAGAAGCTACCGCAATGAGAAGCCCACGTACTGCAACGAAGAGTAGCCCCGCTCGCCGCAACTAGAGAAAGCCCACGCGCAGCAAGGAAGACCCAACACAGCCAAAAGTAAATAAATAAAATAAAATAAATTTATATTAAAAAAGAAAGAACACTGTGATAAAAAAATTTTTTTTTAATATTTGTCCATACGTAAATATTTTTTAAGTCACCTCAAGGAAGTACATGTATAATGCTTTTACAGATATTTTCTCTTTTAATCTGCACAGCAGCCTGCAGGGTGGCCAATATTTTCCCTGTCAGCTGAAAGAAAAACGCACAACCTAAAAGTTGCAAGTTAAGTTTTATTCGGGGACCTTCCTGAGGACTATAGCCTCTCCGATAGCTCTGAGGAGCTGCCTGAAGAGGCGAGGGAGGAGCCAGGATATATAGGAATTTTTTGCTGGGAAAAAACATGTAGTCGAGCATCAAAAGACTACTGCTAATCACAAAGAACAGACATCTCAAATTAATGATTTTAGTGCTTTTCTGTGTATGGGAAGATGCAAGGATCTGGGCTGATTGAAACTATTCCTTAGATATACATCTGAACTATCTAGGGCCCATATCCAAAGCCCAGAATCCTTCCAGTTTCTCTCCGCCCTGAATTCCCCTCTGGGTGCATTGTCGGTGGGTGACTGCAGTGCCTGATGGTTTGGTCCCTGTAGAACTGGAATGGGGGGCAACATTCTTTTCTTTACATCCCTATTTCAGAGATGAAGAAATCAAGGTACAAAGAATCTAAGTGATTCACCCAAGTGGCAGAGCTGAATTTCTAAACCAGTTTACTCTGATTCCTGAGTCCGGGGATATTCTAGCTAGAATCAGATAATCTGGCTAGAAGTTGCCACCATGTGGTTCGCTAACTTGCAAAGAATTAAAATGTGATAAAATGCACTGAATATAAGCAACAGGAGTGCCATTTATCTTTGCTAGAAAAGGCATTTCGGTGTCTTAAAGTGGGTCAAAGTCAGTCAACGTCTGTTGTCCCCGTTCCACTAAAAGGAAGAACTGCTAGTCTACAGCCTTAACATTCTTTCGGTCTATAAATTTTTGTCGTGACAAAATAACTACGTGACCATTTGAACAATCTGTAGTAGTACAGAGAAGACTGTAATCCAGATGTTCGCAGATGAGGACGGTGTTCCAAGCATCCCTTTTGCCATCTGATCAGGCTTGAGATACTCCTGAGGGCTGGCCACTGCCGGGTGGCTGGCCTTTCCTGGGTTCAGAAGCCAGTGAGCGCCTGTGAGTGTCTGCTCCCCATAGGGTCACACAGAGGGGACTGTCGGCTTCAGGGCTGGTCTGCTGTAGTATTATCACTTTTCAGCTTTGGCAGCGGGTTCCACCAGCCCACCGGCATGTGTGTCATTGACACTAAGCTTAAGAAGTCCTTGCTTGTTAATTACCAAGAGCAGGTGGTTTGAGTGGGGCAATTAAAAAGACTGACTCTTGGTGGGACTTCGGGGCAGTTCAGGTTTAGGTTGTTTATCTGGGTTAAGTGACTAAAAAAACTAATATTTCTTAATCTTCAGAAGAACACTTTTCCTTTCTTTCTCACAAGTAACAGCCGTTTACTAGTTTACCCTTAAAATGTCCCCTCTGTTCTTCATTTATTCCCAGGACATTTTGATCATTTGTCCCAGTTTCCCTGAATCCTCTACTACAGTTGTCAAAACATTTGAGATACTCAGCTGGAGGTCACTTTCAGAAATGAACTGCACGGGGAATTCCCTGGTGGTCCAGGGGCTAGGACCTGACGCCTGCACCACTGTGGGCCTGGGTTCGATCCCTGGTCGGGGAACTAAGATTCTGCAAGCCACGTGGCATGGCCAAAAAAAAAAAAAAAAAAAAAAAAAAAAATTGGAGAAAAAAAAAAAGAAATGAACTGCACAGTACGAGGGTAGAGACAGGGAGTCCCCAAGAATTGATGAAGAAAGAAAGTAGGGAAGAGCACCTAAATTTAACACTGAAATGAAGTTTTTGAATGGTTTTAGATAGGAAGATAAGCAGACGTAAACATGGGCCTGTATGCGCCTGTATGCATCCGTGAACAGAGAATCAGAGAATAATACAGCTGTAGCTTTAAAAGCACACAGCTGGTTGTTAGAGATGCACGCGCAGGCCACTGCCAGGTGTCAAGCAAGGCATGCGGCAAAGTTTCACCCTGGAAATCAAGTGATGTGGGTTCTAATTGGAGCTCTGCTCTGTTAACCTGAAGCATGCCAGTTATCCCCTTTGGGCCTTAATTTCTTATCTAATGAAGGGTTTGGAGTCAGTGACTCCTAAGGTTTCATGGGTTCGAAGAATCTGGATCTTACGAATAACCATTCAGCATATGAATCAGCCCGAGCCATACAGACTGTCGGAGTGGGGAGGGTGTGTTGGCATCTTGGCCATACTATCAACAAGGCTTAATGTGCAAAACAGAAACAGGGCCATTGTGAACAACTTCCAAAGGCGAGCTTCATCCCCACCTCAATGTCCATAACCTCCCAGTGTTCTTCCAGCTGGCGGAGCGATCAGTAACTAAGCTCGAAGCATTAAGTGCCTAATCAGTTACCTATCACCGAAAAGAGACAGTGTCACGCAGGGCTTCACCCTCCTTCCTATTTCTACTTGTCTTCGTTTTCTCTGTGTAGTTCTTCAGCACAAGCAATTTCCACTTTGGTGAAAGAAAAGAAAAGAAATTTGAGTGGCAGATCTTCACAGTAGAAATAAGAATGATAAAATTATGTGAAAATATTTGATAAAAATAATCTACAAATAAGCCATATTCAAAAGCAGTCCTATTTTATATTCTAGTCTGTGAGTCTTGGGAAAATTGAACTGAAATTTGATCCTGAAGGTGGCCTTCCAGTTGCCCAAAGCAAAATACCCATTATCTATGGGAACATTACGTAGTCTAGAAAAATTTCAACATCCAGATGATGCAAGGCTGAAACAGGTTTTTCCAACCATCTCCTTTAACTAGAAATTCCAGAGTCACCATAACCTTGTCAGTAAACGATCCCTAAGAGCAGTGATGGACAGACATAGCCTTTTTTTTGAGATCCTCTGTCCCCCATCCCTTTATCTCTGACCATAAGCATGAATTTTGAGTTTGAGATTACTCCTAGTCACTTTGCTCTAAGGAGCCCATTGACACTCTGAACCCGATCTTCTCACAGGAGGTGAGGGCAAGTTGCCCTGGGCTGGGGGTATGTCACCACGTTCCTGAAGGCCCAGGAAGAAATGGGTAGACAGGAAACAGAGGCGATGAGCTAGACCACAACTCTAGGAGGTTGACTGCAAAAGGACAGTAGCTGGCAGGAGCAGCACAGGGCCAAGGGGCGGGGGGCTAGAGGGCGGGGGCTGTGCCTTTGGAAGGGGGCGGAGGGAATGTGCAGAGCCACTGAGTCACGGGTGGATCCAGCTTCATCCGCCACAAGCAGTCAGTACCGGTTAGATAACAACTGCCTTGATGGGCTTGATGTCACTGTATTCGTAAAATGCAGACCATAAATGATTACTTACCTCATATAGTTGTTGTGAGGACTAACTGGGGTAATGTGCCTAAATTTCGTGTAAAACTCAATACGTGACACATGGTAAGTGCTTGATAAAGGTTAGTTGCCAGTATTGATGCTAATACTTGTTATTATTGGGAAGAAAAGACTGAAGAAGCTGGCAAGAAAGATCACAGATGAAGTTCCCACCTAAGAGTGGTTGGGGTAGATAGAATTCAGAGGATTGGGACCAAAGGGAAGGAGGGGAGGGTGTTTAAAGAGAAGGGAGGGACATCTTCCTCTGAGTCTGGAGAGAAGGAGAAAAGCTTGGATTTCAAGCAGAGCTTCTTCAGTTTTCCCACGGACAGCTCCCTGAAGACCAGGGTGGAAAACTAAACGAAGGTATCCTCTCCGGCCGGGGCTCAGGCACTCAGCCTAAAGCAGCTGTTGAAAGACAGAAGTGTCACTGAAGGCTCGTGTTGTATCTTTAAAATACAGGACAACTTGGCATTCCATTTTGTATGATGGATTTGTTTTACCAGTTAAATGACTTGAGAATTTTTCCTGCAGAACGTCTAGTAAAGTGGGCATGCCGCACGTGTCTCCCAGCTGCTCACGTTTAGACAATGAGACACAGACATTGGCGGCGATGTTCTAAATCAGAACCTGGGAGCTCTCCGCCACGCTCCTACGCAGTCCCAGCTTCTGAAGAAAGGAGCGTGTTCCACAGCTGAGGAATTGCCCACTCCTGTTTTCGATAACCTTTCCAAAGAGAATCAGCTGGGTTGACTGATTCCCTGGGGGTGGGCTGGGGTCCCTCCAGCCCCTGGTCTCATCCAGCTCCTCCTACACGGCCGTTCTTCCCGAGGGACAGCCCTCATCACCCGTCTCACTGAGGAGAGGAAGGTTCTTTTCCTGAACTTGCTCACCCGCCTCCCAGGTTTCTCTGCCAGTCTCCTCGCCTCGCCCTCCACTCTCAGGGGAAGAGCCAGGGCTTTTTCCCTCCTTCTGCGGTAAACGCTGGTTGCTCTCCCACAGATACTGTCCTCACCCACTATACTGCTTTTCTTCTTCCATAAAATACATATGGGGACTTCCCTGGTGGCGCAGTGGTTAAGAATCCGCCTGCCAATGCAGGGGACGCGGGTTCGAGCCCTGGTCCGGGAAGATCCCACATGCCGCGGAGCAACGAAGCCCGTGCACCACAACTACTGAGCCTGCTCTAGAGCCCGCCAGCCACAACTGCTGAGCCCGTGTGCCACAACTACTGAAGCCCGTGCGCCTAGAGCCCGTGCTCCGCAACAAGAGAAGCCACCGCAATGAGAAGCCCGCGCACCACAACGAAGAGTAGCCCCCGCT
>NC_041219.1:58285707-58292955 GCF_002837175.3 Physeter macrocephalus | reverse complement strand
CAACTACTGAGCCCGTGTGCCACAACTACTGAAGCCCGTGCGCCTAGAGCCCGTGCTCCGCAACAAGAGAAGCCACCGCAATGAGAAGCCCGCGCACCACAACGAAGAGTAGCCCCCGCTCGCCGCAACTAGAGAAAGCCCGCGTGCAGCAACGAAGACCCAACGCAGCCAAAAATAAATAAATAAATTTATTTAAAAAAAAAAAAACAAAACAACATGCCATCTCCCAAGCATACACAAACAGAAAGAATCCAGAGACATCCCTCCCCCACCAAAACAAAAAACAAACAAAAAAAACCACATATGGATAGAACTTCTCTGTCTTAGAAATGCTTCCCTTCACTCAGTGGCCACGCTCTCTGGCCAGAGTCTTCTACTGCCTACTGCCTGGCCTCCACGTCCAGCCCCCGCCTCTTCGCTGGCCCCCAGGTCCCGGCCCGGCCCCGGCCCCCGTGTCCCTCGTGCTGCTCTGTTTCACGGTGACTAACGACCCACGGTGAACGTCTTCCTCACCCTCCTGAGACTTCCGGCACATTCGATGTTTTTAAACTTCTTTCCTACCGGCGGAAGTCATCTTCCTTTCTCACATGGGTACTGTCCTCATTTACCTCTTGTTCTCTGTTTTATCTCCGTTTCTTTTGCTTGCGCTCCCTTAAGTGCAGGCATTTTTCAGGACTCAGCCCTCCCTTTGCGGCCTCTCACTGTCAGAGTTTATCTGGCTTCAGTTGTTGCCAGCAGAGCCAGCTGTCTCCTCCGATCTGTGTGTCTCTGTCAGCGGCACCACCTTCTGACATGGAACCTTGAGGCCAGTGGTCTTCCCATTGGGGTCCATGTACCTTAGGGGTCCATGGAGACTTTCCAGGGGATACGTGGGCACAGATGAGGGAATCCACTTTCAGATTTTCAGCTTCCATCTGTATTCTTTTCTGAAATTGACGCGCTTGAGACAGTGTCTGCTCTGAAAGTTCTCTTACGGTCACTCTTCACCAGCCTTTAGAAAGGAGACTTCCCCAGTGGCCCAGTGGTTTAGACTCTGTGCTTCCACTGCAGGGGATGCAGGTTCGATCTCTGGTCGGGGAAGTTCTGCATGCCGCACGGCGTGGCAAAAAAAAAAAGGAGAAAGGCCCGGGGGTTAGGGGTACCCCAGGGAAACATTTCACAGGAGCCACGAAAGTGAAGCAGAGAGGAGCAGCCCCTTATTTTATCCAGGCGACAAACTCATGACAACCCTCTGCCTTATCGTTCCATCTTAGAAGTAGAATTCAGAAACAAGGTGGTTGTCATGAGGGAGAAGTATTAACTTGTTTATTTGAATTAAAAAATGAGGTTAGACCTCTTTTGACAGAAAGTGACCAAGCTGATTGGTTTGCCATTTAGATTACAAGGCAGACATTTTCCATGTGTACTTAAAGCACATCTTCAATATACATTTTTTAAAACACATCATTTGCTGTTGTTTAAACTTACAGACACAGATGCAGAGAACAAACGTACAGACACCAAGGGGAAAGGTTGGGGGGTGGGAGGAATCGGGAGATAGGGATTGACACATATACACTATTGATACCATGTATAAAATAGACAACTAATGAGAACTTACTGTATAGCTCAGGGAACTCTACTCAGTGCTCTGCGGTGACCTAAATGGGAAGGAAATCCAAATAATAGGGGGTATATGTATATGTACCGCTGATTCACTTTGCTGTACAGTAGAAACTAACACAACATTGTAAAGCAACTGTACTCCAATAAAAATTAATTAAAAGCCAAAAAAAAACTTATAAATGTTAGATGGCAACTTACAAATGTGAGAAGGCATCTATAATTTTTCAGAATTCTTTCAGGGGCTATTCCATCCAAAAAGTTTTGAAGACCATTGTAGGGGCTTAGCCACCTTTAATTTATCCCTTTTCATCATATCCCCCATTCCAGTCATTCCTCTTGATTTTTTTTCCTATTATATCAATTTCAGACTCTGCCTGGTTTTCCAGTCCTTCCTGTCCCTTCTTGTGGTCCACCGGGTCTTGTGAGGTGACTGTGCCGCGCTGTTTCCTGCCTCCGTGTCTTTAGTACATAATCCTCCTGCCCACTCCTTATTTCTTCTCTTTTCACCCTAACTGCTGTGTTCATTATTGACCTCTCCTCTAACCTCTCCAACATTGGCTATTCCATGCAATTAGCATTTATAGAACATCGTTGCTTGATTTTCTTTTCTCTCTAAAAAGCTCCTTAAGGGTCTAAAAGCATCTCTTACACTCTGCCATATTCTCCTTTTGCCTAATGCATTGCTGACCACATAATGGATGCTCTATAAATATTTTATTGCCTGCCTGGAATACAGTATTGGTTCATTCATTCTTTTATTCTTTCCTCCATTCAACAGATATTTTTGAGACCTTTTTTGTACCAGGAAAAGACCGTTTCTGTACCAGGAAAAGACCTTTTTTGTACAAGGCACTTGTGGTACAGCAGGGGAAAAAAAGAGACAAAAATCCTTGCCTTCTAAGACTGATAAATAAGTAGAATACACAGTATGTGAAAGAGTAAAAAGTGTTGAGAGGAAATAGAAAAATGAAGTAAGAGAGAAGAGCAGGAAGTGTGTGTTGGTGGCATAGAGGGTGGGGTGAGTGTGTGCAATCTTAGATACAATGAAGGCCTCACTGATAAGGTGACATTTTACTAAAAATCTGAAGGGCTGGAGGGACTTGAGCTTATCTGTGAAAGAGAATCCCAGGCAGGGAACCTATTAATGTGAAGGCTCTAAGGTTCCACCTGCCTGGCATTCCAGGAAGGGCAGCCGAGAGTAAGAGATGAGTCAGAGAAAGGTGGGGGACGGATGAACAGATCAGTCTGGTAGGTTCTGGTTGGACTTCGGCTTTTGCTGAGTGAGACTGAAGGCCTATGGGGAGATTAGTCAGGAGGCGACTGTAATAGTACAGGCCAGAGGGACTTCCCTGGGGGCGCAGTGGTTAAGAATCCGCCTACCAATGCAGGGGACACGGGTTCGAGCCCTGGTCCAGGAAGATCCCACATGCCGTGGAGCAATTAAGCCCGTGCGCCACAACTACTGAGCCTGCGCTCTAGAGCCCGGTCTTCCCATTGGGGTCCATGTACCTTAGGGGTCCATGGAGACTTTCCAGGGGATACGTGGGCACAGATGAGGGAATCCACTTTCAGATTTTCAGCTTCCATCTGTATTCTTTTCTGAAATTGACGCGCTTGAGACAGTGTCTGCTCTGAAAGTTCTCTTACGGTCACTCTTCACCAGCCTTTAGAAAGGAGACTTCCCCAGTGGCCCAGTGGTTTAGACTCTGTGCTTCCACTGCAGGGGATGCAGGTTCGATCTCTGGTCGGGGAAGTTCTGCATGCCGCACGGCGTGGCAAAAAAAAAAAGGAGAAAGGCCCGGGGGTTAGGGGTACCCCAGGGAAACATTTCACAGGAGCCACGAAAGTGAAGCAGAGAGGAGCAGCCCCTTATTTTATCCAGGCGACAAACTCATGACAACCCTCTGCCTTATCGTTCCATCTTAGAAGTAGAATTCAGAAACAAGGTGGTTGTCATGAGGGAGAAGTATTAACTTGTTTATTTGAATTAAAAAATGAGGTTAGACCTCTTTTGACAGAAAGTGACCAAGCTGATTGGTTTGCCATTTAGATTACAAGGCAGACATTTTCCATGTGTACTTAAAGCACATCTTCAATATACATTTTTTAAAACACATCATTTGCTGTTGTTTAAACTTACAGACACAGATGCAGAGAACAAACGTACAGACACCAAGGGGAAAGGTTGGGGGGTGGGAGGAATCGGGAGATAGGGATTGACACATATACACTATTGATACCATGTATAAAATAGACAACTAATGAGAACTTACTGTATAGCTCAGGGAACTCTACTCAGTGCTCTGCGGTGACCTAAATGGGAAGGAAATCCAAATAATAGGGGGTATATGTATATGTACCGCTGATTCACTTTGCTGTACAGTAGAAACTAACACAACATTGTAAAGCAACTGTACTCCAATAAAAATTAATTAAAAGCCAAAAAAAAACTTATAAATGTTAGATGGCAACTTACAAATGTGAGAAGGCATCTATAATTTTTCAGAATTCTTTCAGGGGCTATTCCATCCAAAAAGTTTTGAAGACCATTGTAGGGGCTTAGCCACCTTTAATTTATCCCTTTTCATCATATCCCCCATTCCAGTCATTCCTCTTGATTTTTTTTCCTATTATATCAATTTCAGACTCTGCCTGGTTTTCCAGTCCTTCCTGTCCCTTCTTGTGGTCCACCGGGTCTTGTGAGGTGACTGTGCCGCGCTGTTTCCTGCCTCCGTGTCTTTAGTACATAATCCTCCTGCCCACTCCTTATTTCTTCTCTTTTCACCCTAACTGCTGTGTTCATTATTGACCTCTCCTCTAACCTCTCCAACATTGGCTATTCCATGCAATTAGCATTTATAGAACATCGTTGCTTGATTTTCTTTTCTCTCTAAAAAGCTCCTTAAGGGTCTAAAAGCATCTCTTACACTCTGCCATATTCTCCTTTTGCCTAATGCATTGCTGACCACATAATGGATGCTCTATAAATATTTTATTGCCTGCCTGGAATACAGTATTGGTTCATTCATTCTTTTATTCTTTCCTCCATTCAACAGATATTTTTGAGACCTTTTTTGTACCAGGAAAAGACCGTTTCTGTACCAGGAAAAGACCTTTTTTGTACAAGGCACTTGTGGTACAGCAGGGGAAAAAAAGAGACAAAAATCCTTGCCTTCTAAGACTGATAAATAAGTAGAATACACAGTATGTGAAAGAGTAAAAAGTGTTGAGAGGAAATAGAAAAATGAAGTAAGAGAGAAGAGCAGGAAGTGTGTGTTGGTGGCATAGAGGGTGGGGTGAGTGTGTGCAATCTTAGATACAATGAAGGCCTCACTGATAAGGTGACATTTTACTAAAAATCTGAAGGGCTGGAGGGACTTGAGCTTATCTGTGAAAGAGAATCCCAGGCAGGGAACCTATTAATGTGAAGGCTCTAAGGTTCCACCTGCCTGGCATTCCAGGAAGGGCAGCCGAGAGTAAGAGATGAGTCAGAGAAAGGTGGGGGACGGATGAACAGATCAGTCTGGTAGGTTCTGGTTGGACTTCGGCTTTTGCTGAGTGAGACTGAAGGCCTATGGGGAGATTAGTCAGGAGGCGACTGTAATAGTACAGGCCAGAGGGACTTCCCTGGGGGCGCAGTGGTTAAGAATCCGCCTACCAATGCAGGGGACACGGGTTCGAGCCCTGGTCCAGGAAGATCCCACATGCCGTGGAGCAATTAAGCCCGTGCGCCACAACTACTGAGCCTGCGCTCTAGAGCCCGTGAGCCACAACTACTGAGCCTGCGCTCTAGGGCCCGCGTGCCACAACTACTGCAGCCCGAGCGCCTACAGCCCGTGCTCCGCAGCAAGAGAAGCCACCGCGATGAGAAGCCCACGCACTGCAACGAAGAGCAGCCCCCGCTCGCCGCAACTAGAGAAAGCCCGCGTGCGTCAACGAAGACCCAACGCAGCCAAAAATAAATAAATAAAACTTTCAGAAAATACTATAAAAAAATTTTAAAATGGTACAGGCTAGAGATGGCGTTGACCTGGACCAGGGGAAGAAGCGGTCGAATTCCGGGTTCACTTTGAAGGTAGAACAGACAGTTTGCTGACCGACTGGTTGCAGGGGAGGGTGGGGTTCAGGAAGGATGAGCAGGTCGCAGGGCTTCAGCCTCGAGCCAGCAGAAGGGCAGGTCGGCGTTTGCTGAAATGAGGAAGCCGGGGAGGAGCGGGCTTTGTGAGGGGGATGTGTCAGCAGTTCAGGTGGCCACCTGTTAACTTTGAGATATCCGTTAGGCCTGCACCTGGTCCACTTGTACACGAGTGTGAAGAACAAATTGGGGAGCCACCAGCAAACAGATGGTATTTAAAGCCATGTGGCTGGATGAGATCGCCGGGCACTTCTCTGTTAAAGCAGAGGTTGAAGCAGTCTCACAGTTATTGAGTATCTAATATGTACCAGGCTTAATATATGAGCCCAAACCTAGATACTCATTTTACTGATGAAACTGAGGACCAAAGAAAATTAACTCATCAGCCAGCCTGAGGGAGCAGCTAGTAAGTAGCAGAACCAGGATTCAAACTGAGATCTGTCTCCACTCCAGAGTTCGTGTTCTTCTAACCATACAGTGCCTTAATTTAATAGTACATTGCATTTTAGAAAAAATGCTCTTGGCAAACCATAATCAGTATCCTCATAAAATAAATATGCTGTGACTCTTCCTTTGAAATGAAGATGGGAAGGAAATCCCTTAGTCATTTGTCACATGGAATGGAGATTAGATTCAGAAGCCCTGATACCCACTTTCACCAGAATTTCTCAGTTAAGGCCTGCTTTGCAAACTCCCTGTAACTTTATGTGAATGTGTGTGTGTGTGTGTGTGTGTGTGTGTGTGTGTGTGTGTGTGTGTAATTTTTGTGACCACTTACAATATTTTAGGCTGTGCCAACTACTTTATATGCATTATCTCCTTTAGTCCTTACAACTCATTGAGGCAGGTACTGTCCCCATTTTACAGGTGAGGAAACTGATGCTCAACATCAAATGGCTATTAAGTGTCAATTACTGTTGGTCAACCAATCAAAAAATGAAGTACACAGGATAGTATGCTGTGGGAGATCCAAAGGTATAGGAGGACTTTAGGAAAAGAGATGGTGAACGTGTGTTAATTTTAATATAAAACAAGAATGCATGGAATGGCGATTTGTTGTATACAGTGATTTGCCAAATGAGAGTCTTTGCCCTAAGTGCCATGCATTCAAGGCATGAGTCCATAACGCACAGGGCCTCGAGTTCCTCATGGTCTGCGGTAGCCTTAAAGGAGGAGACGCTTGAACTGGGTTTCCGAGAATGGGTAGCACTGTATTGGGTAGAGGAGTGGTTGGAGAAGGTGTCCCACCCAAAGGCATTGGCACAAGGGAAGGTCTAGAGATGAAAGACACAAGATATATTTGAGCAAAAACTAGCATATCAGTCAGCTGGAGCAGGGAGAGAGAGGCTTTAACCGGAAATGTAGTTTAGAAGACAGACCTTGAATCTTCGGCTTGGGAACTGGTACTGTGCTGAGTAGTCAGCTGGAGTCGTTGATGTTTTCTGAGCAGGGGTTACCGGAAGAGCCCTCTGGTGGAGGATTGTTGGAGGATGAGGCTGCAGGCAGAG
>NC_041219.1:58272064-58285207 GCF_002837175.3 Physeter macrocephalus | reverse complement strand
AATATCAAATAAGGAGGCCTGTGGGCAAGCTAAGTCACAACTCTTCAGACTTTACTGGGCGAAAGCTATCTATGTGTGAGCTGGAACCCTATCACTCAAACAACTCACCAGCACACAGTGTGGGCTGGCAGCCAAGGGCCGCAGCCTAGAAGCCGAGCAGCTGGGGCAAGTCCCTCTTCTCTGGGTCCCCCACAACTTCTCTCTCTAAGAGGGGCTTAGGATGGTGAAGGGTGACTTCTGCTTTTTTCCTGATCCCAAGAGAATATTCAGAGAATAACTGAGATGCAGACTAAAAAGAACTCTGAGCTCCTCAGAGAAGAAGAGACCACTGTTACTTGGGGGTATGGTTCCTGTATTAATGCTTCTGTTAAAAATCCAGGGCTTCCCTGGTGGCGCAGTGGTTGCGCGTCCGCCTGCCGATGCAGGGGAACCGGGTTCGCGCCCCGGTCTGGGAGGATCCCACATGCCGCGGAGCGGCTGGGCCCGTGAGCCATGGCCGCCGAGCCTGCGCGTCCGGAGCCTGTGCTCCGCAACGGGAGAGGCCACAACAGAGGGAGGCCCGCATACCACAAAAAAAAAAAAAAAAAAAAAAAAAAAAAAATCCAGTCATTGAGGCCAATTTCTAGTTCTCGAGTCACTCGATAATCCTGAAAGAAATCCGATTACCTGTTTACCAACCCCCGGCTGTTGTCTGGGATGCCCGACCATTGTGTGGGAGGGCGGGAGGAGCTGTTTATAGTTAGCAGGGTCCAAAGGACACAGCCAACGGAAGCCTGGACACCGGGGCTCTACTCAGGGTTCGGTTACAGGCTTGCTCATCAATCTAGGCCTCAACGTTCTGGTCTGTAAAATGGAGAGATAAATAACTGCCCCCAAAAGGGCCAGCAGACACCCAGGACAGTCGATGGGAAGCCAAGCGTCCCCTGACAATAAAACTGCATTCGTGTTAGCAGCACCAGTGCTGAATGAGCTCACGCTACTATAAACTTCACTACAACTGAGGTTAGAAAACTAGACACATTGTCACTTGGAGAGGAACTGCGCTAGAGTTACAAAATAACTTCCTTCCACGACGGTTTCTCAGACAGGTGGGATGATTTTAGCTCAAACAAAACCTCATTAGTTTGCCTGGGAATGCTGAACACATAACTGCACCCCTTAACCTGAAATTAATTATAGAAGAGAAAATAAGCCTCTTCCTCAAAGTTGTCAACTAGGCAAGAATCTGCAAAACTTAAATTCATCAATAATGGCCTGGCAACAAAATGAGCTGTCTCCAGAGGCATGAGTATAATGAGGAGAACCATCGTAGTAACATAATAATAACGGTAGTAACAGTTGCCACCTGTTGTTGTGCCTGATCCTGCTGGGCTCCAATTAGGTCCTTGAAACACACTGTTTCCGCTCCTTAGAACAACCTGGCAAGTACTATCCCTGTTCTACAGAAAGGAGCACAAAGGCTCGGAAAGGTAAAGCAATTTGCCAAAGGGCGAACAGTGATTCATTCTCCCCTAACCTTAAGCCTCCTCCCACTAGAGGTATCCAGGGGGAAGCTGGACCATCCTATCAACTGCCAGAAATGTTTAAACACTAAAACTACAGAGAAGCCAAATAAGTACAAGCCTAATGCAAGGTGTCAGGCGCTGGGAGAGAAACCCGACTAGGAGAGCTGTGGCGGTGGGCGCACAGCTCCCGGGGGCACCATTCACACCCGGCACAAGAGCGCTCCCTTGGAGGCATGCAGGGCAATGGCCTTGGTTACAGTAACCGCTCTGAAGTGAATTATCAACGCTTTTTTCCCTAAGATGTTCAAAAACACTTTCCGATACTCTGATCTTCCCTCAAAACGTTTCCACAGGATAGACGAGGGCCATGACTGGCCTTCGAATTTTACTAGAAATAATTGACTTGCCCAGAGAAAAAGAACCCAGTTCCCCCAATACCCAGTCAGACGCCACAGACCACAGGAATGGATGCGGTTGGCCCACACCTGCATCGAAACGGGGATTCTTCGTGATTCAAAAGGTTCCTCTGGAACCTCAGGGTTCCGAGTTTCTGCAGAAATTCCGCTTACCTATAACATAATCAGTCCCCCTTAAGTTCAGAGTTCTCTTTAGTCACCTGGAGGTAGTGTGTGGCAAATCCTATCAGGACTGCCCTCCAATTGTACATTCACACTTCTTTGCACATGCACAGTATGGGGAGTCCAGAAATAGCTTTAATGTGGGTCCGGAAGACAAAGAGAGAGAAACCTTGGCAGAACCAGATGACGCTGATCCCTACGCTGACGCTGTAGGGCTGAAGGGCCCTACAGAGTGTCAGGGAGCCCTCCCACCGTTCCTGCAACAACCGGTCTGGTTCAGGTGTAGCTCCACGTCACAATGACCGCCCTTTAAGCCAACACATAAAAATCCAAATTTCTACAAAATAAATTTCAAAGGGATTTGCATTTTATGGAATGATACCTTTAAATGAACCAAACTTGTCAAGTACCTTTATAATATGCTACGATGTAATCACTGTTCAGGAACACTTTTACTGTGTAAAGTGGGGGTACAGCTGTAATAATAAAGCTGCAGTGAACCTTCGGATTATGAGCTGGAATTCTGCAGTGCTCAATACTTTCTGCGTAGCAACACTCCCCTCACTTTGACTTACAAAGACGGATTTAAACGCTCTGAACCCTCCATGGTAGAAGTGTACAACACATAAAAGTAAACGCTAAACGATGATTATTTCTCATCTCTTTCGAAGTTCCCAACATTTCAAATCTCATTTGATATATACTCCCAACAACTGGGAGGCATAAACAGAATTCTCCCCATTTTACAGATGAGGAAACTGAGGCCCAGAGAGGGGGAAAGGACTTGCCCAGGGTCACACAGCAAGTTCGTGGTGGAGCCGGGAACTGAATCCATGAGCCCAAGGCTCTGTCCATTTCCTGTGCCGCAGTTCCCTTCGCTCCTAAAATGGGAACAACATTGCCCATCTCGGTACACTAAGGACAGACCCGGTCTCCCAGCCATGCACATCTACCCCTGTCGGCGTCAAAGCTGTGACGGTGGTTATGCCACTCTGTACACTGGGACCAGACTCCCCAAACCCACTAGGGCCCTTGACGGTTCTCAAGGGGATTAAAAGATTTCCACCTTTCAAAGGGCAGGGAGTTTAGATATGTAATTATTTTTGTATAGTACCACATGCAAATATGCTTATAATGCTTTTTGGCAATGGACGACTTAAAGGAAGTGGAGGATCAAAAGAACTTCCATGAATGAGAAAGTGAGCAAACAGCCATTTCACAAGCATATATTCCACAGGGGGGAAGGGGAGGTATCCTATTCGTTCCACCTTTTTATACAGACCCCTCCCATCATCCCAACCATGCAGGGTCAGGCAGGCTCAACGCTCAAACACGGCCCAAGAACCGGTGGACAGCACACCGGTTAAGGTTAGGGGCTTACCAGACATGTTTCTTGGAAAAATAGGAATGGAAAATGTAGAAACCCAAAAGGAGCTGGAGACAAGAGTCTCAAACCCAGTCTAAAGCCTCATTACAAGAAAGAAATTCCATTACGTCACCCCAAAATAAGTCAATGCTGAAGACCTCAAAAAAGGAAGGGGTGAAATGGGTCTGCACCCTGGGGAAGAGGAGCCAGAGAAGGGCCAGGAGCTCCACCTGCCTACCCCTCAACAGAACACCTGACATGCACGTGGATCTGAGGTGGAAGCTGCCGGAGCGCAGAGCCCGATGGGGGCAGGGAAGCTGAGAGCGCCACACCCCATCCCGCCCCGGCTCTGATCCTTACCTGTAGGTCTTGCCGTCTTTCTGATGGTCATCGTCATCCTCAGGGGAGAGGACGTAAGGGTCGTTCATCTCGGGCAGCCCCGATTCCAGCATCCGCTTCTTCTTTCGGCCCCGGGGGGGCTTAGCGGCCACAGTGCCACCGCCACCGCCGCCGCCGCCTCCTTCCTCTGTTAGGGTCGATGCTACCTTCTTAGAGAGGTCAGGGACCACCTGCAGGGCTTGTGAGCCAGGGGGAAGAGCTGAGACAATCATGGGAGCCGAAATGGGGAAGGTCTGGGCTGACGAGGCTGTGGTCACGAGGGAGCCTGAGGGGGATGTGATAACCAAGCCGGGACCTAGGATCGTGAGAAAAAGGAGATGGTGTCATGCTGCCCAGTCCTGATCCTAGTCCTACGTCATTTCCCCAGATCACTGTCTGTTTAACCCCTCACCACCGCCCCCCGGCCCAGAGCATACAGGAAACCCCAAACCCTGTAGAAAAACCATGGTCTCCTAACCCCTGTCCCCACCCCGCCCCCAGTAACAGTGAGATTTACCCCTTGATTGACTCCCTTCTCTTCTCCACCTCTGAGAACAGGAGACTCCTTGATTCAGAGAAGGAAAGAATGTCACCTCCTCAAAGGCAGGGACCGCATCTTCTACTTCTTTGTATCGCCCACAATGCCTAGCGCATTGCTAGGCACACAGTAGGCACTTAATAAAAATCTGATTGAGTAATCAAACACATATCCCACTCCCCATGTCCTTGGCGCCCTCCGGCCTGGGGTACTGATCGTGGAAGATCAACACCTCAGATTGGAGGAGAGCAGGGGGTGCTCACCAGCGGTCATCAGTCCTGTCGACGGCACGGGGACCACCGTGATATTCTGCGTAACGGACGCCTGGCTATGTGGGGTCAGCTGGTCTGACTTGGACTCTGTGTCCATGCTGATGCCCGAGGGCAGGGACACCGAGGCAGGCACTGTCAGCAAGGTGGGGTAGTGGGGTGGAGCCAGCCCACAGCCCTTCTCTGGCAACAGCTGGTCCTTCATCTTGTTGATGAACATCGTGTTCTCAATCTGAAAGAAAAGGAACGGGACAGTGGCCTCTGAGGGAGAGTCCCGAGTCCGTCTGCCCCCTCGGCACCTCGCACTGTCCATCCTCTGTGGGGATCAAAAGGCGCGTGGTTAATATCTGTGCTTCCAGACAGAAGCTGAACAGAAACACCGTGTAATTCTCAACGATGGGGGGCCTGGCGAAACGGCATGGGATGTATCTTGCTTCAGTGTGCACGGTAACAGAACTTGCTACTCAGAGCTGAAAGAAGCACACAATGGAGCAGGAGCCAGAGACCAAACACCACGTACCTGTCCTGAGACCGTGGGGATGGAAGGCCAGAAGTACGGGTTAGAATTGAAGTGAGATTCTTCCATTCTACCTGAAGAAGGAAACGAGACCACATCACGCTCAGGAATCATCTGGAGCAGCTGAGCAACGGGGGAGGGGCGCTGAGGAGTGCCTGGTCTCCCCCCACAGGGCTGGGGATGAGCGGTCAGACCGCAGGATCTAGCCTGTTAGCCCCTCTGGTCAGAGCCACTCACCACTACACCCCCCTCCAACAGAGGCTATCCCAGTTCAGATGCTGGTGAAAGAACTTACACACATCTCATTTACCCACACAGTGTTTCCTGTACCCCAAATAAACAGAATTGGTGTTTCTTTCTTTTGCTGACAAAAAGAGAAATTGAAGTCATGAGAGAGGAAGGCATGGACCCAAGGTCCACACGAAGCAGATCACCGATCGGCTTGAAAACAGCCAGGGTACCTATCATTGTTCCTCTCCTTTCATCCCTCAAATCCATCTTCCTTGAAATAAAAAATTTCAAGGGTTCCAACTGACGTGTCTATAGTTCCCTGTAGCCTGAAAAGGTTCTAGGCCAGAATACAAAATGCCCAAGAGAATTAAAGAATGAAATTGGCGAGACTCAGAATCAAGGTCTTTGGGGTACCAGATGGTATCTGGGGACCACGCCCCGTGGATCCCACCAAGGTCTAAGAACATCTGTGATGCTGCACTGGGTACCACACACGCTGGACTGAGCAGTAAGAACCTAGGAGTTACCAGTTGTAAAAGGGGTTCTAGGGAATTTCCTGGCGGTCCGGTGGTTAGGACTCTGCGCTTTCACTGCCGAGGGCTCGGGTTCAATCCCCGGTCGGGGGACTAAGATCCTGCAAGCCACATGGCGTGGCCAAAAAGAAAAGGGGGACTGTTTCTAGCACCAGCACCCCAGATCTCCACCTAAAGGGATTTAGAACAGGGACAATGGTGGGTCAGAACACATACACATTACCAGACTCCTCTGCAGTTCTCAAACACTATACCTCTAAGAGTTCAAGTTCTCCTCTGTAGGCGGATGACAAGTAAGCTTAAAACCTGGGGAGGGAAGAATAAGAAGCAAGAAAAGGAATCCCTCAGAATCATGTTGCAAGTCACAGATGGGTCCGAACCCAGGATCCCACCACTCATTTGCATACTCTGATCGCTTCTCCTAACAAGGCTTAATTGCAGGCTATTGGTCCAGAGTAGCTTCCCAAAAGCCTGGACCAGGAGAGAGCCAGGCTGGCAGAAGGCAGGTGAAGCGGGAGGAGGAGACCAGTGGGAAGGGGAAGTGAGGAGGAGCGGGAATAAACACTGACACCGCCGTGCGGTTCTGGGCCAAGGGCGGCCAAGCTCCAGGAGGGCGGAAGGACCCACAGGACGCTGTGACTTGTAGCCTGGCCACCACATGGTCCCACTGAGGACACGCTGGAGGCGGACACCAGGGATTCTAAGAGATGGGTGGGTAGACCGGGCAGAGAAACTGGGGCTCAAGCAGTGACAGAGGAAACCAGGAAAGTTCTTCAGCAAAGGAGGTGAAGCAAAAGATCTCACTCTAAATGTAACGGTGTTCCTGGTCCTTCTCCAGAAGTCTCATCACATTTTTTGCTCTATTGAACAACACTCTGAATTTTCATAAAACCTATAAAGGGAAGCAGAACTGAATTTCAGCCTATTTTTCCCCAAAAGTAGCAAAGTAGAGTAGCAGACCTGTGGCTACCACAGCTTCACACAAATGGGACTCGACTTTCAATGCCCTGAGGGTCAGGCACAGACAAATCCTCTCCCCAAGTTATACACACAGTAAAACCAGACACTCTCCACATGGGTGCCACCCAGCTCCCTGCCAGCTTTATAAAGGGCCTTGAGCCTCAGGCCCTCCGTAGGCAATGCACGTTGAGAAACAGTGAGATCACAGTGTAAGGGGACCCGATCTTGCCCAGCTTTGGGGGAGGCAGGGGCCACATCCCGAACTGCCCCCAGGCTCTAACACACGACCCATCACCCAGTAGGCAATTCCATACTTGGTGAACCGAGTGGCAGCAGACTATGCGTACGGACCCTGAAAGCCAAGCCAAGGGCTCCGACTGGGACCCACAGCCCCCATCCCTCTAACCTTCTAGCTGAGAGGCATGAAATCGACAAGGGTGGCGGCTGTGGTGGAAATGCAGTAGAGAATCAGGCTGGAGAGTAAAGGAAAGGAGGATCTCATCATAATATCCCCCTAAAGAGACAAGGAAGTAAACGCATTACGGATGTGAAAATTTAGGAGGGAGGAACTGAGAGCCTGAAAATACGGCTGTCCTCAGGATTCCGGCGAACAAGGCTCCTCCCCGTGCCCAAACTACATCCGTCTTCGTGTCCTGCCATGGGCTCAGGGGAAGCAGTTTCTGAGTCAAACATGGCCTGTAGGTTGTTACAAAGGGGCACGAAGTGACCTGGAGGACAATATCACCACCACCATTAGCATCTATTAAGAGCCCACTGTGTTCAAGGTACTGTTCTGAGCACTTTACAACCATCACACCATTTAATCCCACAACAATTCTATGAAGCAGGATAGTGCAATCCCTATTTTTCTTTTTTCTTTCTCTTTAAAAAACATTTTACTGAAATATAGTTGATTTATAATGTTGTGTTACCCGTTTTTCAAATGAGGAAACTGGAGGCAAACAGTAAATAGCAGAACAGCGATCTGAACCCAGGACCAAAGAGCAAGCTAGAAAAGGGTCCTACAAGAGACCAACTTAAGTACATGCTCTCTGATGCTGGGGCTTGATTCACAAATCAACATTTAAACTATTTCCAGAAATGGACTATATACTTTTCAGGTAGTTCTCAACAAATGCTTTCAACAACGAAGTTTTCAGGGAATTCCCTGGTGGTCCGGTGGTTAGGATTCCACACTTTCACTGCCAAGGGCCCAGGTTCAATCCCTGGTCAGGGAACTAATATCCCACAAGCCACAGCATGGCTGCCAAAAAAAAAAAAAAGCAAAAACGAAGTTTTCAATGACAGCAAAATGCAGTGAAAGATGATATTCTCTGTCCACATCCAGTGAAACCTCACCTGGCCACCAAGATAAATGATTTTAGAATGATGGGGTCTGAATGAGAAGGCCAGACTGTCCGGAAGGGGTAAATAGAAGAAAAGGCCCCTCCACCTCCCTGGATACCCAGTCTCTCACTCTGCTTTGGTTCTTAAAAGAACAAAGCTGAAGATCAGAACCACAGCTGCTCCTAGGACAAAATGATAAACGTGTCTGTGGGCTCCTGATAAATACATCAGCCCAAAAGGGGGGTGCACGGGGAGCCCTGCTTGCCCAACTGGAAGCAATATCTGCCTGCAGGATGACACTGGAGAAAGGGTCAACACTGTTCTGATGCCAGAACGTGATGTAAATGGCACCCCCTGGGGTTGTGTCACAGGGTGCCCTGGCACCAGCTCACCCAAATACCTGCCAACTGTTGTTTTACCACTTCTCCTTTCAACTCTCTATCACGCATGGAGGAACGCCCACCAAACCATCCTGACATCCAGGTACACACATATGAACGTTCTTAAAACCCGAAGAAAGTAATGGTATTACAGGGAAACTTCATCTCTACACAGAGCGCCAGTTTTCTTTTGTTTGTTTGTTTTATATTTTGGCCACGCCGCATATCTTGCGGGATGTCAGTTCCCCAACCAGGGATAGAACCCAGACCACGGTAGTGACAATACCGAATCCTAACCGCTAGGCCACCAGGGAACTCCCCACAGAGCATCAGTTTTGATGATTATGCCAACACATTAAAAACAAACCAGAAGGGGTTTACCCTAGACTGGGAAGGAAGAGGCAGGCTTCTATTAAAGCCCCAAAGCTCAGGAAAGAAGGAAAAACATAGTAGGTGGAAAGATAATGTTGGCAGATTGAAAATCTGGGTTCTAACTCCAACTTTAGTACCGCACCATGCCTCCGCTGTTCTCCAATAAGAATGGACGTTTACTATAATTAAGTTGGACAGCATTTTCCTTTCAAGAGGTTCGGGAACTACATACTCCTTTTCCAATCTCAAAAGAAATCTTGGAAGACTGAGAAGGTGAAGAAAAAAGACAATATTAAGTTACGTCCATGAAACACATAGGAGGACTTGAACTCTTGCACCACAGCTTTGTCCATCTGTCCATCCTTCCCCAGTGCTACCAGCCATCCAGGGATAAAGACATCACTGCCTCCAGCATTGCAGTTTTCGTAGAAGTGCTGAAGACCACCACTTCTTTCCTGGTACTTACAATTTTTACGTTTTTTTCCCCAAAAATAAAGCATGATTTTCTTTTCTCAAGAAAATAACATTCTCTCACACAACCAACCTTTAGGAAATCATGAAATACACCAACCCAATTTAGTAGCCAGAGGATGGACTGAGGAATCAAGGTTTCCAGAATCTAGGTTTAGGCCCTACATCAGTAAATGACTCTGAGTAATTTACAACTCTCCTAAATTTCTACTTGGGTAGAGGATGGAAAAGTATAAAACCCCTAAAAAAATTCATATGGCACATGGAATTGAGATGGAGACAACACACAGAAGAGAAAGAATAAAATGCTCAAAGTACTCCTGAGGAGAGTCAGAGAAACACTTCCATGTGATGAGGACGATTAGTGACAATTAGTAGAAATTACATAGAGACCACATAATTATAAAGGAACTACCCCAAAGTATCAGATCTATAGCCCCCAGCTTACTAATCACCAACTAGAAGCACTAACAAGAAAGAGAGATGCAAAGAACAATCAACTCAAATTCAACTACAGAAAGAACTTGAGGGGCTTCCCTGGTGGCGCAGTGGTTAAGAATCCACCTGCCAATTCAGGGGACACGGGTTCGAGCCCTGGTCTGGGAAGATCCCACACGCCGCGGAGCAACTAAGCCCGTGCACCACAACTACTGAGCCTGCGCTCTAGAGCCCTCGAGCCACAACTACTGAGCCCGCATGCCACAACTACTGAAGCCCGCGTGCCTAGAGCCCGTGCTCCGCAACAAGAGAAGCCACCGCAATGAGAAGCCCACACACTGCAACGAAGAGTAGCCCCCGCTCGCCGCAACTAGAGAAAGCCCGCGTGCAGCAACGAAGACCCAACGCGGTCATAACGAAAAAAAGTAATTAATTAATTAAAAGAAAAAAGGAAAGAACTTGACACATGGATCTCAGACGCTCTATTGAAAAAAACTGTTCCAAAATGCACAACTGCAGGAAGGTTGCAACATTAGCTAAGGACTTGAAGAGAGGAAACACACAGGACCATTTTTCCTCAGTTAGGAGACAAATCTTTTTCTCAGGTCCTAAGGGCATTCAAGAAGGGCCATCCCAATAGGATCTGGGGACTTCCTACTGTGAACTCTCCCAAGTACAAAATAACTGAGAACAGGTTTATCCCAATTCTATTGGGAAAGACCATCACACCATGCCCAAAGAGACCAACAGGACCACTACCACCACACAGCTGGCAATCTGAGCCAGCACCTTCTACCCTGGGCACCACTGGACCACTGTACCTGCACCCTGCAGGAAGAACGCCATAGTGGTTCCCCTTGCCCTGCCCGTTCCACTATTAACTGACGGATCTGCGCATTGTGAGGCAGAAAAGAAAAAACAAACCAAAAAACAAAAAGTCTGGAGAAGAGGGAATATGCACCTAATATTTAATCACCAACTTGGCTCAGAAACCTATGGGGAATAAATTTTATAAACCAGCCTGGAACTGGTTCTCAGAAGACACCTCTAAGATTGTAAGCTCTGAACTCAAACTCTTCTGGGTTGATATAGTGTCATTTGCAGGCAATCTAAAACTCAATCACCATCAAACCTCATATTCTGAATTCTTCCGGAGCTACTTCTGGAGTCTACTCCATACAGTTTTCTCCATTTTACTTCAAACTACCCACGAATCAGTTTTTTTCCCCCAAACTTCACCCTGCCACGTCAAATTCAAATAACACCACGCCACGGATTCTAATCACTCACCAGATCCGCTCCAAACACTGATGCAACGTTAAGGATACAAACTCCACTCTAAACTCAGTTCTGCTTGTTCCAAACATGGGAAAGCAATTCCATTAGCTATGCCACAAAGGCTACACTGGCAACCAGGGCCCATTTATCTCCAAAGCAGAATAAATTTCTCCTTTGGACACAATGCAACACTGCTTAGTGAGTTCACTTGAGCATTTCACAACTCATTCTTGTTGAGGACTGGTGGGTATGGAAGGTGATGGGGTACAATGCCAACTTTCTGCACAAAACTTCCTGGGTATCCTCAAGAAATAATACGAAGAGGCTGATTTTTCTCCCACAGCAAACACCAGTATTACTATTACTTGAACAACTGTCAACGCTGTCCGCAAAAGGGCCATTTGATTATGACCCCTTCGCCCCCCAAAACTGGAAAAGTCATTAACCCCAAATTGTCTTACCCTCTCTCTCTCTTCCTCCTGTCGTCTTATTCCTTGTCCTTTCCAGGGCTCCTGAACTTTCTGTAAACAAATTGTCTGGGTTACAGGGGCCGGTAAGGGTGCAGCCACCGGAGAACTGTGGAGAACCTCAGAATTCTTTGACCATCAGCACTCAGTCCAAAAGGCAGGCGGACCCCTGACCAACGATCCAAAGATGCAAGGATAGAACAACAGGAGTGCAGGGCTACCCCCTATGTGGATACGAGGGAAATACATCCAATTCCCAGCAACTAAGATGAACTCTACCACCAGTGCGTGGGGTCCACCCCTGGGCTCAGACACTGGTTCTTCTTGGTCTCCCGGGGCCGCAGGTAACCGGAGGCGGGGGCGGGGGTGTGTGGGGATGGTTAGAGAACCGAAGAGCTGGAAGAAGAGAAGCGTCCCTGCCTCCCAAGGATTGGCTCAGAAGGCAAAGCTGAGGACCCGAGGGGGATGCACAAGCCCTTGTGTCAGGCACAGTGCCAGTTCAGGCCCAGGCACTTCCTCTGGCCTCCCCCCCACCGCGAGGACTTCGCCCCTGCCTACCCAAGGCCCTGCGCCAAGAAGTACCTCCCTCAGCCTGCACAGTGGTCTAGCTACTGGAGACCCCGGCTGTCCCCCAAACACCTTCGCTGCCCTGAGACAGCCCCTGGGCGCCTTCTCCTGAGGTCGCCCACCACCCCTTCCTCTAAGACCCCTCTTTGGGACGCCCCTTCTTCCTCTCCAGGGACCTGAACTCTGCCACCCACCAGACAGACACCCGCCCCCTAAACCCCCCCATTCCTCCCCATCGCCCGCTCCTCCACAACCACTTCCGGTTCCGGGACGGACACACGTACAGTCCCATCGTGGACCCCCCCCTTCCCCGCCCCCCCCCCAAGGAAAAGGGGAGGGGGAAGGAGCAGAGAGCTCGGCGCGCGCCGGCTGCAGCGGCGCGAGACTCACCCGGCGGCGACGGCTGCGGCGGCGCCAGAGCCGGAGCCAGAGAGCGGGAGGGGCGGCGTTTGCTGGGAAGGAGGGAGCCGAGTGCGGTGGGAGGACCCGGAGGGGGCGAGGAGAGGGGAATAGCGCCAGGCGAGCGCGCGGGCACGCACTTTAGGCGCGAGGCTGACCCACACACTCACACGCACGGATCGTGCGCGAGACACCCGCAGGGCGGGGGCGCTAGGCAGTGGGTGGCCCCCTCCCTCCCTCCCTCCCCTAACACTCACCCGGAAGTGGTGCCGCAGCTCGTGCTCCCGAGAACCCCGATTCCTCCACGCCCCCTCCCTCCCTCCCTCCCCCCACTGGCTCGGAGTTGAGCCGCGGTTGAGAGAAGGCGGGAGCGCCGGAAACGAAAAGGGGGGAGGGAGGGAAGTAGCAATGTTGGGGGGGCGGCAATGGGGAAGGGGGGGAAAATGCAAAGGTCGAGTCACTTCCGGGAGCAGTTAGAGCACATCCGGCGCAGCTAGCGCTCAAGCATACTCAGGGCGGAAGTTACGACAAGTAGGGGCGGAAGTAGCT
>NC_041219.1:58265751-58271171 GCF_002837175.3 Physeter macrocephalus | reverse complement strand
ATTCAGGGGACACGGGTTCGAGCCCTGGTCTGGGAAGATCCCACACGCCGCGGAGCAACTAAGCCCGTGCACCACAACTACTGAGCCTGCGCTCTAGAGCCCTCGAGCCACAACTACTGAGCCCGCATGCCACAACTACTGAAGCCCGCGTGCCTAGAGCCCGTGCTCCGCAACAAGAGAAGCCACCGCAATGAGAAGCCCACACACTGCAACGAAGAGTAGCCCCCGCTCGCCGCAACTAGAGAAAGCCCGCGTGCAGCAACGAAGACCCAACGCGGTCATAACGAAAAAAAGTAATTAATTAATTAAAAGAAAAAAGGAAAGAACTTGACACATGGATCTCAGACGCTCTATTGAAAAAAACTGTTCCAAAATGCACAACTGCAGGAAGGTTGCAACATTAGCTAAGGACTTGAAGAGAGGAAACACACAGGACCATTTTTCCTCAGTTAGGAGACAAATCTTTTTCTCAGGTCCTAAGGGCATTCAAGAAGGGCCATCCCAATAGGATCTGGGGACTTCCTACTGTGAACTCTCCCAAGTACAAAATAACTGAGAACAGGTTTATCCCAATTCTATTGGGAAAGACCATCACACCATGCCCAAAGAGACCAACAGGACCACTACCACCACACAGCTGGCAATCTGAGCCAGCACCTTCTACCCTGGGCACCACTGGACCACTGTACCTGCACCCTGCAGGAAGAACGCCATAGTGGTTCCCCTTGCCCTGCCCGTTCCACTATTAACTGACGGATCTGCGCATTGTGAGGCAGAAAAGAAAAAACAAACCAAAAAACAAAAAGTCTGGAGAAGAGGGAATATGCACCTAATATTTAATCACCAACTTGGCTCAGAAACCTATGGGGAATAAATTTTATAAACCAGCCTGGAACTGGTTCTCAGAAGACACCTCTAAGATTGTAAGCTCTGAACTCAAACTCTTCTGGGTTGATATAGTGTCATTTGCAGGCAATCTAAAACTCAATCACCATCAAACCTCATATTCTGAATTCTTCCGGAGCTACTTCTGGAGTCTACTCCATACAGTTTTCTCCATTTTACTTCAAACTACCCACGAATCAGTTTTTTTCCCCCAAACTTCACCCTGCCACGTCAAATTCAAATAACACCACGCCACGGATTCTAATCACTCACCAGATCCGCTCCAAACACTGATGCAACGTTAAGGATACAAACTCCACTCTAAACTCAGTTCTGCTTGTTCCAAACATGGGAAAGCAATTCCATTAGCTATGCCACAAAGGCTACACTGGCAACCAGGGCCCATTTATCTCCAAAGCAGAATAAATTTCTCCTTTGGACACAATGCAACACTGCTTAGTGAGTTCACTTGAGCATTTCACAACTCATTCTTGTTGAGGACTGGTGGGTATGGAAGGTGATGGGGTACAATGCCAACTTTCTGCACAAAACTTCCTGGGTATCCTCAAGAAATAATACGAAGAGGCTGATTTTTCTCCCACAGCAAACACCAGTATTACTATTACTTGAACAACTGTCAACGCTGTCCGCAAAAGGGCCATTTGATTATGACCCCTTCGCCCCCCAAAACTGGAAAAGTCATTAACCCCAAATTGTCTTACCCTCTCTCTCTCTTCCTCCTGTCGTCTTATTCCTTGTCCTTTCCAGGGCTCCTGAACTTTCTGTAAACAAATTGTCTGGGTTACAGGGGCCGGTAAGGGTGCAGCCACCGGAGAACTGTGGAGAACCTCAGAATTCTTTGACCATCAGCACTCAGTCCAAAAGGCAGGCGGACCCCTGACCAACGATCCAAAGATGCAAGGATAGAACAACAGGAGTGCAGGGCTACCCCCTATGTGGATACGAGGGAAATACATCCAATTCCCAGCAACTAAGATGAACTCTACCACCAGTGCGTGGGGTCCACCCCTGGGCTCAGACACTGGTTCTTCTTGGTCTCCCGGGGCCGCAGGTAACCGGAGGCGGGGGCGGGGGTGTGTGGGGATGGTTAGAGAACCGAAGAGCTGGAAGAAGAGAAGCGTCCCTGCCTCCCAAGGATTGGCTCAGAAGGCAAAGCTGAGGACCCGAGGGGGATGCACAAGCCCTTGTGTCAGGCACAGTGCCAGTTCAGGCCCAGGCACTTCCTCTGGCCTCCCCCCCACCGCGAGGACTTCGCCCCTGCCTACCCAAGGCCCTGCGCCAAGAAGTACCTCCCTCAGCCTGCACAGTGGTCTAGCTACTGGAGACCCCGGCTGTCCCCCAAACACCTTCGCTGCCCTGAGACAGCCCCTGGGCGCCTTCTCCTGAGGTCGCCCACCACCCCTTCCTCTAAGACCCCTCTTTGGGACGCCCCTCCTTCCTCTCCAGGGACCTGAACTCTGCCACCCACCAGACAGACACCCGCCCCCTAAACCCCCCCATTCCTCCCCATCGCCCGCTCCTCCACAACCACTTCCGGTTCCGGGACGGACACACGTACAGTCCCATCGTGGACCCCCCCCTTCCCCGCCCCCCCCCCAAGGAAAAGGGGAGGGGGAAGGAGCAGAGAGCTCGGCGCGCGCCGGCTGCAGCGGCGCGAGACTCACCCGGCGGCGACGGCTGCGGCGGCGCCAGAGCCGGAGCCAGAGAGCGGGAGGGGCGGCGTTTGCTGGGAAGGAGGGAGCCGAGTGCGGTGGGAGGACCCGGAGGGGGCGAGGAGAGGGGAATAGCGCCAGGCGAGCGCGCGGGCACGCACTTTAGGCGCGAGGCTGACCCACACACTCACACGCACGGATCGTGCGCGAGACACCCGCAGGGCGGGGGCGCTAGGCAGTGGGTGGCCCCCTCCCTCCCTCCCTCCCCTAACACTCACCCGGAAGTGGTGCCGCAGCTCGTGCTCCCGAGAACCCCGATTCCTCCACGCCCCCTCCCTCCCTCCCTCCCCCCACTGGCTCGGAGTTGAGCCGCGGTTGAGAGAAGGCGGGAGCGCCGGAAACGAAAAGGGGGGAGGGAGGGAAGTAGCAATGTTGGGGGGGCGGCAATGGGGAAGGGGGGGAAAATGCAAAGGTCGAGTCACTTCCGGGAGCAGTTAGAGCACATCCGGCGCAGCTAGCGCTCAAGCATACTCAGGGCGGAAGTTACGACAAGTAGGGGCGGAAGTAGCTTCTGCCCGGGGACGCGGTAGATTTCCCCCCCCCCCCCCCGGGATGTGACGCCACAGCGGAAGTGAAGGTGGGTTCCGCTAAGGGCAGGAGCCGAACCTTCACGACTGCGGTTCCGGGCTTCCGGAAGGGACTTCAGGGGAAGTGGGAGGGTGGGAACGCGACAGGTTCATGAATTATGCATCAAGGTATGAGGGGCGGTATGGATTCTTAAAAGACGGGTCTTGGTTCCCTTACCCCAAGGGGACATAGGCAGACGTAGGGAGTTACCATTCTTTTTTCTGACATACTCTCAAGAATGTCGCAATGCTTTGAATATGAAAGAAAGGAAAAGGATGTGTCAGTTTTCTGAGGTCCCTCCTTAGGCCCAAAGCGTGACTAATAACCCCTCCCAAGCCTCAGGATCTGACCCCTGCCTAGCCACACCCCTTACTCTCTTTGCTTTGGTCTCTAAGTTCTTGTGGCCCTCTTCCACATCTTTATCTCCTACTCACCCAGCTTTACTTTTAAATATAGCATTCACCTCTACCTGATTCTATATTGTTGGATGTCCTCCTCTTCTCACTGGAATATCGGCCCCGCGAGGGCAGGGACTCTGAATTGTTCGCTGCTGTATCCTCAGAGCCTGGCACTTAGTAAGCAGTTGGTAAACGTTTGTTGCATCAGTGAACAATTAATGTGAACTCTTTCAGGAAGCCTTCCTTGATTGCTCCAACGGTCTCGTTCTCCGAATTTCCACAGCATTTAGTCCGTACCTTTTTTTTTTTTTTTGGCTGTTTTAACTATTTCATATATGTGACTCTTCAGCAAGTTTGTCAGCAACTCGGGAAAAACTGTCTCATACATGGTACCCGCCCACTGCTTTGCTGAGCACACAGTAGATGCTAAATAAATACATGCTATTTGAGTAAATGAATGCTGCCACCAGCCTGTCCCAGATCTGACCAGAATCCCTCTGGGCTCAGCTCTATTTTGAGTGAAACAGAATCAAAGTGCCTCCTATTAACAGTAATAGTTCCTTGCTTAGAGATCAAAATAACCCGGATAGGAATAACTGTAATGCCAAATTTTACATATAATGAACATAAGACTCTGAAGACTTAAGTGATTTTTCCCAAGGTCACAGCTTCCGCAGGAAGTAGCAAAAGACACCTAAAAATAAAAATTCCAATTAAATGTTTAAATAGAAGATATGTATTTGTAATTGTATCTTTTTAAAAGCGTCCGCTCTCTTTATCACATTTTGGGACTCTGTAACCTGTCTGTGTCAACCCAATAGTGACACAATAGGATAAGGGTCTTAAGGGCGCAGATGTGACCAGACATAGTTGCTGTATGGGTTAGAGATCGATGATTTGAGAAACCTTGACTTTGGGGGCAGAGATAGAAAAGTGGGAGCAAAATGGTGGTAATCACTATAAGTCCTGGTTCTCTTTCTGTTCTTCTCCTATTTACAATAACTGGCACCCCCCGGGGCCTCGGTGTCTCCAATTGTCAACCCTGCCCTTGCTATAAGAAGCAAGTTTTAGTGCTTTGAACTCCTTAGAGAAAAGCTTTAGAGAGATAAATGTGGGGCGTAGGGGGAGGAGGGCTGTTAATTTTAGCCTGGGGTTTTCCAGCTGGCACACTGTTTTCATCTTGAATCACTTCCACACCCTGAGCTCTGCCTGGGAGATCCCTCCTCCTGGGGGCTTCCCCACTCCCTGATTTGGTCTGAGCCACAATGGTAAGCATTCCAGAAAAATGCTTAAGAGAAGCCTGGCTTAGTCATTCGATGCACAGCTCAGGAGGCAAAGAAAGCATAGAGATGAGAGATGCTCGTCCCGGTAGTGATGGGCGGCCTCCAAAAAGCAAAGGGGTAGTATGGCCCCTGTTTCTGTTCTTGGTCTGTGACTAAGCAGTGACTCTGCTTTGCCACTTGGAGCCTTCTGAGGACCTCCCGAGGCCCCACAGTTTCAGTTTCAACTCTACATGAGATAAAGTTAGGATCCTTCCCCAGGGCCTCCTGACTCTTCCTGGTTAGCATAACAATGGAATTTAGTTTGGGATCATTCGTTTAGGACAACTCAGAACACTCGGACATCTTTCTCCTCTGTCTCTCCCTGCCATCTGACTTTCCATGGGGAAGGAGGGCATTTAGGGAGAAGGAACAGGTAAGAATTTCCTGTGTCTTGCTGGTATATTTTATTTAAATTTAGAGAAACAGGGCTTCCCTGGTGGCGCAGTGGTTGGGAGTCCGCCTGCCGATGCAGGGGACACGGGTTCGTGCCCCGGTCCGGGAAGATCCCACATCCC
>NC_041219.1:58255783-58265596 GCF_002837175.3 Physeter macrocephalus | reverse complement strand
TGTGCCCCGCAGCGGGAGAGGCCACAACAGTGAGAGGCCCGCGTACCGCAAAAAAGAAAAATAAAAAAATAAACAATTTAGAGAAACAGCAGTCTAATCAGGTGATAATTAATTCCCTCTTCATTAGGGACCTTCATGTGTGCCTTCTGCATATGGATGAGCCTTGGGGTCACACTATCCCTCTGAAGAGGAAGGTGTTAAGAGACATGTGCTGTCCGGGCACTTCAGCTCTTCCCCTTCTGCGCCTCCTCTTCCCCCCAACCCCCACCTGACAAGGACTAGATTCCTGTGGGGAAGGAAGGGAAAGGGTAACGAGGCTTCCTCTCCCGTCATCCTCCTTCCCCTCCCCCTCCCCCTCCTCCTCAGGTCCTTCCCTCAGTGCCCCCAGCCCATCCCAGCAGCACCTCTTCCTGCACCCTCAGGTCTCATCCAGCCCTCTCCCTTCCACCAGCTTCGGGCTGGGGTCTCTTCAGGTCCCACTGGGTTGACTGAGCCCGCCTGAGCAGCATGTTTGCCTCGCACCTCTGCTTGTAGCTGGTTCATCACTCCTTGGCCCGGATCTGCTTCTTCTTTTTCTTAGAGAGTCTGATGACCCGAACCCGTAAACTGCTCTGATCCTGAGAAACACACTCCCTCCACCTCGCTCACCGCTGTGTGCTTCGTGGACTCAGTCACACTTCACCTGAGTACACAGCAAAGCGCCCCAACCCCTAGAGCACCCACCTACAGATACATAGCCATTCCTGATTCTAGCTGCACAGATAAATGCATGGAGGCCAACACAGGCCAGGGCAGCCCCCCTCTTGCACGTGACCGTCTCCTCTCCTCCCTGGAGCACCCCCATTTCCAGGGAGCAAGTGGGGCACCGATGGGGGTGGGGGGAGAAATGGGACCTGGGTGGTTACCATGGGAACAGAACCTAGCAACAGCTGAGAGGCTGCCGTGTGGGTTTTTGCAGGGCTGTTACGAGAGCCAGACGTAGAACTGGGGGCTCAGAGGTGACTGATCCCAGCTGGGCAGCCTGCATTCCCTCCTCCAAACGCACCCCTCGATTCCACACCCACACCCCAGCAGTGCCTCTCAGAGAGGGCAGGGCTGGGAAAGCTAAAGAGAGCTAACCGGCTTCTGGGGGCAGCTGCGGGCGGGGCAGGTGAGGGAGCAAGGCTGCAAATAAAGCAAGCAGGGCAGCCAGCCTCTTTACTGCGGCTCCCGGCTCCCTCTCGGCTCCCGGCTCCCTCTCATCGCTTGCCCGTTTCTCCATTTTTTCTTCTCCTTTTGCCCTTCAACCTCCATGTGTCTATCAGCCTCTCCTCTTGCTTTTCTTGCTTGCGCCACGTCGCCTGCGCTTCTACGTAAGTTTCCCTTTTCTTCTGCCTCGTTTTTCGTGGTCTCTCTTGACCTTCTCTAGCAATTAACAAGAAGCCACTCTTCCAGTTTCCCTCTTGCTCCGGCTGCTCCTGGTCAAGACTGCGCCCTTCAGTGTCTCTTCCTTCCATTCCATCCCGAGTCAAAGCCGCCGAATCCCAAGCCCGGGTTCAGAGCAGGCCGGGTCACATCGGGTCCGGAGGGGTTACCCGCACCCCCCATCCTTCTTTTCCTCCCTCTTAGCTGCCCATCGCCCCTCCTCCTCTCTGTGGGGCTCATAAGGCAGAACCAGGGGACCCAGGTATCTTGCAAAGGCTTTATTTGAAAATTTTGAAACTTACATCCCACAAGAATTCAAGATTATCACCACAAGAAGAAAGAGATAATACAAAAATATATATCACAGCATAGGAGCCAGGTAAGAGAGGGAAGTAGGAAGGAAGGTGGGAAAGCCATGAGAAGTCAGGACAAACCTGGGGGGGGCGGTGCAAAAGGAGGGAGAGTGGAGGAACCAAGGCGGGAGGGGGGGAGGGGCGGATTGGGAGGCAGAGCTCCCAAAGGCCTTGAACCAGCTGGCTCCGGTCCCCGGCAGCCTAGGTGGAGTTAGGGAGGCCCTCAAGGAGGCCGGGAAGTGGAGGACTGGCTCAGGGGGCTCTGAATGCCAGAGTGACACACACAGACAGCCAGGACAGACAAGACAGGAGGACTTGGGAGGGAGGCAGGGGAGGGCAAATGGGAGCCCCTTTCTCATGTAGTGCAGCAGGTGACTCCCCACAAGCCATCTCCCAGACAACAGAATTTAGCAGTGGAGGGGGTGGGAGTTTGGGCCCTCAGTACTCCCATTCCCGCAGGGAGCCCTCAGGGTAAAGAGGGCTCGTGCCCTCGGAGCGGGATGGGGGAGACGGCGAAACACATGACGCGGAGCGGGACGGGACCGTGACGGATGGAGGCCCAAGGGGCCCCCAGCTCACCTCCCACCCACCTCCGGGGCAGCATGCAGGGGCCACAGAAACTCAATCAGCGGGTGTTCATGAGGCGAGAGTGACACACAGCGCCACAGCGCGGGGCTGGGACATGCACGCGAGAGTCCACGGGAGTCGCCCACTGACCTCTGAGCGCTGGGCCACTGAGTGATGGGTGGCACGTGGGAGAAGACAAAGGCAACGGTGTGAGACGAAAGGGAGGATGTGAGGGATCCGCGGAGGGGAGAGACGTGGCTAGGGAGACTGGCCGTACAAGAGCGTGAGCGTGTGCGGTGGCTCGTGAGGGGAGAGGTGAGTGTGCAAGGCTCTCATGTGAGTGTGCCAGGGCGGGGCCGGGGGCCAGAAGCCACAGATATGTGAGGCCCCCACCTAAAGAGGCTGAGCAGGTGCGCTCACCCGCGGGCTAGCGGGTGTTCCGAGGTGCCCACGGCCGCCCTGCCCTCAGCGGGGTGGGGGCTGTGCCGGCCCCTTGGCCCCCTGCTTGGTGGCAGCCCAGCCTTGGGGGGCATCACAGATTCACCAAGGGAATCCTGAGAGGAAAAGGGAAAGGGCACCGTCAGGAACCAAGAGGCAGGCCAGAATCGAGAGGGCAGTCCAAGAAATAAAAGGGAGCAAGGTTAAGAGGGCAGAGTTGGAGTTAAATGGCAGCATGAGAACAGGACACAGATCCACAGACAGAGGGAGATGGAAGGGTGCCCCCGGAGAGGAGGGGTCCAGCCTCCCGGGGTGGGGGGGGGCAGGTCTGCCTCCTTTCCACCCACCCGGGAGGGAGCACCCCAATCCCACAATCGCAGCCCCGAGATGCCTCCCCTGCCCGCCCTCCCAGCCCTCTGCCCTGCCCTCACCGGTTCAGCTGGAAGGCTGGAGCCCCCTTGGGCTGGGGCATCCCAGGCCGGGGTCCCCCTCGGGGCTCCTCGTGGTCAGGGGTGGGGGTGGGCGAGTCCCCGAAGGCCCCCAGCACAGTGACCCCGGCTGGGGACAGGTCTGTCAAGGGCTGCTGGCTCTCCTCCTGCCTCAGGGCACCTTGCTGCCCAGAGGGCCTGCGCCGCTTCTGGCTGCGGTCCCAGCTGGTGCCCCGGAAGGAAAGAGGTTCTCACACACTCAGGAAGCCCCCAATCTGGGCTTCCAGCGCTGGTCACCCCTAGCCTCCCTCAGGCACACGCAACATCCAACAGCAGAGAAACCAGCCTCTAACAGTTCCCTAAGCCCCGTGTCCTGAGACCGCGTCCACAAAACCACTTCCTGTCCCCGCCAGGGGGCTCGGGAATCTAAGCCACCCTCTCGCCTGGTTCAGATCCACAGAATGCGTAGCTCCTCGCCACAGAGTCCCCCAGAACCGCCTCTCCCCCACGCATACCCAGCAGAGCCATTTCCCTCCGCAGCAGGCGCCTGGCAGGTTGAGTTCTAGTTCAAAGTCAAGCTAATGACCTGGACACCTGGGTCTAATGATTCTCGCAGTAAAGCGGGAAGGACTGCGCGACCCGATATGAAGTGTGTGCAAAGGAAGCTCGGATTTTTCTCCCTCCTCCCCAGGCAGCCTTAAGAAGGGGCTCTGCAGAATGGGTCGTGGAGGATACGGGGACAAGGGGTGGCCACCAAAGCCCCCGTGCACGCAAGTGACTCCCCCCCTCTCCCATCACCCTTGTATTTCCCCAGAAGGAATCTGCACTCATTTCTCAGAGCTTCCCCCACCCGAAACCTTCCCACCTTTTCCCAAAGGCTTGCCTTAATCCACCACTTCCTATCCCACCGCCAGCAAAACTGCCGCCCTGGCTCCTTCCCTCCTTCCAGCCAAACGTAGCCAAACATTGATGGGGATGCTAGCATCTCCTCCCCCCACCCCAGCTTACCAGAACTTGCAGATGATGCCGGTGGCCACGAGAACAATGATGACGGAGATGGTAATTGTGACATAGAGCTGAGGGTCCACACCTGCTTGGGGTAGGGAGAAATTTTTAGGGAGGCCTGAGGTGGGGGGAGCCGAGAGAGGCTGGGGGTGGGGTTGGAGTGTTGCCGTTTGAAGCCACATTGCCCAACTCTTTCTGCTTCTCTGGAGCCTCCCCGCTTTATTTTTATCATCGGCTTTCCCCAGAGTTTTCAGCTCTTTTCCTCCCAAATCCTTTTTCTCCGCTTCCCCAAATCTTCTGTATATATGGGATGAGGAGGAGGTTCCAAGATCAGAGAGAACTTCTCTCTCTGCACAGAAACTGGGGGCTGGAAACGCCCATCTCCACCCTGGCCCCACCCCCAGACCACGGCCCCGTCTCAGAGCTCCCTGAGCCGAGATGTCACCCTGGAGGGCTCGTTCGCTTCCTCTGCCTGGAATACTCCCACTGTCTCCAAGGTCCAGCTTAAATGTCAATTCTTGGAGGGTGTCCTGATCCCCAGGCAGAAGTAGTCTCTCCCGTCTCTCTCTGCCTAAAAACATGCTGTGCGCGCCTCCATTAGGGCATTAATTACACTGGCGCAGCCCCCGGTGTTTACACATCTGTCGTCTCCGGCGGACCTGAGCTCCTCTGAGGCTCGGATGCATCTTCATCTTGGCCTCCTGTGCCAGCGTTAGTGCCCGACACACATTTGTGGAAGGAGCTAACAGGCAGGACCTCTGTCGCTTCCTGTAGAGTCTTCAGCCAGCCTCCCCACCCCCAAATCCCTACCAACCTCCCCAACTCCCACTCACCTTCCCCGCGGCCCCCGAACAGGACCGGCCGCAGGGTGGCAGGTGCTTCTCCAAGGCTAAGCCCATCTCCATCACCCCGCATGGAGTCTGAGTTGGGGTGTGGGGTGGCCAGCCCATGCGGGGCTGCGAAACCATAGTCCAGGGGCAGAAATCCAGGATTGGCAGAGTTGGGGTCCCCCCCATCCTCTCGAGACACTGTGGGACCCCACACGATAGCCCAGGGGTACTGGGATGAGGGTGGCCCGTCTTCAAAGCCTGATGGGGTGGCCGGGGGCGAGGTGCCCGGCAGGACTTGCCGACGTGATCTTGGGACCCGCGGGGAGCGGCTTGGTGGGGGTGCCCGCTCCCACACGCACACATGGCGTGGGGCTGAGGGCCCTCCCCGGGCACAGGGGGGCCGGGCTGGGGCTGGTGGGGTCCGCGGGGAGGAGGAGGAACCTTGAGCAGGCGGTGGGAGGGGCAGCAACAGCAGTGGCCAGAGAGGGAGGAGATGGGACAGCAGCAGTGCAGGCCTGCGGGAAGGGAGAGAGAGCGGGTGAAACCGAGGCCATCTTGGGCTTACGTGTGCAGAGGACAGGCTGCCTCCCTCCAACACTCTGTGCAAAAAGTAGGTGGGCCTTGGGAAGACTGGTCTCATTTCCCATCTTCCTAGGCTCTAGCCCTCAGGATGGAAGGCCCCGGGTGGGCCTACGAGGGAAAGGGCCAAGACCCCAGGGAAAGTGGCTTCCAAGCTTCCCCTGCTGGGCCAGACTTACCACATTCTGGACTCCATGTCCAAGATCTTCCTCAGAGATGACCCAGATTTTCAGCTTTTACTGGGGGAGAGAGAGGTCGTCACATCCCAACCCTGCCCTGAGTACTTCCCCAGCTCATCCATCCACCAGCTCCCCTCCATCTCCCCTCCCAGCTGTGGCTGCCAGCTATGCTGCGGCCACTCAGGACCCACGGCTGCCTAGCATCCTCTTGCAGGGGGCGGGGAGCGGGGAGGGGAACCCCCAGAATGGTCCCCTGTCTAGCCCCAGGCCCCTATCTACACAACTTCCCGGGTCCCTGTTACCTCCCCACCCCAGGGTCTACTCTCACTTCTCTGGCTTCCTTCCGTCTCACTTCCTCTGCCCACAGTTCCTAGCTTTTCTTAGATCTTAATTTAGAGCCAAGAACCTTGTGATTCCTTGAGCACCTACCGAGGGAGGGAGGGAGTCTGAGTGGGGGAGGGAAGAGGAAGTCAATCTGAGCGAGTGTGTGAACGTGTGCGGCCGCACAGGGGGAGCGTCCCAGCCTGCCCCCCCCCCCACTTGTTGTCTGAGGCATTTCTCTTATGATTGAATGGCCCCAGGAAGCTCATCTTCAGGGGCAGGGGAAGAGGAGATGGAGGGATGGAAGGAAAGAGAGAGGTGGGCGGGAGAAAAACTACAGAATATAATATCTGCTCAATGTTCGATCATCCAAATGCATAGGTGCCCTCTGAGGGGAGGTGGAGTTGGGGAGAGGCCACCCCCTCAAATGTAGCTCTCCTGGGTAAAGAGTCCTGGGAGAATCAGGATGGATGGTTTTGAAAGAGGAGGACACGTTCTCAGAGCTGAGGGTGGTGGATCCAGGAGGCGGCAGCAGGCTCCCCAGTGAATGAGGATATGACACTTGGGTTCTGGGTCTAAATCTGGACATTAAGCACTCTCAGAGAATAACAGGGGAGTAAAGGTGGGAGAGTCTGGCGAAGGGATTGGGCAAGTGGGCTGTGGGGAGAGATGTGAAGGGATGATGGCCTGAGAAAAGGGAAGGCTGGTCAGGCGTGAGAAGGGAAGAGAAAGGTGAAGAGGAAGGAGGTGAAAGGGGCTAGTCCTGAAAGAATGGACTGGGGGGCGCAGAGAAGATCGGCAGCTGGGGGATGCTGAGGATGAGAGGAAAGGTCAGGGAGGGAAGCTGAGGGGGTGAAGCGGTCACGGGAGCCGGGAAGAAGGAGGAAGGGCAGGAGGAGGAGGAAGGAAAGGTCCAGGCAGGATGGGAAGTGGAGATCGTGGAAGGGGAAGGGCGAAGAGGGATGGAGGGGACCAGGGATGGGGAGGAAGGAAGGGGGAAAGGAGAGAACACGGTACTGAGGACAAAATGAGACAAGGAGGGGACGGGGGACGGAAAACGGGAACAGCAAAGATGGAGGAGATGGAAATTGTTTCTTCCAACGGAAAGGGATACGGAGCTACGGAGAGAGGCAGGGATGGGGGCCTGGTGGGAAGAAGGGAGACGGAACCGGGAAAAGAGCGAAGCTGCAGGGACAGAGGAAGGCGTGTGAGCCAGGGGAGGGGAAAAGGGCTCCCAGGGACGTCTGCGGCCAGCTGACTCCAGGACCCACTCGCCTCTCCGCCTGTGCTTCCCCCCTCCCCAGCCAACGTCATCTCCAGTCCCCGGACCCCGCACCCCTTAGTCACCCCCTCCAGGAAGCCCCAGGTCCCCCCGGCTGGCGCGCCGCCCCACCCTCCCCTCGCTCCTCACCGACCTGTTGTGCGCAGGAGACGAGCTGGGGGTGGGGCGGGAGCCTCGGGCTGGGGGAACCGGGCCCCATCCCCAGCGCGGCCGCCAGCCCACCCCTCCCACAGCCCACGCTCCCCGGACAGGGCTGGAAAGCGATAAGGGGGGCGGGGGACGACGACCAGGAGGTAGGCGAGGGGTCTCCTCGGGCGGGAGCGCCGAGAGCAGAAAGGCAAGCCGAGGCAGGAAGATGCAAGGAGCCGAGGCAGGAAGATGCAAGGAGCCGAGCCGGGGGCTGAGCCCAAGGCGGGAGGAAGGCAGCGGCGGGGACGGCGGCCGCTGCGCCAGGAGGGCAGGATGGAGTCGGGACCCGCGGAGCGAAGGAAAGCGTGGTGGGGAGGGCGCGCTTATGGGCTGGAGGCTCGAGCCGGGCGAGGGCCGGCGCCGGGAGGGGGGGAGCGAAAGGCGCGGAGTCGGGGAGGGCAGGGCCGGGCTCCCTCGGGCGGGGGCGTGGGAGTCCCTCTCGCTCACCTGCATGCCTGGCGCGGCGGCGCGACGGCTGCGGGAGCTCGGGGCTGCGCCGGGCTGGGGGGTCGCGGGAGCGGGTGGGGCACTGGGCATGGTCGGGGGGTTCTGAGGGCAGAGGGGTGCTGTAGAGGGTGGGGGCGGGCGCCCGGGGCGCGGGGCGGCGGCGGCGGGAGATGCTCGGCTCGGCTCGGCTCGGCTCGGGCTGCGCTCGGCCCGGCGGGGCTCGGCGCGGCAGCTCGGAGCGCTCGGTCTCCGCCTCTCCCCCTCCCGCATTGTTTAACTCTCCCGCTGCCGCGCCTGGGGAGCCGCGCCCGGCTGCGTCCCAGGTGGAGAACGCGAGAGGGCAGCGGAGGGTGAGCACCGTCCGATTCCCCGGGTTCCGGTGGCGGGCCTCTCCACCCTTCACCCCAACTCCATGGACACCCTTGGTTGCCCCAGTCAATCTCTGAGATTCTGAGTCACCCAAAGCTCTGTGACCCCAACTCTGTTTCGCCCCTGCTGGAGAGTGCTGAGTACCGGGGATGAGGTCGGGGTGAGGGTGGGAGTGGAGACTGGATTATCCCAACAGCTTGATCCCCTGATTCCATTCTGGTCCTGCTGCAATGCATTCTCCCCGAAGCAAACCAAACGATCTTTAAAATAGGTAGACCGAGTGGCATTACTCAGCTTTTCTAGCGCTCAGGGTATCCAGACTCCTCACCGTGACTTACAGGGCCCTGTATAACCTGCCCCCGCCCCTCCTAACCCTCTTCATGCCCCAGCCACTCTGGACCTGATCTATGTTACTAGAATTAGAAGGGCTTCACCTGCCACAGGGCCTTTGCATTTGCTGTTCCCACTGCCTGGAATGTTTTACCCTGGCTTTTCACAATGATTCACTCATTTCATTAAAATTTCACTTAGATCCAATGTCACCTCCTCTGTGAGGCCTTCCCTAACCTCTCTGTCTAAGTGGGCTTCCCCTGACCCCACTCTCATCCTGTCCTACCCCCCCCCCTTTCAGGTTACCCTGTTTTACTCGAGTTGCACTTCTAGGACACCACACTCTTCTAGTTTCCCTTCATCCTCCCTGGCTTTTCCTTCTCCATCTTCTGCTTGACCTCTAAATGTTAGAGCTTCCTAGGGCTTAGTCCTTGGCCCCCTTCTCGTTCCACATTCTCTGTCCAGTGATGTCATCCAGTCCCAGGGCTTAAATACTATGTAAATGTCAGCAAGTCCTAAATTTATATCCAGCGCTCCAGACTCATTTATCCAACAGCCTACTTGACATCTCCACTTGGATGCCTAATAGCCATACAAAGCTCATATGGCTCAAATAGATGTCTCACATTACCACTACTGCCCCCCACCAATCCATTTCTCTCCCAGCAGTGTTCCCCATCCTGGGGTATGATGGCTTCTGCTTGTTCAGGCTAAAGACCTAGGAAACATCCTTCCTCCCTTTCCCTTTTCTCACTGATTCCCACCGTGTATCTAATTCTTCAGCAAGTCCTGTGAGCTCTGCATCTAAAATATGTCCTGAATTCATCTCCTTCTCTCCATCATTGTTATAATCTTGCTATAATCTTGTTGCTTCTGCCTTTGCCCTTTACAAACCAGTCTTCACAATATCTAGTAATGTTTTTATATAGCAGGTTCTTATTTGTTATCCATTTTATACATATCAGTGTATACATGTCAATCCCAATACCCCAATTCATCCCACCACCACCACCCCCAACCCCCCCCCCACTTTCCCCGCTTGGTTTCCATACATTTGTTCTCTACATCTGTGTCTCAATTTCTGCCCTGCAA
>NC_041219.1:58254821-58255337 GCF_002837175.3 Physeter macrocephalus | reverse complement strand
GTTATATGCCCAGTAGTGGGATTGCTGGGTCATATGGTAATTCTATCTTTAGTTTTCTAAGGAACCTCCATACTGTACTCCATAGTGGCGGTATCAATTTACATTCCCACCAGCAGTGCAGGAGGGTTCCCTTTTCTCCACACCCTCTCTATAGCATTTATTGTTGTAGATTTTCTGCCGATGTTCCCCTTGTAACTGGTGTGAGCTGATACCTCATTGTAGTTTTGATTTGCATTTCTCTAATAATTAGTGATGTTGAGCAGCTTTTCATGTGCTTCTTGGCCATCTGTATGTCTTCTTTGGAGAAATGTCTATTTAGGTCTTCTGCCCATTGTTGGATTGGGTTGTTTGTTTGTCTAATACTGAGATACATGAGCTGTCTATGGGGCCACTCCTCATCACGGTGCGCGGGCCTCTCACTATCGCGGCCTCTCTTATTGTGGAGCACAGGCTCCAGACGCGCAGGCTCAGTAGTTGTGGCTCACGGGCCTAGTTGCTCCACGGCATGTGGGATCC
>NC_041219.1:58253096-58253465 GCF_002837175.3 Physeter macrocephalus | reverse complement strand
ATAATTGGTGTGTAATTTTCTTTTTTTGTAGTATATTTGTCTGGTTTTGGTATCAAGGTGATGGTGGCGTCATACAATGAGTTAGGAAGTGTTCCTTCCTCTGCAATTTTTTGGAAGAGTTTGAGAAGGAGGGGTGTTAGCTCTTCTCTAAATGTTTGATAGAATTCGCCTGTGAAGCCATCTGGTCCTGGACTTTTGTCTGTTGGAAGATTTTTAATCACAGTTTCAATTTCATTACTTGTGATTGGTGTGTTCATATTTTCTCTTTCTTCCTGGTTCAGTCTTGGAAGGTTATACCTTTCTAAGAATTTGTCCATTTCTTCCAGGTTGTCCATTTTATTGGCATAGAGTTGTTTGTAGTAGTCTCTT
>NC_041219.1:58252246-58252646 GCF_002837175.3 Physeter macrocephalus | reverse complement strand
GATTTGAGTCCTCTCCCTCTTTTTCTTGATGAGTCTGGCTGATGGTTTATCAATTTTGTTTATCTTCTCAAAGAACCAGCTTTTAGTTTTATTGATCTTTGCTATTGTTTTCTTTGTTTCTATTTAATTTTTTTCTGTTCTGTTCTTTATGATTTATTTCCTTCTGGTAAGTTGGGTTTTCGTTTGTTCTTCTTTCTCTAGTTCCTTTAGGTGTAAGGTTAGATTGTTTATTTGAGATTTTTCTTGTTTCTTGAGGTAGGCTTGGATAGCTGTAAACTTCCCTCTTAGAACTGCTTTTGCTGCATCCCATAGGTTTTGGATCGTTGTGTTTTCATTGTCATTTGTCTCTAGGTGTTTTTTGATTTCCTCTTTGATTTCTTCAGTGATCTCTTGGTTATTT
>NC_041219.1:58247996-58251940 GCF_002837175.3 Physeter macrocephalus | reverse complement strand
CATTTGCATGGAATATCTTTTTCCATCCTCTCACTTTCAGTCTGTATGTGTCCCTAGGTCTGAAGTGGGTCTCTTGTAGACAGCATATATATGGGTCTTGTTTTTGTATCCATTCAGCAAGTCTGTGTCTTTTGGTTGGAGCATTTATTCCATCACGTTTAAGGTAATTATCGGTATGTATGTTTGTATTACCATTTTCTTAATTGTTTTGGGTTTGTTTTTGTAGGTCCTTTTCTTCTCTTGTGTCTCCCACTTGGAGAAGTTCCTTTAGCATTTCTTGTAGAGCTGGTTTAGTGGTGCTGAATTCTCTTAGCTTTTGCTTGTCCGTAAAGCTTTTGATTTCTCCATCGAATCTGAATGAGATCCTTGCCGGGTAGAGTAATCTTGGTTGTAGGTTCTTCCCTTTCATCACTTTAAATATGTCATGCCACTCCCTTCTGGCTTGCAGAGTTTCTGCTGAGAAATCAGCTGTTAACCTCATGGGAGTTCCCTTGTATGTTATTTGTCGTTTTTCCCTTGCTGCATTCAATAATTTTTCTTTGTCTTTAATTTTTGCCAATTTGAGTACTATATGACTCGGCGTGTTTCTCCTTGGGTTTATCCTGTATGAACTCTCTGCGCTTCCTGGACTTGAGTGGCTATTTCCTTTCCCATGTTAGGGAAGTGTTCAACTATAATCTCTTCAAATATTTTCTCGGGTCCTTTCTCTCTCTCTTCTCCTTCTGGGACCCCTATAATGCGAATGTTGTTGCATTTAATGTTGTCCCAGAGGTCTCTTAGGCTGTCTTCATTTCTTTTCATTCTTTTTTCTTTATTCTGTTCCACAGCAGTGAATTCCACCATTCTGTCTTCCAGGTCACTTATCCGTTCTTCTGCCTCAGTTATTCTGCTACTGATTCCTTCTAGTGTATTTTTCATTTCAGCTATTGTATTGTTCATCTCTTTCTGTGAATGTGGTTTTTGTTCTACAGGCTGCAGGATTGTTGTTCTTCTTGCTTCTGCTGTCTGCTCTCTAACGCATCTATTCTTGATAAGAGGCCCTAGGAGGCTCTAGAATGTCCTGTCGCTATCCCTCCTCCTGGCCCCACTTTTCATGTCAGCTTGGTTTTTAGTTCAGCCATTCTTTCCTGAGATTCCTTTCAAAACAGGCGAACTTTTCACACTCTGTGTCACCTTTCACCAGTTGTGGGCAGTGATTTGACTGTGGATCCAAGCTCCTTTGATTGGATTCCTCCAAAGAAAGTTCAGCACTAGGAATAAGCACCTTTAACTGGAAATGTTGGCTTATCTGCTGCTAGTGTTGGAGGGTCTCCTGCAGAGGCAGCGGGTGGCTGTGGCTCACCGCGGGGACAAGGACACTGGCAGCAGAAGTTCCGGGAAGTGATCCTGGGCGTGAGCCCTCCCAGAGTCCTCCATTAGCCCCACCAAAGAGCAGGTAGGCCTCTAGTAATGTTTTGAAAATCTAAACTGTATCATATTCTTGCCTGCTTAAAATATTTGAGTGGCTTTTCATTGTGCTTGGAGTAAATCTGAACTCCTTGTTAGGAGAGGCTCTCCAACTCCTACTCCTCAGTATTCAAACAATGTGCCAGATCAAACTTCTTGATGTTCTAAACATCTGAATTATCCTCTTGGCACCCCTGTACTTTTCATGCCCTCTTCCTGGAATCCTTTGCCCCCCACATCTTCACCTAGTTGGCTCCCTCTTGTCATTCAGCCACCCACTCTGTCTCTTTAGTATGTTTCACTGTTTTTCCAACTCATCACTCTCTGAAATGATCTTATATTTGTTTACTGTTTATTGTCTGACCCCACCCACCCCCACATACACTAGAGAACAAAGACCTCATTTGCCTTGTTTACCCTGTATCCTTCCTGGCACCTGGCAGATAGTAGATGCTCAATGTTTATTGCTTAGCAATCCATGTACTTGTCAACACAATATTTTCAGACTTTAGTTTAGGCTACTTTGGTGTATACAGCGATATTTCATTATGGTTTTAATTTGCATCTGTCTAGTTATTAATAAGGTTGAGCACCTTTTCATATGTTCGTTGACCTTACGGATTTCCTCTTGTGAATTGCTAGTTCAACTGTTTAGTTCACATTTATAATTTTTATGGTTAGGATTTTTTCTTACTCATTTGTAGGAGTTCTTTATACATCCTGGACTCATCCTTTGTCGGTGATAATGTTACAAATTCTTCCTTCTATTCTGTGGTTTGTTTTTTGATGAACAGATGTTCTTGATTTTAATGCAGTCAAATGTATCAATCTTTTCCTTTATGGTTAGTGTATCTGTCTTAAGAAAGATTTCCCTACCTTGAATTCATGAATAAATTCTTCTACATTATTATTATTTTTTTGGCCATGCCACACGTCTTGTGGGACCTTAGTTCCCCAACCAGGGATGGAACTGGGGCCCTTGGCAGTGAAAGCCTGGAATCCTAACCACTAGGCCACCAGGGAACTCCCCTACATTATCTTCTAAAACCCTTTTAATTTGCCTTTAACATTTAGTCTGTAGCATAGTAGGGAATGATTTTTGTATATGGCTTGAGATAGGGGTTCAGTTTTATTTTTTCATATGGATACCCCCTTGTCACAGCAACATTGAAATGTGTGTCCTTTCTCTCCTGCTCCAATGTGCCAATCTATCATAAATCGTGTCTATGTATGTGTGGATATTTTTCTGAGCTCTGTATTATGTTCTAGTGGTCAATTTATCTATCTATCTTGTGCCAGTACTACACTATCTTAATTATTATGGCTTTGTAATTATGTGCTGGTATCTGGTAAACCAAGTCTTGTTCGTTTTCAAGAGGCTATTTTTGACCTTTTGCATCTCCATGTAAATTTTAGAATCGGTTTGTCAGTTTTATACACGCACAAAAAAAGCCTGTTGGGATTTTGATTAGGATTGTACTGAACGTATGAATCTCTTTAGGGAGAACTGACTTCTTCATGAGATTGAGACTTCTAATCTATGAATGTGAAATATCTCTCCATTTATTTTAGGTCTTCAGTGTCTCACAATAAATTATAATTTGCTGCATATGGGTCTTTCTCATGTTTTGTTACATTTATACCTTGATATTTGATATTTTTCATAGTATTGCAAGGGGTAACTTTTAAAATCATTCATCATCTGATTGTTGTTCATATATAAATATATTAATTGATTTTATATTTTCTTAAGCAACCTTGTTAAACTCGTATTCTAATAATTTATTTGTAGATTCTTTTGAATTTTCTACATATGCAATCACATTTTGACATTTTCTGTAAATGATAATTGCATTATTTCTTTTTTAATCTAATTATTTTACCCTTTTTTTTTCCTTTCTTTTCTTACTCCTCTGTCTAGGATCCCTGTTACAAGACTAAATAGAATTGGTGGTACCAGGCATTCTTCTATCAGATTTACAATTTCCCTTCTAGTTTTCTTCTTTTTTTTTGACCACACTGTGTGGCTTGCAGGATCTCAGTTCCCCAACCAGGGATTGAACCCTGGCCGCACGGCAGTGAAAGCCTGGAATCCTACCCATTAGGCCACCAGGGAACTCCCACAAGTTCCCTTCTAGTTTTCTAAAAAAAAAATTTTTTTTTTAACCACAAATGGATGTTGATTGCATCACATGCTTTTTCTGTATTTATTGACATGATTGTGTGATTTATTCCTTTAATCTATTAAAATGATGAATGAAATGAATGTATTTTCTAATATTAAGCTAGCCTTAAATTCCTGACATAAATTCAAATTAGTCTTGGTGTATTACCTTTTTTGCACTTTGCTAGATTCAGTTTGCTCTTGTTTTTTTTTGCTTGTTTGTTTTTGTTTTTGTTCTTTTTTTTTGCAGTACGCGGGCCTCTCACTGTTGTGGCCTCTCCCGTTGCGGAGCACAGGCTCCGGACGCGCAGGCTCAGCGGCCATGGCTCACGGG
>NC_041219.1:58247060-58247878 GCF_002837175.3 Physeter macrocephalus | reverse complement strand
TCCCCTGCATCGGCAGGCGGACTCTCAACCACTGCGCCACCAGGGAAGCCCTGCTCTTGTTTTATTGAAGATTTTTGTATCTCTGTTAATAAGTGAGATTGGCCTGCAATTTTCCTTTCTCGTATTACCCTTTTCTGGTTTAGTTATCAAAGTAATTCTGGCCCCATAGAATGAATTATGGACTGTCCTTTCTTATCCTAATTTCTGGAAAACTTTATATAAGATTAAAATGATCTGCACTTTGAAAGCTTGGTGCAGCTTGCCTGTAGGATGTAATTTTTAACTCTTTCTTTTCTTTTTACACCTCACGTCTCATCCATTTTCAAATTCTGTTCACCTCAGCTTTAAATTAAATTCAGAATCCAACTGCTTCTCACCTCCACTGCTACCCCCTTCATTTAAGTCACCACAATCTCTCACCTGGATCATTGGAGTAGCCTCCTAAATAAACTCGTTGTTTCTGTCCATGCAGCATCACAATATTTTAAACATATGGGTCAGATCCTGTTACTCCTCTGCTAAAATCCTCCACTGGTGTCCATCTCACCCAGAGTAAGAGCCAAAGTCCTTACCATGACCCACAAGGCCTGATATGACCTGGCCACCGGGCTGTCTCTCCCACCTCAGCCACTACTTCTCTTCCTTCTCACTCTGATACCGACTAGGGTATCAGATCAGTAGAAATTGACTAGAGGCCAGACAAGAAATTCAGGCAAGGCTTTACTGGGGCTCCTGCAGCCACAGGCGGTAGCGAGAACAAACAACAGCTTCCCTTGATTGCTGGCTCCGCGAGGGCGGGTCGAGCTGGTTTCTTATAC
>NC_041219.1:58236393-58246898 GCF_002837175.3 Physeter macrocephalus | reverse complement strand
CGGGGAGGGGGGGCATGCACAGTACCCAGTTTTTGCTCCTGGCTCTGCAGAAGTGGCAGTTGAGTTTTTTGGTCTTTTTGTATCTTTTTGTTCATAATTTGTCCCAACTGTGCTTGCACATGGTTATTTTTAGTCCCTTATAGTTTCTTTATATCTTGTAGCTCCAGGAGCTGTTTGTCCAGTTGCAAGCATTGCAGCACTGCAGCAAAGCATCCCAGGTCCCAGCCTGTTTCAACTCTGCTCTCACCACACAGGCCCCCTTGCTGTTCCTCATACTCATCAAGTATGTTCTCATCTCAGAGACTTGGCACTTGTAGTTTGCTCTGCCTGGGACACTGTCCCCACAGAAATCCATATGACTTGCTCCTTTTTCTTTTTTTAAAGTCTCTGCTCCATTGTCACCTTATCAGAGAGGCCTTTCCTTATGACCATATACAAAAGAGCAAATGTCTCTTGCATTCCCTATCCCCCCTCCTTGTTTTTTTTGCTTCATAATTTGCTCCTGACCACTTATGTGTGGATCTATGTATTTATTGCCTGAGTCTCACCACAAGAATGTAAACACCAAGAGGGCATCTATTTTGTCTATATCCCTAGTAGTTAGAACAAAAGCCTGACAATGAGAGGTGCTAAATATATTCTTCTGAATCACTGATGAATATTTTATTACGTGTCTGACTCCTTAGACAATCAGACAGCTTCTCTAGCTTTATTTCAGTGCATCTTGTTTTCTACCCTTAGCATTAAAAACACAGCACCTGACACATGGCCTTGCAAATAACTGTCACTTAGTAACAAATGAATGAATAAATGTTACATCCTAATCTTTAAGTTTAATTAGCTCCCATCCTCCCTTGGAGATCTTTACTTTTCTTCCCACTTTCCCCTTTTTCCTTATTTCTATTCTTCTCTTTCGCATATCTACCCCTCTTCCTCTTCTCTCTCTGCCCTTTCTAATCTCACTTCTTTAGTCCATCCCCTCTCCTTTCTTTCTCCAAATTCTCCTTTTCTACTTATCAATTGTCCCCTCATTTTCTTTTATTCTTCTGTCTCTCACGGGACCATAAAACATCAGAATCAGAGCTGGCCTTAATCTCTTACTTTGCAGATACTGAAGAGGAGCTACCACAAGATGGCACAATTCACTTTAAGGTCATAGCTAGTGTAAAACTGAATGAGTCAGGACTAGATCTCAGACTATCTCTTTCTCCCTCCTCTCTTCTCTCTTTCATTTCTGCTTTTTCTTCTCTTTCTTAGCACAGTGTTGGAGTCAGACAAACTTGCATTTGGATCTCAGTTCCATCACTTATACTGGTGACTTTCAACAAATTATTTAACTTCTGTGATCCTCAGTGTCCTCACAGGTTAACTGAGGTATTAATGTGCACCTCAAAGGGTTGTAAAGGTTAAATAAAAAGTTGAACAACAACAACAACATACACAGACCCAAAAAAACCCCACAGCTAACATCATACTTAATAGTGAGAAACTCGAAGCTTTCTGAGATCAGGTACAAGGCAAGGATATCCCCTCTCAGCATTCCTTTTCAACATTGTACTGGAAATCCTTGCTAAAGCAATAAAGCAAGAAAAAGAAATAAAAGGTATACAGATTGGGAAGGAAGACATAAAACTGACTGTGTTTGCAGATGACATAATCATTTATGTAGAAAGTCTGAAAGAATCAACAACAACAAAAATCTCCTGGAACTAATAAGCAATTATGGCAAGGTTGCAGGATACAAAGGTTAATATACAAAAGCCAATTGCTTTCCTATATATCAACAATGAACGAGTGGAATTCGAAATTAAAAGCACAATGTCATTTAGTAACCAAAAAATGTGAAATACTTAAGTATAAATCTAACAAAGCATGTAAAAGATCTACGAGGAAAACTACAAAACTCTGATGAAAGAAATCGAAGAACTAATTAAATGAAGAAATAATCCAAGTACATGGATAGGAAGACTCAATATTGTCAAAATATCAGTTCTTCCCAACTTGACCTACAGATTCAATACAATCACAACCACAATTTCAGCAAGTTATTTTATAGATATCAAAAAACAGATTCTAAAATTTATATGGAGAGGCAAAAGAGCCAGAATAATCAATACAATATTGAAGGAGACGAACAAAGTTGGAGGACTGACACTATCTGATTTCAAGACTTACTATAAAGCTATAGTCATCAAGATGGTGTGGTATTGATGAAAAAATAGACAAACAGATAAATGGAACAGAATAGAGAGCTCAGAAATAGACTCCCATATAGCCAACTAATCTGTGACACAGGAGCAAAGGCAATACAATGGAACAAAGATAGTCTCTTCAACAAATGGTGCTGGACATCCACTTGCAAAAAAAAAAAGAATCTAGACACAGACTTTACACCCTTCACAAAAATTAACTCAAATGGATCACAAACCTACATGTAAAATGCAAAACTATTAAACTCCTAGAAGATAACATAAGAGGAAACCTAGATAACCTCGAGTATGGTGATGCCTTTTTAGATATACCACCAAAGATATTATACATGAAAGAAATAATTAATAAGGTAGACAATTAAAATGTAAAGCTTCCTCTCTGAGGTAGACAATATCAAGAGAATTATAAGACAAGCCACAGACTGGAAGAAAATATTTGCGAAAGACACATCCGATAAAGGATTGTTATCCAAAATATATGAAAAACTATTAAAACTCAACAAATAAGAAAACAAGCCAATTAAGAAATGAACCAAAGACCTTAACAGACACTTCACCAAAGAAGATATACAGATGGCAAGCTCCACATCAGATGTCATCAGGGAAATGCAAAATAAAGCGGTAATGAGATGCCACTAGACACCTATTAGGATGGCCCAAATCTGGAACACTGACAACACCAAATGTTGGTGAGGATGTGGAACAACAGGAATTTTCTCTAATTGCTTGTGGGAATGCAAATTGGTACAGCCCAGTTGGAAGACAGCTTAGCAGTTTCTTACAAAACTAAACATACTTTTACCATATGATCCAGGAATGGGACTCCTTGGTATTTACCTGAGGGAGTAGAAAATTTGTGTCCATACAAAAAGCCTGAACATGAATGTTTATAGCAGCTTTATTCATAATTGCCCAAACTTGGAAGAAACCAAAATGTCCTTTACTAGGTGAATTTATAAACAAACTGTGGTACATCCAGACAATGGAATGCTATTCCTCACCAAAAAGAAATTAGTTATCAAGCCACAAAAGGACATGAAGGAAACTTAAAGTGAAAGAAACCAATCTGAGAAGGCTACATACTGTATGATTCCTACTCTATGACATTCTGGAAAAGACAAAGTTATGGAGATGACAAAAATATCAGTAGTTGCCAGGGGTAGGAGGCGGGGAGAGATAAGTAGGCAGAGCACAGAAAATTTTTACAGCAAGGAAAATACTCTGTATATTATAATTATGGATATATGTCATTATACAGTTTTCCAAACCCACTGAATGTATGCCACCAAGAGTGAACCTTTAGGTAAACTATGGACTTTGGGTGATTAGGATTTGTCAATACAGGTTTATCCTAGGTAAAAAATGTACCATTCTGGTGTCTGATGTTGATAATGGAGGTTATCTATGCATGTGTGGGAGCAGGGGGTATATGGGAAATCTCTGTACCTTCCTCTCAATTTTATTACTATAAAACTAAAACTGCTCTAAAAATATAAAGTCTTTAAGGGACTTCCCTGGCAGTCCAGTGTTTAATAAGACTCTGTGCCTCCACTGCAGGGGGCAGGGTTCTATGCCTCGCTGGCAAACTAATATCCTGCATGTCACAAGGCCAAATAATAATAAAAGTCGCTAAAACGTTGAACAAATAAAGACTTGGCACATCATAGAATATATGTTGCCTCTTTTCTCGTTCTTTTCTTATATTTTTCTTTTTCCTTCCCTCTTTAAATGGATACGGTTGGACTCATTAATTCTTTGGTTCCTTCAAACTTTGGATGCTTTATTATGCCTTTGATTCCTTCTCCTCACTTTCATGTATCAGCTCTTTCATTTATTTCTTCTTCTTCTTTCTCCTCCTCTGCCTCTTCTTCCTCATTTTCTTCTTCTCCTTCTCTTTGTCCTTTCCCTGTTTCTGTTTCTCATTTTGTATCATGAACCAAGCCATGTGGACCATAAACATTGAGCTTAAAGTCCCCTCAGCTCCAGCAATCTACCAGTTCTATGATTTTTTTCTTCAGTTATCTTCTTTTTCCCTTTATCTTTCCAGTACTTATAAATTACTTAACTTCCCTGAGCCTCAGTTTTTCCATTTGGAAAATGGAAACAATTATGGATTGTTATAAGCATCAAATGACTGAAATAAAGCTGTTAGCTCAGTGCCTCACACAAAGGCTCCAAGACACCGTTAACTTTGCTCTCGTTTGACTTTCTGCGAGCCCCGTATGAAATAAAAAGCACTATAGAAATGTTAGTTTATTTTTTTTTCCCCTTAAGTATCACGGTGAATTGGAAAGTTGGCTCCAGGTTTGAAAAGACATGGGTTCCAGGGAAAACTCTGAATTCTTATGAGCCTCAATTTTCTGATCTATAAAATGAGAATAACAATATATGCCTTCCCTCCACCTAGTGTTTTTTTCCTTCCCGGGAATTAAAAAAGTCAATGTGTAGGAAAGCATCACCCTATAAGTACATGTTGTAATCATGACAGATGGTGTTCTGGAGTCACAGTGGGGATGCTGTAAAGTTAAGAGGATTCAGTGGGATACATTTTTAATTTTAAAAGTTGCCTGACCTACAGTAAGCATTCGATACATGCTAGCTATTACTATTTCCTTTACCGTTTCCACTCTTTTCTCCAGATCCTCCAAAAAAATGAGTGGTTGCTTTACCCAGGTGATCTCTGCTGCTCAACTTCTATTATTGATTGTCCCCGTCCTCTCTCCTCCTCATCCCACCAGGCTTTTTTCCTCCTCCCCCTCTCTTTCGAGCATAGCTTTCCTCTCGCCTCAGGCACCCCGTGCAGCCAGATGACCAGATCTCAAGCAGCTTAGCACTGCCGGGACCGGCCTGAGACCTGGAGTTCCTTCCGCTTTTAGCGTCCAGCACTCTTCCAACAATAAAGTTTTATTGAAAAAAGCCGAAAAAAAAGGCGCCCGTCCTTCTTTCTGCAACCGCCAATCAGAGAGCAGAATGCCTGCTTCATTCACGGGAGCTTCAGCAGTCAGAAGCAAGGGCGGGGCATGTCGCGCCCGAAGCCCGCCCCGTAAGAGCGGAAGTACGGCCGGAAGCCTGCCATAGAGTTTAGGGGCCAGAGCGGCCCTGCAGGGAGTTGGCAGGAAAGGCTGGGAACAGCTGCCGGAGGTGACGGAGCGGTGGCCCCGCCCGGTGCGCTGGAAGACGAAGCTTCCAGGTAGCTGTCCGCAGAGTCTGACCCAGAGTACGACGGGGCAGCCGGCGGGAGCCCACTGTTCCTGGGCGGCCTCTTTAAGGGAGGGGGCGGAGCCACGTGGAAGGATCCCGAGGGTGAGGTCACGTGGTTCGGGGCACATGCGGGGCGCAGTGGCGATTTGAGGGAGCGTCGTCGTTGGGGTGGACACTGTGTGACATCCCTCCCCCCAATACCTGTGCCTTGGGGTTCAATGGGGTGCACTGGTGGGACTTGGGGATAGGCCCAGGGATGGGGGAGGTGGGCGTGGCAACCGTGTGTCAGCCAGGCTGCCATCGAAGTGGCCGAATTTAGGATTCCTAGATCCAAGTGTTAGACTGTTGCATCTCTGATTTCCTCGTTGCAAAAGTGGCTCAGTGCCTCTGCAATAGAGGTCCTAGGCCTTGTGCTTTCCGTCCTCCCCAGTTCAGGAACCTCCAGCTTCACATCCTCTTTCCTTGCAGCTCCAGACTTCCTGAGCCCAGGTACCCCCAGCTCAGTGCAGCCATGAGTGCCGAGGTGAAGGTGACAGGGCAGAACCAGGAGCAATTTCTGCTCCTGGCCAAGTCGGCCAAGGGGGCAGCGCTGGCCACTCTCATCCACCAGGTGCTGGAGGCCCCTGGTGTCTACGTGTTTGGGGAACTGCTGGATATGCCTAATGTTAGAGAGGTGGGTTCTTGGCCTGGATAGCACCCAGGGAGGCTTGGGGCTAAAGTTTGAATTTGAGAACGGGTGGGCAGGGCTCATTCTGCAACCCCATAACCTTTCAGTTGAACAAGAATATGGTGATTATTAACTGGCAGCATGCAGAAGTAAGTAGGCAAGTAAACCTCTTAATTCCCCTTTGGAGATGAATGATCTGTAAGACCCAGTATTTTTCATTTTTAAGCAAAAGAGCCTGTGATTCAGAATAGGAGACCTGATTCTAGACTGTCTCCATCAGTGTCGTAGCTCTTAATAATCATATTGCCTTGATCAGGTCACTTTTATTTTAGGGCCTAAATTTTCTTTTAAAAATGGACCTGATACTGCTCCTCACTATTGTTGTAGAAATCAGATGAGATGATGGGAAGGTGTAAAGTCTGTTACAAGTGGAAGGAATGAATGTGAAACTGGCACGACCTGTTCTCTCCCGTTTGCACCATATGCTAATTCACTTAAGTTTGATAAGTAGAAGTTGTCTTTTTCCCAAAGACACATGGCAAGATGCTAGGAACACAGCAGAGAGAACTGTTCACACAGAAGTGGCAGAGTTAAGAGTTTAAAGTCCAGAGTGAGTAGGTTGCCAGGATGTGTGACACCAGCCGAAGCCCTGAGATGCTGTGACAGTGGTAGGTGGACAGCTGCGAGTAGTTGTTGAGTGCCAGTGACTGAGTCAATGAATTTAGCCTTTCGGAACCCTTCTGGTCCAAAGAAAACTGGCTGCCTTCTTTCCCTGCTTTCCTCTGCAGTGGAATTAAAGAGAATCAGGGTGAAGAAAAAGAAGTATGTTTTGGGTGCCTGTTTAGCACTCTGCTAGTCATCTGGGAATACCAGAAAAGTACAAGACACAGTGCTCCCCTTCTGAAACTTACATTCCAGTTGCAGAGAGAAGATGAATGGATATCCATGTGTAAATCATTTATTTAGCAAGTATTTATCAGCAGAGCCAACTACATGCACAGCTCTGCTAGACCTAAGTGGGGTACCAGAGACCACATCTGTTGAAAAGAAAGATATTCTTAGGTAACAACCTTAGGTGGGCTTCGATTGACTACGTGGGTGATCAGCGGTAGGAGAGGAGGTCTGGGTGGACTGGCTTGGGTGATGAAAGCTCCCAGGTGAGGCCCGTCTGAAGCAGAGGCCACAAATCCCAGTGCCGGCTCAGTTCGTGCAGCCGTGAAGGGAGTGAGGCTGAGGCAGAAGTCTTTGGTGAATTGGGGGGTACAGCAGACCCCCTAAAGGTATTCAGATTCAGAAATGCTAAATATACTCTGAGGACCAGACAACACAGTTTGCAGTGTTTGGGGGGTGTGCGTGGTGTGTGTGTGTGTGTGTGTGTGTGTGTGTTAGATACTAAACACTGAAAGTTTTCAACTCTGAATTTAGGGTAAGAATTGGAGGCAGATGGAGCAAGAGGGCATTGTGGATTGGGGGGATAGTGTAAACAAAGGCCCAGAGGTGGAAATGAGGCCTTCCTGTGGGGAGAGTGATCGGAGAGGCAGAGAGTTCCTTTCGGTGAGCTGGGGAGCTAATGTTGGAGGGGAAGGCTGGGGCCAGAAAGTGGAGCTCAAACTGGGCGAGGCTGGGAGGGTGGAGAGAGAGGCCCTTGCTGTCACTTCTTCTCTCCCGTCATGTTCTCACAGCTGGCCGAGAGCGACTTTGCTTCCACGTTCCGGCTGCTCACCGTGTTTGCTTACGGGACGTATGCTGACTACTTAGGTAACGGGAGGGGCTGGAGGTGGGGGAAGGGCAGTTTACCGAGGGACTTAGAAGAAATTCCTGGGATACCCGACCTAGATCCCTTCAGCACACAGGGTCAGGGTCAAGACCCGAACTGGCGTGGAAAACTCAAAACAAAAAAAAGGCAAGGGAAGGCGGCTAGGGCTTTCCACAAGTGTGAAATCAGGATTTCTTTGTCTTTTTTTTTTCTAGCTGAAGCCCGGAATCTTCCCCCACTCACAGAGGCTCAGAAGAATAAGCTTCGACACCTGTCAGTCGTCACCCTAGCTGCCAAAGTCAAGGTGAGTGACAGTCCCCCCAGTCCTGAGCCACGGAGAACCTTCTGTATCTCCCTTCTCGAGGGTGCATCTGAAGGGAATGGCACTTGGACAGCCTTTGACCACCGTGTTGCTTCTTCCTGCCTCGCCCCTTGCCCCTCCAAGGTCTGTGTCTGAACTCTGTTACCTGTGGCCTTTGGGGCTGAATATTATTCTCCTAGTTTTCTATTTTGTTTCTCCTTTTCAACCAACTTAAGTTCTAATTAAAACACCTTTTATGTTTGGGGTCAGTTACCGCTCACTGTCGTTCAGCAGCCCCCTCTTCCCGGCCGCTGTAAAGTCCTCCGCAAACAGCCGCGGCATCCAGAGCTGGAACGAAGCTCTCTCTTCTGTTGAGGTGCCAGCTTCTGTTTGCTAAAATAAGAAACACGTAACCCAGGGTATTCCCTGGCGGTCCACTGGTTAGGACTCGGCGCTTTCACTGCAGTGGCCCGGGTTCAAGAATCCCTGATCGGGGAACTAAGATCCCGCAAGCTGCGCGGCGCGACCAAAAAAAAGAAGAGAAAGAAGGAAATACATGACCCAGAAGTGTCTTTGTATATCCTGTTGGGTTCTGTTTTTGTTAACTATCCGCCTCCGCCCACCTGCATCTCCCAGTTGTACTGACTCTCCGGCATGCTCATGGTTTTACTTAAACCAGGCTCTCTACTGCAAGATGCCTCTTTGGAGATAGACGGAGTATAAATGGTAAACAGAGTAGCTCCAGACCTCTCCCACACCACATCCTCCCATTGTGTCAAGCTCATCTTGACCAGGTCCGTGTTGTGTCCTGAGCTGGGCCAGAGGATGGACATCCAGGCAGATGTCACCCCGGGGTGGGGGAGGGAAGGGAGCAGGGGAGCGTATGTCTTTTATTTAAGATTGTTCTTCTCACATTGTTATTTCTCAGGTGGGAGTACTTTTATTTATTTTACCTTAGAACCAGCCTCTTAGAGGAAATGATTCAGGAGTAGGAGTGGAGGGTGGGGGAGGGAAGGAGGGAAGAAGAATCTTGGAAGCCCTTCTCCGCGGCGGAACACGGCGGAACCTCACAGCCCCAGCCCGCCCTCGGGCCCCAGTGTATCCCATACGCAGTGCTGCTGGAGGCCCTGGCCCTGCGGAACGTGCGGCAGCTGGAAGACCTCGTTATCGAGGCGGTGTACGCCGACGTGCTGCGCGGCTCCCTGGACCAGCGCAACCAGCGGCTGGAGGTTGACTACAGCATTGGGCGGGACATCCAGCGCCAGGACCTCAGTGCCATCGCCCGAACCCTGCAGGAGTGGTGAGACCTGGGTCCCGGCGCCGTCCCTTCTCTGCTCGCCCCAAGAAGGGGAGGGATGCTTTGGAGGGGGGCGAGTTAGGCCGGGCGGCAGAGGTGGAACCCAAGAGGATGAAGGGGAGTGAGAGCTCGTTCCTCCAGAGGCTTCTGAGGGAGAAAAAGAGTGGAGGAGGGCCTGGGGGGCAGGAGGCGGAAGGGGCGCCCTCGGTGTAGTCACTGGAGGAGGGAGGGGCTGGTAGTCTTGAGCGCACGCCCTGGGGTGTGGGTCACCTGTCTCAGGCTGCATGCAGCCCCCCGGTCGGTGAGCAGCCCTGTCCACAGGCCAGGGGCCTCTCCCGCTTCTGTCTTCTGTGTTCTTGTGTGACTTTAGCTCGTTAAGACACCTCCTCTTTTTCCTCTTTCGCCCCCCGCCCTGTCTTGGTTTTAGTTCCACTCCCATCTTGCACGTCACTCGTCACTCCGGTGCTTCTCTCTCCTCCCTTATCTTACCTGAGTGTCCTGCTGCCTCCTGGGAGTGTTGTCGCCGGTGGCTCCCAGGTGCCCTGGCGAGGCTTCGGACCCCGCCAGGGGTCCGATGGCAGGGTTGGGGGTCTCTGCGAGCCTCTCTTGCGTGAGCCTGATCACAGCCTCCCCTGCCGGGCCTGCTTCCCGCAGGTGCGTGGGCTGCGAGGTGGTGCTGTCGGGCATCGAGGAGCAGGTGAGCCGCGCCAACCAGCACAAGGAGCAGCAGCTGGGCCTGAAGCAGCAGATCGAGAGCGAGGTGAGCAGGCGGGCGAGCCCCCCGCCTGGGCCGGGTGCCCGGGCAGCGACGGCCGCAGACAGACCAGGTGGCCAGGGGCTCTCCGGTTCTGCAACCTTCCTCGTTCGCCCCGCTCCTTTCATCCTGGTAGGTCGCCAACCTGAAAAAAACCATTAAAGTCACAACAGCTGCCGCCGCGGCGGCCACGTCTCAGGACCCCGAGCAGCATCTGGCGGAACTGAGGGAACCGGCTCCGGGCAGCAACCAGCGCCAGCCCAGCAAGAAAGCCTCGAAGGGCAAGGGGTGAGCGGGGGGTGGGGGGGGGGGGCGCCGC
>NC_041219.1:58213295-58236222 GCF_002837175.3 Physeter macrocephalus | reverse complement strand
GAAAGGGCGCCGGGGGGGGCGGGGGGGGGGGGGGGGGGGCGGGGCGGGCGCGCCGCGGCCGGGGTGCCCTGCTGCTGCTTCCTCGTCCCTTCAGTCACCTGCGTGGGGCTCGGGAACGGGGGGCTTGCGGCGCCGAGGGGGTTCCCTGCAGCCTCTCTCTCTCTCTTCCCCTTGCCAGCCTCCGAGGGAGCGCCAAGATTTGGTCCAAGTCGAACTGAAGGGACTGTCGTTTCTTCCGGGATGTGGGGTCCTAGCTGCCCGCCTGCCCCTTAGGAGTCCTCAGAGAGCCTTCCTGTGCCCCTGGCCAGCTGATAACCTAGTTCATGACCCGTCACCTCCCTTCTTCTCTCCCACACCCCCAGGCGTAGATCACACCGTCTCTAGGGGGGGAGGCAAGTACAAGTCATGTTTTTGTTGGTACTTTTGTTTCATGTCACTTTCTTGTGTGTCCCATTGTCCCCTCTTCCTCCCTGCCACGCTCCCTCCCCTGTTTCTGTAGGAGCCAGCGTCTGTCCCGTTTATTATACGTCACTGAGTGGGTGGGGCTGCCGTGTCTCCAGCATAACCCACACGTGATCCCTGCCCGCTCCTCCGCCCCAGCCCTGCATGCCCCGCCTCCTGCCCACCGGCCTGTTTGGGCAGCATCTGAAGAGCCATAGGGCTCCCACCTTTATTCCCACCCTGAGAGTTCTGGGAGCCATTCTAGGAGTCACTGGACGCTCACATCCTAGAATCCTGTCACTCTGCGGCTGTTTCCTTTCCTCTCTCCTCCCCTTGGGTCCTGGGAGTGCTGCTGCTTCAATGACCCCAGAGCCTCAGGGCAGCTGTTTCTCGAGCTGTTGCGAGATGGTCCTTTCTTGGCCTTGGCTGTCTTAGAAAGCCTGATGGCAATCCTGGAAGGATTTATACTTCCTTCTGTGAGTTTTGTGGGGAAGGGAAGGGGATATAGATTGTATAAAAAGAGTATATATACGTATATCTATATATAACATGACACAGAAATAAATCTATGAGAAGTCTATCTACAAACACGCCCTGCACTGGGTATCTTCTGTCTTTGGTGTTTGTGGATGGGAAGAAGGCTCATTCCCAGTCCACTCTAAAGCAAAGTGCTAGAAAAACTAAAGAACCAGGTACTGGAGACCTAGATCGTGGGCCGTTTGACTTTGGCCAAATTGGCTCAGTATCTCGGCATTTTTTAAGAAGCAGTGGATGCTTACCGAGCACCGGCACGTGGTAGGCTCTGGAGGTCCAAAGTGACGGGCACTGTCCGTGCTCTCGAGGAGCTTGACTTCAGCCTGTTGCCTTCCACCTTATAGAATTGTAGGTGGAAGAGTTGATAGTAAACTTCAATTTTTGCATCAGTACCACACAGGACTCTCAGATCTCAGTAAGAAGCAGCAGTCGGGCTCCTGTCCCCGTCCCAGGCAGAGCGTCCGAGCAGCATGCTGGGAGGATTGGTGTCCTTGGCTCAGTGCACTGCTGCGCACGCCCTAGGATTGGGAAGCTCTAGTGTAAGGGACAGCCGGCCCCCCACGTGCGTGAGAGGCGATTGCCTCCTAAGGGTCCCAGTGTCGACCGAGCTGCTCTCCCAAGCTTGTGCTGTCCTCTAGGTGGAGATGTAGGACAGACTACTCTTTACTGGTCCTAAAGGTGTCAGTTGTAGAATTGGAAGTGGGGGTAGATCCCGAGTTTTCGGTTAAAAGTGGGCCGGGTGAGCCAGTTATCTTGTGGGGCAGTGGAGGCTTCATGGGACCAGTCCGGTGGGCCCTGTCTCAGGAATTGACACTGTTGGCCTCTCGCTTTAGCTTTGGCCTAGACTAGCCTGTTGAGCCTGTTGCATCTTGAGTCTAAGTCTCTGAAATAAACCCCTTCTTCCTCCCACACCGTCCGCTGTGCAGAAGTCACTAACTCCTGGTGCTTCGAGCCTGTGCCCCCTTTCTCTGCCCAGGCCCTATTTTTCTCCTGAACTTTAGTATCTCATTTTCCTGTAAGCCGCTTCCAGCCATGACTCCACAGCTGCCCTGATCTCTCTAGTGCCAGCTTTCGGTGGGTGTCTACAGTCTGGTGTGGGCTGGGCTGGGACTGCCTGGTCCTCCACCCAGAGAGTGAGGAGGGGCTGTTCACAGCCCCCGGGACATGAAAATTCAATTTGTCTTTGATTTACAAAGACAGGGCTCTTGGCTCCCAAGGCTTGGAGATGGGGGAGTGGATTATTTGTGGGCTGTTTTTGACCACGGAATTTGGTTCAGGATTTAGGGATTCCGTGCATGACCAAGCCTAGGGCACCAGGAAGATTCTCCCAATCGAACGTCTTATCACCACTTTGCACCTCCTCACATGCTGACCCCTGCTGTACAGCAGTCTCAGGGGAGCTTAGGGCCGGACCGCGATGGTAGAGGGAGAAAGAGGACGAGAGCTTGCCTTCTGTGAACTCAGAGTTCACGCACATGGAACAGGTGACACTTAGAAGGTGAAGACCAAGTCCCTATAGCTGAAACCCACAACTGGACTGGGGCGCACCTTCATGCACAAGAAGAGCAAAGGCAACGTCTATAGTCAATGTTTCACGTGATCCTGTTAAAGAGAGGTTAGAAATTCTCTGCTTAGGTTCAACTTCCAACGTGGCTGGAGAGAAGGGAGTTCAGCGGGGCGAGTCTAGGCAGTGTATGAGTTCTCCTGCTGTGTAACAAATTACCCTGAAACTTAGTGGCTTAAAACAACACACATTTATTACCTCAGTTTCTACGGTCTGGGAATCGGCACAACTAAGTTGAGTTCTCTGCTGAGTTTGCAGGGTCCCTCCCAAGGCGACAGCACAGGGTTAGCGAGGGCGTCTCATCTCAGGGTTCCAGTAGGAAGGACTCACTTCTGGGCACACCCCGTGATTGTCAACAGCATTCATCACCTCTAGGTGGTCAGACTGAGGACTTCATTCCCTGGCTGACTGTGTGTCAGAGGCAGCCCCGTTCATCAGAGCAAGAGCCAGAGAGAACATACCAGCAAAGGTGAAATCACAGTCTTTTGTAACCTAATCACGGAAGAAACATCCCATCAATTTTACTAGTCACCAGGTTCAGCCTAGTGACTTTCGGAAGGCAGGGATCGTAGGAAGGCATGTCAGAAGTTTCCTACCTCAGGCAGTGTTTCTTTGGTCCACCGGCATCAGAATTATCAGGGGAGCTTTTGAAAATGCATATTACTGGACCCCAGTTCCTATTGAATTAGAATCTCTGGGGTTGGACTGGAAACGGGACTTCACCACCCTCATTGACTCAGCTCTGAACTGTGATGTCCCATTTATATAAGCAGACTTGCCCGGATTAGTGCCACCTTAGATCAGCTGAAAAGGCTTCTACTGCAGGGCCTTGGAGGACGGTGAGGAGGCCCTGGGTCACCATCTGGAAGAGAATGATGAGCAAAGGTGAAACTTGGAGTACAGGGCGCGAGAGAGGACTTGTCCTGTCTTCTGAGGTTCTTAAGCATATTGTTATATAATTAAAAGTGTGATAAGTGCTAAGAAGTATAGGGTGACATGAAAGCGCTTACCAGGGGATCTACTTGCCTGGGGTCAGGAAAGCCTCCTCCGAGGATGTGACCTTTAAATTGAAATTAGAAACCCAAGTAGCAGTTAACCTGATAAAGGGGAGGGAGGATGAGCTTTCTGAGTGGCAAGAAAAGTGGGGTGAAGGCCTAGAGGCAGAAAGGTTTCATCCTGTGGACTACTGCAGCTCCCCTAATATGAAATGTGTAATGTGGGGCATGCGTGGGGAATCCAGTCCTATACGTTTACGTACTGTTCATCTGTCCAATCAATTGGTAAATATATCTTGACTGAAAAATCTGAAATAATACAAACCATAATGCATATATTATACTTCTGGGCGTTGGGATTTTGGGTGATTTTTGTCTTTTCGCCTGTCTCTATTTTCCCATATTTCTATGATAATTTCTAATAATAAATAATATTATTTATTACTAATAAATAATATTTATTAAGTGCTTACTGTGATCAAGCACTGTTCTGAGTGCTTTATGTATATAAACTCATTTAATACACACAACAACATTCTGAGATTCATATCACCATTATCCCCTTCTAAAGATGACAGAAGTGGTGCAGAGAGGTTATGTAACCTGCCTGGGGTCACACAGATCATAAGTGGAGTAGCACACACCACCCTGTCTCTCTCACGCTACTGGACAGAATGCATGGAGCAGTTATCCGAGATCTATGGTAAATAGTAAACAAAGTAGGGAATTCCCTGGCGGTCCAGTGGTTGGAACTGTATGCTTTCACTGCCGAGGGCCCGGGTTCAATCCCTGGTCGGGGAACTGGGGTCCTGCAAGCCACGCGAATTCAAAGTTCCACTAAACCGGTGGTGAGTTTACCATTCCCCCCCTCCCACGCCAGTGTTGCCCAGATTAGACTCAAAGCCCCAAACCTAGCGGTGTACATGAGGTGTGGACTGAAAGAGCCCCCGTGGAGTCTTCTATTGCACATCTAGGGAGCAGAAAGGGACGCCTAGGGGTCAGCGGGTGGGGAAACCCCGTTTTTCTTTTTCCCTTCTCCCACCTCCAGCCCCAGGGAATACCATGGTGGCGGCAGCACAATGACAGCAGCAGTGGCCTGGCAGGCACTTAACTCCAGGGAGGAGAACCTTCTCTCCGACCACAGGAGCTCTGGTCCCCAAAATGTGAGGCGAAGCCCCTCTGCTTTTTTCTTTCTCTGTTCTCCTGATGCTTGGTCCAGACACACAGTGAGAAATGCCCAGCAGAGTAGAGAAACTAAAGGCCCGACTTTGGGCCAGAAGATTGGGAAGGGAAGCCCCAGAGAACCAGAAAGTGTCAGGATATTGCAGAAAGGAGGGGAATCAAGAGAACAGCCCCATTGAGCTCTGTGTGAACTCCTGGGCTCACCCGCAGAGGGAGCGTGAATCTCACCTAAACAGCTTAACTGAACGGGGTTTTCAGTCTCTTAGGCGTATACGTGTGACAACTACAACACAAAGGAGTGAAAGTAAAGGGACCTGGGTGACGGTCAAGTTTGTACACTTGAATTGGTGAGATACAAGTTCTCAGTGAACTGTGAACATGTGTATTTTATAATCCCTAGAGCAGGGGTTAGTACACCATAGTCCACAGGCCAAATCCAGCCCACTACCTGTTTTTGTAAATAAAATTTTATTGGAACATACTTACACTTCATTCGTTTACATATCATCTGTGGCTGCTTCCACACTGTACTGTCAGAATTGTGTGTTGTAACAGATACTGTGTGCCCTGCAGAGCCCAAACATATTTACTATCTGGCCCTTTACAGAAAAAGATTGCCAATCCTGCCCTAGAGCAACCACTTAAAAACTAGTGAAACAATCACTAGACAAAGTGGAATACTAAGTAGTATCCAAATAAACCAAAAGAAGGCTGGAATGTAGACACAGTGGAATTATAAACAGAGGACCAGGGACTTCCCTGGTGGCGCAGTGGTTAACAATCTGCCTGCCAATGCAGGGGACAGGGGTTTGAGCCCTGGTCCGGGAAGATCCCACATGCCGTGGAGCAACTAAGCCCGTGTGCTACAACTACTGAGCCTGCACTCTAGAGCCCGTGGGCCACAACTACTGAAGCCCGAGCGCCTAGAGCCTGTGCTCCGCAACAAGAGAAGCCACCGCAAGGAGAAGCCCTCGCCCGGCAACGAAGAGTAGCCGCCACTCGCCACGATTAGAGAAAGCCTGCGCGCAGCCACAAAGACCCAATGCAGCCAAAAATAAATAAATAATTAAATCTTAAAAATAATAAAAATAGGGGCTTCCCTGGTGGCGCAGTGGTTGAGAGTCCGCCTGCCGATGCAGGGGACGCGGGTTCGCGCCCCGGTCCGGGAAGATCCCACGTGCCGCGGAGCGGCTGGGCCCGTGAGCCGTGGCCGCTGAGCCCGCGCGTCCGGAGCCTGCGCTCCGCAGCGGGAGAGGCCACACCGGTGAGAGGCCCGCGTAGTACCGCAAAAAAAAAAAAAAAAAAAAAAAAAGTTGATTCTTTGAAGTGATCAATAAAATTGATAAACCTCTAGCCAGAGTGACCAAAAAGAAAAGAAAGAGAGAGAGAGAGAAAGAGAAAGAAAAGAGAGAATAAAAGGAGATACCACTGCACACCCCACAGACATTAAAATGTGAGTAAGGGAAAACTACAAATAATTCTACACACAAATTCAACAACTTAGATGAAATGGACCAAATCTCAAAGTTACAAGCTACCAAAACACAACCAAGAAGAGAGATGTAAATATAAATGTACAACTATAAAACTTTCAGAAGACAGCAGAAGAAAATCTTAGTTACCAGGAGTTAGGCAAAGTGTTCTTAGATATGACACCAAAAATATGATTTGTAAGAAAAAAAGGTGGTAAGTTGGACTTCATCAAAATTCAGAACTTTTGCTTTGAAAAAGACCACACCAAGAGGAGGAAAAGATAAACTACAGAATGCAGAAGATATTTGCATATCCCTATCTAACAGACGACTTCTAACTGGAATATACAAAGAACCCTTAAAACTCAACCGTAAGAAAATAACCCAATTTTGAAAAAAATGACTGAAGGACTTAGACACTTCATCAGAGAGGCTATAATGATGACAAATAAGCACATGAAAAGATGTTCAACATCATTAATCATCAGGGAAATACAAATTAAAACCATGGTGAGATGTCTATAAATATCTCACTGTGAATAAAAGAATACCCACACACCTAATATAAAAACTGACAATACCAACTGCTCTCAAGGATCTAAAGCAACTGGAACTCTCTTACATTTCTGGTGGGAATGCAAAATGATGCAGCCACTCTGGGAAACAGTTTGGCATTTTCTCACAAAGTTAAATATGTACTTAGCCATGTGACCTAGCAATCCCAAGCCATTTCGCTCCTAAAGAAATTAAAACATGTTCACACACGTGTACATGATTGTTTAAGGCACTCCTGTTCATAATTGCCAAAAACTGGAAACAACTGGAATGTTCTTTGACAGATGAATGGGTAAACTATAAACACACAGTAAAATAGTACTTGTCAATAGAAAGGAGTGAACTATTAATACACACAACAACGTGTGTGCATCTAAAAGGCATTATGCTGAGCGTAAGAGCCACTCTCAAAAGGTTACATACCACAGGCAATACCTTTATTGCTGGTTTGGTTCCAGAGCAAGTCACATGAATTTTTTGGCTTTCCCAGTGCATACAAAAGTAATGTTTACACTATGCTCTAGTCTATTATATGTGCACTGGCATTATGTCTAAAAAAAATGTACATACCTTAATTTAAAAATACTTCAGGGGGCTTCCCTGGTGGCGCAGTGGTTGAGAATCCGCCTGCCGATGCAGGGGACAGGGGTTCGATTCCTGCTCCGGGAAGATCCCACGTGCTTCGGAGCAACTAAGCCTGTGCACCACAAGTACCGAGCCCGCACTCTAGAGCCCGCGAGCCGCAACTACTGAGGCCGCGTGCTGCAACTACTGAAGCCCGCACGCCTAGAGCCCGTGCTCCGCAACGAAGGGTAGCCCCTGCTTGCCGCAACTAGAGAAAAGCCTGCGCGCAGCAATGAAGACCCAGCACAGCCATAAATAAATAAATAAATAAACAAAACAATGAAATCTTAAGAAAAAAATACTTCATTGCTAGAAAATGCTAACCGTCGTCTGAGCCTTCAGCAACTCATAATATTTTTGCAATAGCAACATCAAAGATCACTGATCACCATCACAAATGTAATAATAATGAGGAAGTTTGAAATATTGCCAAACTTACCAAAATGTGACACAGAGACAGGAAATGAGCAAATTCTGTTGGAAAAATGGTACCGACAGACTTGCTCGATGCTGGGTTTCCACAAATGTTCAATTTGTAAAAAACGCAGTATCTGTGAAGTACAATAAAGCAAAGCACAATAAAACAAGGTATGCCTGTATATGATTTCATTATGTGACATTCTGGAAATGGCACAACTATAGCAACGGTGAACAAATCGGTGGTCTCCAAGGGTTAGGCCCGGAGGGAGGGGTGGCCGCAAAGGAGCAGCAGGAGGGGCTTGGGGGCGATGGAACTGTTGTGACCCTGATTGTGGGGGTGCTTACAGAGACCTGCATGTGTTCAAACTCAAAGAACACACACACAGAAATTTTATTGTATGTTAAAAAAATATTGAAAAAAACGGACATGCTGGACTACTGGCATCCATCGTTTTAAACACTATGCTATTACTTGGGTAAATGTTAATATAAATTTGAAATTTTAAAAAATCATCAAGTGGGGGGACTTCCCTGGTGGTCCAGTGGGTAGGACTCCACGCTCCCAATGCAGGGGGCCCAGGTTCAGTCCCTGGTCAGGGAACTAGATCCTGCATGCAGCAACTAAGACCCAGTGCAGCCAAAATAAACCAACAAATAAATAAATATTTTTAAAAAAATCATCAAAGGGGACTTCCCTGGAGGTCCAGTGGATAAGACTCCACACTTCCAATGCAGGGGGCACAGGTTGGATCCCTGGTCAGGGAACTAAGATCCTGCGTGCCACGAGGCCAAAAAACAAATCATCCAGGAACTTTCTATTTAAAGGACCCCCATGGTGAATCATGCTGTACAGCATATTAGTATCATTTGTGTCAGTCTGGACTTTGAGTCCTGGCTCTTGAGTGCTGTTAGGTAGCGGTATGATGTTCAACAAGTCACCTGTCACTTAAGCAATAAAATAAGAGCAGGTTTGGATGGCATCTGTAATCGTTGCTAAGCTGCACAGGAATTCTCTCCAACCTCGAGATTCTGCTTTTGTGGGTCTGGGGTGGAAATTCTGATCTGCTGCCACTTTGGGGAACGTCCAGAGAAGGCGATCTCAGAGGTCTATTTCAACTCTAACTTTGTTATTTATATCATATACTGGGTTTGCTTGAATTAAGTTCTATCTGTATTGAGAATCAGCTTCGGTCCTTCTGTGCCACATTCCCTGTGAATTGGGAATCCCCCCGACCCCCAGTTTAGGCTATCTTTAACTAAGTTCACCAGTAGGGGGGGATGGCGCACTGTGGGGCATGCGGGATCTTAGTTCCCCGACCAGGGATCCAACCTGTGCCCACCGTGTGGAAGCGCGGTCTTAACCACTGGACCGCCAGGGAAGTCCCTCACCAGTGGTTTTCTAAGAATCTAGCTTTGGGCTTCCCTGGCGGCGCAGTGGTTGAGAGTCCGCCTGCCGAGGCAGGGGACGCGGGTTCGTGCCCCGGTCCGGGAAGATCCCACGTGCCGCGGAGCGGCTGGGCCCGTGAGCCAGGGCCGCTGGGCCTGCGCGTCCGGAGCCTGTGCTCCGCAACGGGAGAGGCCACGACGGTGAGAGGCCCAAGCACTGAAGAAAAAAAAAGAATCTAGCTTCGTTTACTTTCATCAGACCATTTCACACCTCAGTGTCACCTTGACCTTTCCCAGGGTATTTCTGCTCCTTCTTTTAGAGGCTCGGTCCCACCTCTTCGGCCCGTTCTCATGCCGGCTTCTCTCCCATCTTCCAGCTTCATGTGTCCAAATGTCCTGGCCGCAGACCCTCAGACACTTAGTTGGTCTCCCGGCTGGAGGACACTAACATCTTGGGGACAATTGTTCAGAACCTGCAAGTCATCCAGGTGGCAGGTGACGGGGGAGATGAAGAGGATGGGATGGATGCTGGGAGAAACCAGGGCAGCACCCTATTCCCATCCTCAAGAGCAGTCTCCAGGGAAGAAGAATCACAAAAGGCAGAGAAAGCTCAAGCAACCCTGACTGCTGACCCAGCTCATCTCAGGGATGGTCCCCTTCCCATAAGGGGAAGGACTCCCTGCTTCTCCCTGTCTCCCTGGAGATACTGTTCAAGGCCAGACACTGAGGCTGGGAAGGCTCAGAGCCCGTCAGCACTCTGCAGAGAGGGGCTTCAGGCCCACCTTCTTACCACAGCTCTGCCAGCCTCTGCATCCCAGGCCCCTCAGGTACCCTTCCCTTAAGCCACGCCAGCTCCCTGCCCCCCGCAGGCTCTCCCTGGGGATGGAGGCTAGTTGGGAGGCTCCTTCGGGGAGCAGCTACACCAGGTCTCTCCCTGTGCCCCGCCTCCGTGCTCGTTTCTTACCTCTTGGTGCCTCCTGTGCCTAGCCGTCTCCATCTCTCCCTCCTAGTGCCGCCTCATCTGGCTCCCACTTCTCCTGTCTGAAGAACCCACTGATGCCTAAGAGGGAGAGAGGTGAAGGGTACCTTTTTCTTACCCGACCCACTGCGGTGGCCTGGGAGAAGGAATCCTTGACCCTTGATGCTCCCTCAGCGTGGGAATGACCCATTCCTAAAACTCAGGGCATCGAGGCAGGACAGGCCTGTGGAGTTAAATGGACTTGGAATATGGGGGCTGGGAGACCAGACCCTGGGTTCTTCTTGTGGATCAGCTCCTGGTTCTCTGGGTAACCTGTTTATAGGACTTGGGCACTGGGCAGAGGAAGGGGGCATTGGGTAAAGGGTGTTACTAGGACTCGAGGCCCTGTTACCTCGGGAGGGGAAAACTCCCAAACTGCAAGCAGGACCGGGTCAGCACAGCCCCAAACATTTCTACATGTTGGTCTGTGAAACATGAAAGGGTGAAAGATAATAGTCGATAGCTGGGAGAACGGAGGCTGATGCAAAGCCAGTAAGGCCATTTCGAGGCTGTGTCTGAAGGTATCTCAGGGGTCCTGAGGATGGAACCGGGCATGAGGGCCACCCTAGAGCACTGAAGGTGCAGGACGGAGGCAGGGTAATGTGGGCGAAATCAGACATCCATCCTGTGCACTGTGTCAAATGCTCCCTCTGTACTAACTCACCTAATTCTCGTAACTCTGAAGTATGAATCCATGTCCCCACTGCCACCAGATCCTAGAAAAAGGCCCATTTTACAAAGCAGGAAACCGACGTTGAGAGATTAAGACTCTTCGTCAGGGTCAGAGGTAAGCGGCGGGGCCCGGGCTTGCTTGTACCAGTCTGTAGTCGTAATTTCACTCCTCTAATTCACAGCCTGCCACCAAGTATCAGCCTCTCCCAACCTGTAATCCTCTGGGGTGGGAGAAATAGTCCAAGTGAGTGTGGCCATGTGCCCTGGACACCTGTCAGGCGGAGGACTGGGCAGGAGGGGGGCTGTGGATAGGCACTGTGAATGAGGCGGGCCATCCCGGCGGCGGACCTGGAAGTAAAGTGTCAGCATTCTTCCTGAGACTCCTTTCCTGTGTCTGCTCCCTGGCTCTCACCCCACATGGTAGACAGGTCAGGAAAGGGCCAGGGGGCTGGTTCTAGAGCGTCTCACTCAACTTTGCTAACACCCAATGCCCCACCACGTACCCTTGCTGAAAAATGCTGTCACAGGCCCTACAAATACGTGCTGGGTTGCAGGGTGGTCCTCACCCAAGAGCAGGGAGCAGGGGTGAAAACTGATTGGTTTCTGTGTCTGGAGCCAGGACCCAAATGGGAAAGCCTGTGAAGCATTGGATGACTCACCTGGATTGAAACCAGGGCAGCCCCTGTCCTGCTCCAGCCCCTACACGGGCACTGTGACTGGAACCCAGGTTGAGAGGTTGGGCTTGAGCTGTCGTGAGAAGGGATCCCCACAGCTGAGGTCCAGGGAAGGGAGGGACCTGCCCAAGGACACGTGGCTGGGCTGGTGGCAGAGCTGAGCTGAGGGGCCGCCTCCTCAGGGACTGACCACAGCTCCTGCCACTCCCAGAGGGAGGAGCCATGTGCAATCTGGACAGCGCACAGGTTACACTGGAAGCCGAGGGCTGTGGATGCTTTGAGCTCCATCATCCACAGGTCAGGACCCGGGCGGAGAGGAATTCCCTCTGCCTGTTTGACTTCTGGGATTCCGGGAGTCTTTTAGCCACTGGGTTGGTTCCGTTGACCCTGGTGGTGCATCGTTAGTGGCCTGTTTACGCAGTACCTGCCCTGGATAGGACGTCAGTGCCTGCTTGCCAAGCTCACCTTTGTCTCTGCTTGTTGAGCGACTGGACAAATCCTCTCCTTTTTTTTTTTTTAAATTTAAATTTATCTTTAATTCATTGCAGCGTAACATGAGTTAGAGCTGCTCTAATACATGAATTCTTCAATCTGGTCTAAAGGCAAATCAAACAGTCCCTTTTTCAGAAGAGTAGCTTCTGACTTGATCAACATAACATATAACCATCTTTAATATTCAGAGTTGCTACAGATTGATACTTAGCCCTCAGGCTGCGCCATGGAGCCAGACCTCTGACCTTATACAGAAGTCAAAATGGTAAGGCATACAACGACATAAATATATAAATACAAACAGATAGATGGATACACACATTGACATATATGTGTATATATATGTGTGTATATATGTATATATATAAAATTCAAAAATAAACATTTGTGTGATGTCATAGTTTACAAAGACTGTTAATATATATCCCTTGGAAACTCTGGCTCATGTGATTTTTTTCAAATGTCCCAGAAATAAACTCTATAGATACTCAGACCCACATCCATCAAGGACGTGGAGAAAATCCCCTTCCCTGAGAAGACCTGGGGCCTCGAGCGGGCTGTTTTTGCCTTTGATTTACCAGCTGACAAGGACAGAAGATGTTTACAAAGCAGAAACCGCCCTCGGACTCTCACAAGCACTTGCCATCGCTGAAGAGTCCCCGGGAGGAACAGAGCGACCCGTGTGCTGAGCCGGGCCGAGCAGCAAGGAGCGTCTCGAGAAACTTGAGTGCCTCGTGCCCGTCCAGTGCCGCTCAGGTTCCAGGCTAGTTTTCTTCCCTGGGCTCAAGTTCTCAACAGCTGGGGCTGGAGGGCTTGAAGAACGCTGCTGACCCGGGGTCCTCCCCTCTGAAGACCTGAGTGGGGTTGTCTGGGCGACTTCCTGCTCAGCATCCCAAGGGTTCCCGCCCACAGCCCAGGCCAGAAAGAAGCCCACGGACAAGGGGCAGAAAGCTCCTCAGGCACCTAAAGGCATGCCCCGTAACCCCCCTGACGAGTGAAGGTACAGTGAAAGCGAGGGAGCTGGCAGGACAGCCACCGCTGGTCTCACCCCCGGCCCAGCCTGGCCGCATCCACTGCGGCTTCCCACCCACCAGAGCTCTGGCAGCCCCGCTGCGGTACCACTGAGGTGCTGGGCTTGAACTTGAGTTAAGAAGGCCACGCACGGAGATGGAGGGAAGGGAAGGTGACTAGGAGACAGGAGGCTTGAAATTGAACAGGGAAAAGGGCAAAAGTGAAGCCAGACACCGTACTGTAGATCAACGACATTTCAGTAAAATAAGTTAAAAAAAAAAAGTAATGCCAGAATCCTACTTGGTCTTTTCTCCATTCTCCTTTATTCCATAAACACCTAGTTACAAGCTGCACAAATCAAAAAATAAAGGCAGAGAAGGATGTGGGGCAGATTTTTATGATGCGTAGCGGCTGGGAAGGGAGACTGGGCTGGGAACCGGTTCTTCCCTCCACTCACAGCCCTGGACCAGGGCTATGGCCCCTGCAGCGGGGAATCTGGGGAGGAGGTGGGCAAAGATCCAGGGTCGCTGAGGCCCCTAAACCCAGAGCCCACCCCAAAAGCCCCTTCGATGCATGGCAGGGGTAGAACGGAGAAGGGAAGGAGTTTCAGAGATGGGGCAGCAAAGTGAAAAATCAAGTTAGTGGATACAGAAGAAGTGGAATTATCATGGTAAGGAGATTAAAGAAGGAAAACGTAGGTAAAGGGGCAGTGAAAGGTTCTCGCTGAGACCCCCAGGGAGAGGTGGGGGCCAGCTGGCCTGTTAATTTAATATTAAATTGGGAGTGGGAGTGGAAGAGGACAAGTTACTTCAGGGGATGATTTCTCAGCCTCTCAGCCCGTACCTGGAGGGGGAAAAGAGATGAGCACAAGTCAAAAGGAAGACAAAATATAAAAGCCAGGGCTGGTATCTAATCCCTTATTCCGGTGAGGACGCTCTTTCCGCTCTTTCCGTACCAACTAAAACTTCGACTGTCAAGGGCGGTGTTTGCTGGACACGTGGGCTGCTCCTGCCTCAGGCCTGAGAGGGCCGCACCGCCCGCTCCCCACCCGCGCCCGTGCCTGAGCCCTCAGCCCCCTCAGGACTTACCCGAGAGGCCGAGGGCCCGGGGCCCTCACCAGTCATAGCGGCGGGACTGTCGGGAGGGGGAGTCCTCAGGTCCCTGGATGGCCAGGCGGGGCGGCCCCTCAGCCCTCCGCCCCCCACCGCCGGAAGCCTCGTGCCTCCGAAATTCCAGGGGGCGCTGCTGCCGGTATCGGGAAGTTTCCCTGCGCCACTCATCATCAAAGGCGGCGGCCTCACCTGGGGAGGACACGGAGACCGCACGGGACCCCTGTGTACCGCCGGGCTTCCCGGGGCAGACGCGGGCCCCGAGCCACAGGCTCTACGACCAAAACCCAGGGCCAAGGCTGAAAGGCTGTTGCGGGGGAGGGGGGGGGGTTGGTGCTGGGGAAGGGAAGCGAGTTATTTAGCAATTTTGAATTCAACATGGCTCCTGGAAGCATGGGGGCAGTCAGGAATGGGATAATTACTTAGTTACTTAGTGCAGTCCCACGCACACTGTAAGCATTTAATAAATATTTGTTGACTTCAAACAAATAAGTAAGAAGAACTAAAAAAAACGGATCCAGATGGAGACGGGTAGATTACTATCAGTGTCTGACTTAGGTGACAAAGTTTGCCCTCCGCGGGGCACTCACTTAGCCCTAAGCTGACGAAAAGGCTCCGAGTTAAGTTAAGGACATAGGGCTCATCCATAACCTTGCCCAAGAAATATCTACGGAGCTAGGGAGAGAAAGCTGCTATCTCCTAGCCCACGGGACCGGGGCGAGGGGCTGCCGGCCAGGAAGCTGGCCGGCTGAGGAGCGGGAAGGAAGGCTCACTCTCATCCAGGTTGATATAGTCCTGCCGCTCCTCCTGGTCCCCCGTGCGGTGGTTTCGGGAGCGCTGGAGGATGTGAGCCCGGTCTCGGATGTGATGCCCAATGGACATCTGCTCCAGCCCACTGTCCGAGTCCCGTACAGTCCTCCGAGTCTCCCGGATCTGAGGGGAGGCAGAGCATGGCACACTCAGCGGCTCCTTCCAAAGGCCGGCTACACCAGCCCAGAAAGGCCGCCCGGGACCCAATCCTGAAAAAAGCAGCCAGGATTTCTGTGGGGGCCATCCGATCGTGCCTCCTCTGGGATAGGAGGAGCCCTCCAACTCACCCCGCCTGGGGCCGAGCGCATCTCTGCTGTCTCTTGGTAGACCTTGGGCGCGCCGGCGCCCGTATTGGAGTAGGAGATGACAGTGGAGGAGGAAAAGGTCTGGCAATTACCTCCAGCTGTCATGTGCTCCTGAGGAGGGAAGGGAACAGCAGGGCTGTGTGGGAAGGGGTTCGCCTCCAGAGAAGGGATCCCTCCCTTCAGCCGCCTGTGCCTGCCCATATCTTTCTCACAAAACGTGAGAACCAGGAAAACATCAGGACTCATCGTTACCCCACAAATTCCTCTGAGTCCAACAATACGCCAGAAGGACCTGAAGAGATGAGGCCTTAACTGCACACTTCATAAGGTGCACTGCTGCTTCCCACTCAGGAACCCGCACTCTCCGGGTCCAGTGGCCTATCCAGCTTGCACGCTCCCCAAGTACGCCCTTCCCCACTCCCGCCTCTGGGGACTCAAGGTGTCGCCAGCCATTGCTGGGAACAGGGCCAGGGAAGGGGACGGGATGGGGCAAGAGTCTCACCATGTTCCCAATCATGTCGTTCATCATCCCAAACATGTCCATGAAGCCGCCCGACTGGAGCAAAGAGATGGAAAACAGAGTCAGGAAGCAGGGCCACGATCAGAGGTGGGTGCGCTCAGGCTCCCACGAGCTACACAGCTACACGTTCCCTCTCTCCCTTTCCTTCACATCTAGCAGCTGCTCTTCTCATTCCTCGTGAACAGGACCAGCACAGGCGTGCTCCTCTCCACGCTTCTCTTCCTGTATGCCGCTGCCCTCCTCCTCCTCAGTCTCTATGGCTGCTCTGATCCCACGTTCCTTCTCCTGGCTGCCCTATTTCCTCCTACCTTTAGGAAGCAAGCCAATGTCACTGGACTCTAACCTGAAACTGTAGAAAAATCTTCTACAAGCCATCTCTAGTTGGCCCTTCAACAGCACCTCCTTCCTCAAAAGAACAATTATATCAGGCAATTGTACCTTCCTAATGGGCACGGCTCCTAGAAGTGCAGGAGCCAGGAAGCTAGCATCGTGAACTCACAGGACTCAGCACACAGCAGGCCCAGAGCTCTGTGAACACTACATGAGGATTCCAGGGTTACCCATAAGGCTACCCAGAGAGGCACATTTGGAAATAATACCTAAGGGTACAGAGCACGTCTGAGATGGAAGGACGCAAGCAGATGAGGACTCACCATTCCCAGCATCCCGAAGGGGGAGACAGCCCCAGCCTACAGGAAGACGTAAGGAACAGAAATTAGGGACCACATCCTATCTCATTACCATCCCAAACCAAGCCCATGGCCTCTGTTGCTTTTCCATCCTCCTCTCAAAAGGGGATCACAAAGCCTGTTTTCCCAGACCCCTTTCCCCACTCCTAGAAGGCATTCCACTTGCTAAGTTGGCCATTGTGCAAGAAAAATCAAGCACTTTACTGACCACGCTCCAACCTTTTTTCGGGTCTCAGGTCTGTTGCAGCACCATTACCTGCATCCTGCGGCTGGCAGGCCTGGTCCCTGGCATGTTGCCATCTGTGATGCTGAGGAAGGGGCTGTATCCAAAGCCGCCCGACAACATCCGGTTCATGTGCTGACGGTGAATGGCAAAGGGGTCCCTGTGCAGGGAGTACACGGTGCGGGTGGCAGAAGGGCCAGCAGTCAGTACCTCCCACCCGCCCCTCCCCCGAAGAAAAGAACCATAGGGAAACAGTGGCACAGATTTCCCCTCGAAGTCTGAGCTGGGGCTGAGTGGCCACCAAGCTGTGATCAGTGCCCGCGACGGGAGCCCAGATGTCTGGCTCAACTAGTCAGAGACCTGAGGTGGAGCGGATGCGTGCTCTAGAGCAGGAGGGGGAGGGGATACTCACATCAGGAACATGGGGTCCTCAGGCTCCACGTCCCTCATGAAGCGGAACATCCTGATTTTAGCTCCAGGGGGCTCCACACTGTGAAGATGTGGAGGCTCAAATGTTGGAGGCGGCCAGGCTTTTCGCGCACCCGCTCAGGGCAGGGACTCTCAGAGCATGGTCCCTTTCCAAATACTGGAACTGGCCCCCCAAACTCCAGGGAGACCCTTCTGCAGGTGTTCAACATCACCCTCTAGGGAAAGCAGAGCTCTTCAAACCTCTCCCCGAAGGAGGACCATGGAAAATTTTTCCAAGCCTGTTTTCTGCCTCCCCCACTCAGAGCCATCCTCTTCCCAAAGCCCTGGCCAGAAGCATACTCCCCTTCCCCCGACGCCACCTTTCCGCAGGCGAATCCCAGGTGCCGGCCCTCCGCCCGCATTAATGACCCCCACCCCGCCCCCTCCTCACACTCGGCCGCGGCCAGGCCTCCCCCGGGCGGGCCTCACCGTCCCCTCCGCGCCTGGCGGCGGCACCCCCCACAAGCACTGCCTCCCTGCCGGGCGAGCAGGACAGGCAGGCCTGACCCGCTCCCCTCCCCGCAACCCAGGCTCCTGGGGACCCTGCAGCCCCACGGGCCGCTCCCACCCCGGACCGGCTGCCCGCTCCGCTCGAGCCTCACCGGTCCCCGATCCGGACTCAGCGGCCCATCCGGCCGGTCTCGCCTCTCGGTGCGCGGCAGGATCGGGGCTTGCGGCCCGGGACGCGGGATTGGTCCGGGCGTGAGCTCCTCGGCCTCCCGCACCGCCTCCTCGCACAGCTGCCACCTCTGTGCCCCCCCTCGGCCCACTGAGCCCGAGCCCCGGCCAGGCCCGGGCGGAAGTGACGTCACGACGGGACAGCCCACCCCCTTAGGCCTGCGGAGCTCCGCCCATAGGCGGGTTTGCGGCGCGCGCGCGCGCGCGCGCGCGCGCGAGCCTGGCTCCCGGGCCGCGGAGCTGGGAGTCGCGGAGTCTTCCGGGACCAGGGGAGGGGAGGCCTCATTAGTAACCTGGATTTCGGTCCTGTGGACAGGAGGAGGCTCCTTGTAAGGGTGTGGGGGAGGAGCAGAGGAGTCCATCGCCGCGAGGGGAGGAAGACGGAAGAGGACGCGGGCAGATTCCCATGGGGGAGGGCGGGCTCCTCACGGGCCCCACGAGGTGGGGCGGATCCCTGGGGGAGCAATAAGCAGATTTCTACCTGGGAAGCTTTCATCCCAAGAGGGAGGAAGGGCTGCAGTTCTACGGGGGAGGCGCTAGGGCCAGTCCCCTCGAGAGGAGGTGCGTTCCAGGCAGGGGCGGGGCCCTCGGAGTGACGTAGGAGAGGAGGTGACAGTTCTGCCCAGGTCTTCCTCTGGCTTCGAGAACTCGGGCTGGGGCAAAGAGAATCCAGGTTGGGGACCGGCCGCCAGATGGCGCTCTTTGGCCAGGCTAGAACTGCAGCCCCTTGGGAACTGGCGTTGGCGAGGCTCTCGGACCCCCCCTTCAGTTACCCTGCTGTGGAGGGTCACACTGGGGAGAGGCCCTACTTCTGAAACCTTTTCGTTTAATGCCAATCCCCGCTTTCTCTTCTCTAACTCCTGTATCCTCTGGAGCTCCCAGTCCGCACTGATCTTTTCTTGCCTCGAGTCAAGTAGGTAGGTGGGTCAAGGGTCTAACGTTTGGGAGAAGAAAGGGGTGGAGCGCTCCATTAACCAAGCTCACCCAGGGGCAGAGTTGCAGACAGGCCCAGGAGACCTGACTCGAAGGCCAAAGACTGACACTTTGACATACTAAATGTCTTGCATAAAATCTGGCCCAACTGGAGAGAAGGGCCCTCCCCCTGGGTGTCAGGGGATTTGGACTGTCCGGGGTGGACTTTAGACCGGACCCCTCCAGACTCCAGCTCTCCTAGTTCTTTACACTGGCCGCTAGCCACGTTAGCGGCCCTGACGTCTGTGGGCCTGACAGTGAGAGAGACTTGTTCCCATCCCCAGCACTTCCCTGGGGAAGGAGGTGAAGGGGGTCCCTGGTGACTCAGGAGAAGGTGGTGGGAGTGGGGCTTCTCAGGTTTCTTTGGACTTGATCATTATTAAAGAGGAAAAACACAATAGTGGAGACAGAGGGGAACAGAGAGAAATTAGAAGCTGGCAGACTGGCAAAGCTAAAGCCAAAGACAGAAAAAAAAGAAAATGTATTTTCCATTGATATTTCTGGGGAAGAGACTTAGTAAAACCTTTTATCTTCCAGATGCTCTATCTCTAAACATGCCATCATGCAAGTGCCCCTTTTCCTCTCGCTCCCAAACAAAAGCATTTTGACATGTGATCAAGAGTTGTCCCAGGAGAGTTCTGCAGCTCAGACTTAAGGAAGAGTGGGCCTTACCTTCCAGCCTCTCCCTCCTCATTTCATGTCCAGCCTTCCACAGAGATGCAAAGGAGATGCAGCTTAGCTTCTAGCCTCCTCCTTTGGTCTTTTTCCATTACCTCGTATCCTCTACCTACTGCCTTTAGATATCTAGAGCTCTTTTTCTTCTTCCTTCCAAGACTTAAGAATCTGATATCAGGGACTTCCCTGATGGTCCAGTGGTTAAGACTTTGCGCTTTCACTGCAGGGGGCACGGGTTTGATCCCTTGTCAGGGAACTAAGATCCCGCATGCCGCACGGTGTGGCCAAAAAAATGAAATTTAAAAAAAAAATCTGATTATCAGTCATTTTTACCTTTGCATGATTTTAAATCAATCACCTCTCCTAGGAATAGTTACAAATTACAGTTTAGCATCTAACTATGACCTGGGCTTTGTCTCAGGTTAAAAAGAGATCCTTGGGACTTCCCTGGTGGCGCAGTGGTTAAGAATCTGCCTGCCACTGCAGGGGACACGGGTTCGAGCCCTGGTCCGGGAAGATCTCACATGCCGCGGAGCAACTAAGCCCGTGTGCCACAACTACTGAGCCTGCGCTCTAGAGCCCGTGAGCCACAACTACTGAAGCCCACGCGCCTAGAGCCCGTGCTCCGCAACAAGAGAAGCCACCAAAATGAGAAGTCCGCTCACCACAAGGAAGAGTAGCCCCCGCTCGCCACAACTAGAGAAACCCACGCACAACATCGAAGACCCAACGCACCCAAAATAAATAAATAAAATTTTTTAAAAAAAGAGATCCTTGAACAGATGGGGATGAAGGAGGAAATGCAGAGCTCATTTTCAGAGTGCCCAGCGATGGACCATATAGGCAGCCATACACTCCAGGAATTGAAGGAATGTAATTTTACAAGTAACCTTTCTGTCCCCCAGATGCAGTTTGTGTCTGTCTTCCTTCTCCGTCACCTTCCGTCCCCCTCCCTCCCCCCTTCCTTCCTTCCTTCCTCCCTTCCTTCCTTCCTCCTTCCTTCTGTCCCTCCTTCCTTCCTTTCTCACATCTCTGTCCAGTGAATTCTGATGAACAGAAATTCCTCAGTCATTAGAGTTTCCTGTAGATAATAAGATGTAGGAGGGAGGGTGGGCCCTGCCAGGGGTGAGGCTGAGCTCAAAAGGGGATAAGCATTGTTGGGAAGGAAGAGAAACAGTGGTTTCTCTTCACTGCTTTATCTGATAGAGCCAAAGTCAGGAAGTCCTTGAGAGTAGAGCTGGGATAGAAAAGGGGCCCTTGTTAGATGTGAGCTCACGCATCTGGAGCAATCCCAGGGCAGTTGGCTATTGGAGCAGGGTGAGGATGGGGCGATGATGGAGTTAGGGGAGACGGGATTCCAGCCTGAGCCAACGTGAATGGGTGTGATTTGTGTATGTGTATGTGCATGTGTATTGGTGGGGGGGAGATAAACCCTGACAATTAGCACTAAGTTGCCCCAGGTAGAGACACTGAGTTGTATAGTGGACACCAGATCAGAGTGAGATTGAAGAATGACTCAGGAACATGTTTTTAAGAACCAGCTTTTCAGTTTGTTTTATATTCACATCCATTCAACAAATATTTATTGAATGCCTACTGTGTCAGGCACTGTTCCTGGCTCTGGAGATATAGTGATACACAGAGAGAAAAATAAAGCAGGTTGGAAGTTGGGTAGAGGAACAGGCAAGCAGCTGGGAGGTGGTAGTTGGTTTTTAGGGTGACTAGGGATGGCCTCATTGATAAGGTGACTCTTAAGCAGACTGGGGTTAAGGCATTCTGGGCAGAGGAAAAAGCAAGTGCAAAGGCCCTGAGGCAGAAGTATGCTTAGTGTGTTCACGGAACAAAGAAGCCAATGTGCCTAGACTGATGTGAATGAAAGGAAGAGCAGTAGTGAGAAACAAGGCACAGAGCGAGAAGGAAGCCAGATCCCGTGGGACTTTGTAAGACCTACCAAGGACCACTCTGGCTGTTGTACGGAGAATAGACCATTGGGGGGACCACAGCAGAAACAGAAGGACCTATTAGCATGCTGTAGCCATAATCCAGATGGCTTAGAGTAGGTTAGAAACAGTGGAGGCGAGAAATGATCAGATTCTAGGTATGTTTTGAAGATGGAGTTAACAATTTGCTGATGGTTGGATGCAGTAAAAGGGAGAAGAGTCAAGAATGACTCCAGAGGGAGTTCCTTGGTGGTCCAGTGGTTAGGATTTGGCGCCTTCACTGCTGTGGCCCTGGGTTCAATCCCTGGTCGGGGAAGTAAGATCTCCGCGAGCCGCAAGGCATGGCCGGAAAAGAAAAAAAAAAAAAAGAATGACCCCAGGGTTTTTTGACCTGGGCAACTGAATGAGAAATAAATGACCATTCTGCTGTGCTGTGTGCACACTGTACTGTGTGCATATAGGATTAGCTTGAGAACATATGGAGATCGTGTCTGGCTGAAATTGTGATCCTAACCACATGGCTACACAGGATAACTGAGTGGCCAGTCTTCCCTTTAGAAGCTAGCCACCCAAAGCAGGAGGAGGACAACAGGAATACGTGAATCCCATGCCTAGTTCGACCATAAGGTATTAGATGTTAGACTACCTTGGGCAGGTGTGCTAATGTTAATGGTTGGCATTAGCAGTGGAGTTTTAAGTCTTAAGAACTTCCTGTTGTCTGTTGATCATTTCAAGAAGGCATCCCCAAGGAGGCAGCATGTCTCGTGATTAACGTGGGCTTTAAGGATTGAAGTTTGCGCTACCTGTGTGGTAGTTCCTGTCAGTAGGTGCTGGAGATGAAAAGACAAGTAAGACGTGGTCTCTGCCCAACAGGGTTCACAGTCCAGTGAGGGTTGCCAACATGGAATCCATGATAATCCTGGGATGAAGGCCGCCATAGGAAGATGTATATTAAAAGGGCAAAAGTGGTTCAGAAGAGGGAGTGAGTGGCCGGGGGGGTGGGGTAAGGCAGCCAGGAGAAGCATCTCAAGCGGAAGGTGAGATCAATGCAAAGGCACAGAGGTAGGCCCCATTGGGGAGGAGCTATGAGGAGTAAAAAAAATGCTGAAGCAAAACTTTTGAGGGAAACTTGGTGAGAGCTAAGGCTACAGAGGTTAAAAGGGACCAGACCTTGAAGGGCTGGGTTTGCTTCTGGACTTTATCCTATAGGCCTGGGGAAGCTATCAGAAGGTTTTATGGAGGGAGATGACAACAGTCTATTTGTATTTTAGGTAGAAAGGCAGTTTATGCATTTCAGCAAACATTTTTTTTTTTTTTTTTTTTTTTTTTGCGGTACGCGGGCCTCTCACCGCCGTGGCCTCTCCCGCTGCGGAGCACAGGCTCCGGACCCGCAGGCTCAGCGGCCGTGGCTCACGGGCCCAGCCGCTCCGCGGCATGCGGGATCCTCCCGGACCGGGGCACGAACCCGCGTCCCCCGCATCGGCAGGCGGACTCCCAA
>NC_041219.1:58174349-58209777 GCF_002837175.3 Physeter macrocephalus | reverse complement strand
AGCTTCTCAAAATGTCCCAAAGATACTGAGGCTGGGGGAGAGGAGGTGAGGGTGTGTGGAATAGTGTGGGCTGGGACCCCCTGCAAGGGAAGCAGATATCCAGAAAGGCTGGGGAAGATGGCAGCAGAGGAAAGAGAAAGACCAAGAGAGGGAAAATGTGGGAAATAAGGACATGAAGAGGAGTTGAGGAAAATCAGCTTAGGATATAGGGCCGGGTGACAGACTCAGATGAGACAAGAACAGTGTTGTCTGGAGAGAGAGGGAAGGTAGAAGAGGGCAAGTAAGAAGTGGAGAAGGGGCGACAGAAGAAGAGAGATGTGAGACAGAAATGGATGAGGAGGGATGAAGATAGAAGGACCAGGCAAAGAAAAGTGAGGTGGGATGGGCAAAGAAGAAAGGTCGAAGATGGAAAAGGGGAAAGGAGATTGGAGGGCCTCTGACTCCCCTCAGGTCACAAGCGAAAGCCCGGAAGGGAGGAACCCAGCAGGGGTCACAAAAGTCAGCCTAGGGCAGGACGGAGGGTGGGCGGCCCTTTCTGCTCTCTCAACCCCTCCCAAGGCCACCCAGGGAACTTAGATGCCGCAGGAAAGGGGAAATCAGCGACATGTGGAAGTAGCTCCCGCCCTCTTCCTCCTCTTTAAGCTTTTGGTTTCTCAAATACCTGCCCGGCCTTTCCATCTGCTTTCCCCCCCCACCCCACCCCTTGGCAAAAATCTCGAGGCTATTGGTGGGGTGTCTGTAGGATCCAGGCCATCCCTCCAGCCCGCCCCCAAAAGACACACTCCACATTCACCGGCAGTAGGTCGGGATTCGGAGAGGTCCCTCCCCGCAGGAACCCCACCCCTTCCCACCTCCTCGCCCCACTCCTTTCGCCGCGACCGTAGTCTCTCCGTTTCCCCCTCCTGGTGTAGTCCTCCCTCCCGCCTCTCGCGCGCTCCCTCCCCTCGCTTTCATCCTCCTATCCCCACCTCTCCAACCTCCGCTTTCATCCTCCTCCCCTCTCCTCTCCTCCCCGCTCCCGCCTGCCCCACCCCTGGGAAGCCCCTCCCGTCGGGCAGCGCCGCTTTATAAGCGGGTTCCCTGGCCGGGGGCGGCAGCGGCTGGTCGGCGGCAGCTCTGCGGTTGCGGGGGCGGCAAGCCGAGGACCGAGCGACCGCGGCCGGAGCGCGCCGGCCACCGCCCGCACCGCCCTTCCGCCCGCCCTCCGGACGGCCGCAGCCCTGCGGGTCTCCGCTCCAGACCCACCCCCGCCCCACCCCGCGCGCCTCTGCCGCCTCTTCCTGAGCCCCAGCTTGCCGAGCGGCCGCCGCTGCCGCTGTCGCCGCCGCCGCCGCCACCGCGCCAGGTTCCGGCCGCGGCCACCCTCCGCCGTCCAGGGCCCTTCCGTCCCGGCCCCGGGACCCCGACTCCCCGCCAGCGCCGGCCCCGGCCCCGGCACCATGTCGGAGAAGAGCGTGGAGGCAGCGGCCGAGTTGAGCGCCAAGGTACGGGCGGGGCCGGCGGCGGCCCGGCCCCCGCACGCCCCCCGGGCTCCGCGCAGTCGTGTGCCCCAGGCCGCCCCCGACGGCCCCAAGCTGCTGCCCGGGTGCGGGGTCCCGGCGGACCCCGCTCCGCCCTCCCCCCGCGCCCCAGCCTGGCGCTGCCTGCCCCGCTCCGCGCGGCTCGCGCCAGCGCCCTCTAGCTTCCCGAGCGCCGTGCGCCCGCCCGGCTCCGGGCCTGGCCGCTCCGGCCTCGCGCCGTCCCCACCCCTCTCCGGCCCCGGCTCGCGCGCCTTCACCCCGGCCGGTGACCGTCGGAGCTCTGAGCGTCTCATCTACCCTTCCCCCTCCCCCGCGCCCCTCTCCGGCGCCCCGTCCCCTGTCTTCCCTTCCAGTCCGACCTCACCTTTCCTCCGCTAAGCGGTTTGAGAGCCTCCGGTGTAAACAGGACTCTCCAGGGAGGCTGCTTCTCTCGGCCCCTCCCCTCGAGGCCCAACCGTCTCCTGCTTCTCTCCGACAGCTACTGCCTCTATTTGCTCCTTCCCTCCTTTCCTTCCATCTGAATCCACTCCTTCGTCCACTGGCCTGCAGCTCTCTTAGTCTGCATAGCCCTCCTCCAGCGTCTCCCCCCACGCTTAAAGAATCTTGAATTCCTAAAAACCTGAAGGGGGCCGGGAGCAGCCTTCGAAAAAGCTGGGGCCCAGCATTGCACCCGCATCGGCAGGCGGACTCCCAACCACTGCGCCACCAGGGAAGCCCTCAGCAAACATTTTTGAGCTTCTACAATATGCCAGGTACAGCGGTAGGTGCTGAAGATACCAAAACTCTGAAATCATGATTGAAAACCCAAATTAATTAAGCTTAAAGTCAGTGAGTGATGTTGACCCTTGGAGCAGGGGCAGGACTGGGATTGGAGAGAAGAGGAGGTGCTCAAGGAACCTTTAGAAAGTGAAATGTGAAGGATCTAGGGAAGAAAGGAAGAGGCGGTGTCTCTGATGACCCCTTGGCGTGAATAAATGGGTGGGGGACAGGATCTTTAACTGAAATGGAAAAATGGGGAAGTTGCAGTTGGAAGGCATGGGGTTGAGGCGCTGTGGCGGATCCAGCGAGAGAAGACAGAAGGGAATTGGAGTCACGACTCGCACTCGGGAGGGAAGCCGGCGCCGGAGATACGCGTCTGAGAGTCATCAGGGTTTGAGGTGTGCGTCGGAAGCGGGACTTGCGCCATTGGGGGAACATGATGGAGTCGCTTAGGGAGACTGAGTGCGAACAGGACCCCTGAGACCTGAGCCAGCTGCATGGGTTCAGTTGGCACCGTTGACTGAATAACCTCCTCCTGGTTATTAAGTCCTCCCTCGGCCTTTTACCACCTTCTGGGCAAAATAAGCCTCTAGCTGTCACTCCTGGTCCCATCTCCCCTAGCTTTTTCACTTTCACTTTCCTCCACTCTGGGTCAGCCACATCGTCTGTTTCATCTGTGAAAATGTGGAAATCCTGAGCAATCATGCACCTGTGGTGACGTACATGACAACAGTGGCCCAGGTGACCTTCCAACACGGCAGCCAGAATTGCTTGTGACTTTCCAGGTACGGAACACTGGGGACGGAGACAAGAAATGAGACAGAAAAAGAAAAGGCAGTTTAGGGCCAAGGTCTGAAGTGGTGCTGTCCAATATGGTAGCCACTAGGGCTATTTAAACTGAATTAAAATTGGGAATTCCCTGGCAGGCCAGTGGTTAGGACTCAGCGTTCTCACTGCTGTGGCCTGGGTTCAGTCCCTGGTCAGGGAACTAAGATCCCACAGGCCGTGCAGCATGACAGGAAAAAAAAAATAAAATAAAATAAAAAAGAATGAGGTAGACTTCTATTTAAAATAAATAAATAAGGGACTTCCCTGGTGGCACAGTGGTTAAGAATCCACCTGCCAATGCAGGGGACACGGGTTCGATCCCTGGTCCTGGAAGATCCCACATGCCGCGAGCTACTGAGCCCATGCGCCACAACTACTGAAGCCCACGCGCCTAGAGCCCGTGCTCTACGACAAGAGAAGGCACCGCAATAAGAAGCCCACGCACCGTAAGGAAGAGTAGCCCGCGCCCAGCAACGAAGACCCAACACGGTCAAAAAGTAAATAAATAAATAAATTTAATTAAAATTAAAGTAAAAAACGCAGTTCCTCGGTTGCACTAGCCGCATTTCAAGTATTCAGTAACTACACGTGGCTTGTGGCCACTGTATTGGAAACTGCAGATATAGAACATTCCCGTCATCACAGAAAATTTTATTGGACAGAGTCCAGCCTAACTAAATCTAGGAATCCATCTCCTCTCAACTCTCTACTGTCTTGAGTTTTGAAAAGATTTTTTTTTTTAAAGCAAAGGAAAAATGAGGAATGGCAAACGAGGTCATTGGGAGTGGAATGGGATGAGAGTATAGTGAGGAGTGGGCAGGCCCAACTTTCAGGTTTCTGTCCTCCCATCCTTGAATGATAGCTAACAACGCCTTCCTTAGCACTTAACCCATCCGATAAAGAGGCAAACTGAAAAAACCCAGGAAGCTGAAGAGGGGGGGAGGAATTCACTTAAGAATGAGATGGAAATAGTTATAGAGTTGAACACCTTCTACAGAGTAGTGAGGGAATTGCTGGGATGTCAGAAGTCAGAGTTTCCAGGGGGCTCGGGCCTCCCCTCTTCTTCTCACCTGGCCTTCCTTTTCCCACCTCCAGAAAATGTGTAAGAAGGCACAGGTTTCCCCATTCAACCAGTGGAAAATTCTCCGTTGAACTGTGGACTAAAAGAACTCGAGGAATAGGCAAGCTTCCACAAGGCCTCAGAAATCATTCTTTGGAAAGTAGTAAACACAGGCTGGCATCATTTAACACTCTTGGCCTCAGAGGCCCAGAGACCGACCCCAAGGAATAGGGGGTGGGCTTTCAGCATCCCACTCTTTCCAAATTCATCCTAAGTGGGTAGCTTTCTTCTTAGGAAGCCAAGACTTCAGGAGACATGTGTTGTCCAACCAGAGAGCGAGGGCTAAGGGGTGCTTCTCCCACGCAGGAAGGAATTAGATCCAGGCCTCCTGCTTCCTACTTCTTCCTTTGGTCCCTGCGGACCCTAGTGTCCAAACTCTTAGATTCTCAAGGCTCTCCCTTGGGCCTTGGGGAAGGATTCCCATTCTCTGCCTCTCCATCTCCCTGGAATTTTCCACTGCAGCTGCCTCCGCTCCCAGACACCCCTCCCTGGGCAAAATTCCCGGCTCCCTCCGCCTCCCCTTCCCTAATCACACCTCATTCCCACCCCCGGCCCTCAGGCCCAGCCCACAGTCCAACCCCCAGCCCACACTAACCCCGGTGGTCCCAGTTAGGGAAATGGGAAGCCAGACCCTTATAAAAGGGTGGGAGGGAGGGTCTCAGGTTCTCTCCAGGGCGGGGATAAAGGACAGTAGAGGGGCTGGTCCCCTGTGGGGCTGGAGTGGGGGGAGTGGCCCTCCTCAAATCCCCATATAAGGCAGGGCAAGCAGTTAGGCTCCTGGATTGGCTGATTCAAATGAGCATTCCACCTGGCAACAGAGTTTCTATTGGCTCTCAGGAAAAATAGGAGGAAGGTGGATGGAGGTTGTTGGTGGCGGTGATTGGAAGGGGGGGAGGGGAGTGGAGATGACCGGAGTGGGGGGCGGTTACCAGGGCAACAGGGTAAGAGCCCAGCAGGGTGTCCGAGACAGCAGGCGGGGCTGCTAGGTGGAGAAGGGGGGAAGAGGAAAGGAGGGTGGGAGGGAGAGGAAAGAGACTGACGGGGAGGGAGCGAGACAGGGAGACTGGGCGGGGGGGGGGGCGGGGAGGAGGGGGGAGAGGGAGATAAATGAAGCAAGAGAGTACAGAGATGGAGAGGGTCAGAGATCGCTAAAGACATCAGCGAGTATGTCAAGAGAAACAGAGACAGAGATGGAAAGATCTCAGAGAAAGATGGACAGAAGTCGGCAAGGAGAAACCTGGGTGGGGCTCCAAGATTTCTGAGGAGACAGAGACTGAGAAACTGATAGAAGAGTCGAAAGAGAAATTAGGAGGTGTGGACACCAAGGGACCAAAAGATGGGGTATTTAAGCACTCAAAGACTAAATGGTGATGATTGGTCAGTTGTCTTTTTTTATTAAGAAAATGAAAATGATAAAAAGATGAAGACTAATGATAGACAAATACAAGAGTGCACATACACCAAAGATACCTTTTTCCAAACCCTAGCCTTCCATCCCATCCGCCTTCCTGACCTTTGCTACACACCCCAGGCCTCCTGTCCCCTCCCGAAACCCCAAGCTTCTCAAAATGACCCAAAGATACTGAGACTGGGGGAGAGGAGCTGAGGGTGTGTGGAACAGTGTGGGCTGGAACCCCCTGCAAGGGAAGCAGATATCCAGAAAGGCTGGGGAAGATGGCAGCAGAGGAAAGAGAAAGACCAAGAGAGGGAAAATGTGGGAAATAAGGACATGAAGAGGAGTTGAGGAAAATCAGCTTAGGATATAGGGCCGGGTGACAGACTCAGATGAGACAAGAACAGTGTTGTCTGGAGAGAGAGGGAAGGTAGAAGAGGGCAAGTAAGAAGTGGAGAAGGGGCGACAGAAGAAGAGAGATGTGAGACAGAAATGGATGAGGAGGGATGAAGATAGAAGGACCAGGCAAAGAAAAGTGAGGTGGGATGGGCAAAGAAGAAAGGTCGAAGATGGAAAAGGGGAAAGGAGATTGGAGGGCCTCTGACTCCCCTCAGGTCACAAGCGAAAGCCCGGAAGGGAGGAACCCAGCAGGGGTCACAAAAGTCAGCCTAGGGCAGGACGGAGGGTGGGCGGCCCTTTCTGCTCTCTCAACCCCTCCCAAGGCCACCCAGGGAACTTAGATGCCGCAGGAAAGGGGAAATCAGCGACATGTGGAAGTAGCTCCCGCCCTCTTCCTCCTCTTTAAGCTTTTGGTTTCTCAAATACCTGCCCGGCCTTTCCATCTGCTTTCCCCCCCCACCCCACCCCTTGGCAAAAATCTCGAGGCTATTGGTGGGGTGTCTGTAGGATCCAGGCCATCCCTCCAGCCCGCCCCCAAAAGACACACTCCACATTCACCGGCAGTAGGTCGGGATTCGGAGAGGTCCCTCCCCGCAGGAACCCCACCCCTTCCCACCTCCTCGCCCCACTCCTTTCGCCGCGACCGTAGTCTCTCCGTTTCCCCCTCCTGGTGTAGTCCTCCCTCCCGCCTCTCGCGCGCTCCCTCCCCTCGCTTTCATCCTCCTATCCCCACCTCTCCAACCTCCGCTTTCATCCTCCTCCCCTCTCCTCTCCTCCCCGCTCCCGCCTGCCCCACCCCTGGGAAGCCCCTCCCGTCGGGCAGCGCCGCTTTATAAGCGGGTTCCCTGGCCGGGGGCGGCAGCGGCTGGTCGGCGGCAGCTCTGCGGTTGCGGGGGCGGCAAGCCGAGGACCGAGCGACCGCGGCCGGAGCGCGCCGGCCACCGCCCGCACCGCCCTTCCGCCCGCCCTCCGGACGGCCGCAGCCCTGCGGGTCTCCGCTCCAGACCCACCCCCGCCCCACCCCGCGCGCCTCGGGTCTCCGCCCCAGACCCACCCCCGCCCCACCCCGCGCGCCTCTGCCGCCTCTTCCTGAGCCCCAGCTTGCCGAGCGGCCGCCGCTGCCGCTGTCGCCGCCGCCGCCGCCACCGCGCCAGGTTCCGGCCGCGGCCACCCTCCGCCGTCCAGGGCCCTTCCGTCCCGGCCCCGGGACCCCGACTCCCCGCCAGCGCCGGCCCCGGCCCCGGCACCATGTCGGAGAAGAGCGTGGAGGCAGCGGCCGAGTTGAGCGCCAAGGTACGGGCGGGGCCGGCGGCGGCCCGGCCCCCGCACGCCCCCCGGGCTCCGCGCAGTCGTGTGCCCCAGGCCGCCCCCGACGGCCCCAAGCTGCTGCCCGGGTGCGGGGTCCCGGCGGACCCCGCTCCGCCCTCCCCCCGCGCCCCAGCCTGGCGCTGCCTGCCCCGCTCCGCGCGGCTCGCGCCAGCGCCCTCTAGCTTCCCGAGCGCCGTGCGCCCGCCCGGCTCCGGGCCTGGCCGCTCCGGCCTCGCGCCGTCCCCACCCCTCTCCGGCCCCGGCTCGCGCGCCTTCACCCCGGCCGGTGACCGTCGGAGCTCTGAGCGTCTCATCTACCCTTCCCCCTCCCCCGCGCCCCTCTCCGGCGCCCCGTCCCCTGTCTTCCCTTCCAGTCCGACCTCACCTTTCCTCCGCTAAGCGGTTTGAGAGCCTCCGGTGTAAACAGGACTCTCCAGGGAGGCTGCTTCTCTCGGCCCCTCCCCTCGAGGCCCAACCGTCTCCTGCTTCTCTCCGACAGCTACTGCCTCTATTTGCTCCTTCCCTCCTTTCCTTCCATCTGAATCCACTCCTTCGTCCACTGGCCTGCAGCTCTCTTAGTCTGCATAGCCCTCCTCCAGCGTCTCCCCCCACGCTTAAAGAATCTTGAATTCCTAAAAACCTGAAGGGGGCCGGGAGCAGCCTTCGAAAAAGCTGGGGCCCAGCATTGCATGGCACTGCATCGCGCCGCCCTTGCTCCCGTCAGCTCCCTCCCTGGCCCCATCCCTTCGGCCTTGCCTCTCTTCCAGCCTTTCTCTAATTTCCCTAGGGAACCTGCTGAGTGTCGCTTGGGGAAGTTAATTCGGCCAGGGTTTGGGGGCTGGGAGCCCGACCTTGGGTGGGGGGTGATTGCTGAGGAGGTCACAGAGGTCTCCTGGAGGCCGGTGAAGTGAAAGGGGGAGCCAATGGGATTCGAGGCAGTGGGAGACAGGGGCTCCGTGTGAGATCTGACAAGGTGCGCTGAGCGGCCCTCCGGTGGGCTGTGCGGTGGCATGTGACTTCACTGAGTAGGTGTCTTTGTATGTCTGAAATCCAGCGAGTGTGTGGGACTGCCCGTGTCAGTTACATGTGTGCGTGTGGAGACGTAGCTGTTCTGGAGCCGTGTTGCTGCTTTGTGAGAGCCGAGTGGCTCCACTGTGCTCTTGTGCTGTCTCAAGAGTGTGCGCCAGAATGCCCAAACACCGGGCCATGTGTCTCCGGATCGCGTGGGCGCTCCTCTGTAGCTGTGTGTGTGAATCAGTGTCAGCCTGTGTCAGTGTGTGTCCCCGTGTTGAGTAAAGGAGGCCAGAGAGCTGCCTAGCACAAGACCTAGGTCACATACCCTCCTGGAAAAGGGATCATGGAAGGACAGTGACCAGAAGGACAGGACCAGACAGGGGAGGAGAGGGCCCGGCCCCTTGGACTTTGGCCTCTGGTAGACTCCCTCTCTCCCTGGCACTCACTCTCCTTCCCTCCATCAGCCCCGATGAGAAGCTCAGGCCAGGGCCGTGCAGACCTGGTGCTGGGGCCCCCAGAGAGAAGCTGACGATCCCCTGGCTCTCCAGGCCCAGGAGGTAGGGGAAAGCCCACCAGGTAGTAGAAATGCCATACCGACCATGTGGCAGAGAATTGAGGACAGCAAAGTGGCATGAAGAAGCCTAGCTGGAGTGAGAGGGGCAGGCGTTTTGCGCTCCCCATAAAGGGAGAAGGGAATTGAGTGTCCCTCCAGGCCAACCACCAAGCACCAAACCTCTCTCCTGTCCCAACCCCGTTCCAGAAAGGACACACCCTCCCAGGGTGATCTACTCACCCAGAAAACTTCCATCCCCGTGGAATCGGATACACAGAGTTGCACACCAACACCAGATCCGATCCGATCACACAGAGACACCACAGTGCCTGCCAAGGGGTGGGGTAGAGAGAGGACTGGAATCTCAAATGGAAGGGCCGGTGTGGTGTCCCGAGAGAGGGGACTCTGTGAGCACCTCCCTGGGCCACATCACATCAGGACAAGACATCAAAGGTGTGCCTGCTGGGGTCTTGGGAAGGAGAGAGGGGCCGTGTGGAGGGAGGGGACTCTACACAGGGACCTTCCCCTCTACTTTCCCATCCCGCCCACACAGACCTTGTCTGTCTCTTCGTCTACCACGTCCCAGAGTCTTTCCCTTCCACGTTTCCCTTATCCTACTTCCCCTGCATCCCCCCTGGCAACGGTGACTCCCAGCCTTCTGCCACACCAGGGCGCACACCACACCAGGGCGCACACCGTGCTGGTGCACGCGCCATGGGTGGTCGGGAGGGGGAAGCCACCTGCACTGTCTGGGGGCAGGAGTGGGCAGAAGTGAGAGGGGGTACCGGGAGTCGTGCTCAGGGGCTCTTCCTATTCCTGTAGCCTTGGACCAGGTACGAGCCTGAGGATTAGGGGGGCACAAAGGCAGAAACAAAGGCTTTCGCAGCTGAGAGGGAAGCTGGGAGGGATGCCCAGGAGAGAGTACTCAGGAAAAGGCCCCAGAGGTAGACAAAAGGCAGAGCAGGGCCGGCAGAGGGAGGGGGCAGGCGAAGGAGGGACCTCCAGAGGGGGTGGGGCGTCAGGGCTGCGAGCAGACGAGGGGATTGGCTTTGCTGAGCTGAACTCTTCAGCCCGCGAGGTTGGGCAGATTGGGCAGAACTCGGTGGCGGAGATGAGCGCTTACCTTGGCTGCCTCTTCCCGGGCTTCATCACTTTTCTCCTCCCTCGAGTCGTGGGGAAGGTGTCTGGTCCCAGCCGCTCTGTGGCTGTGCGGACCCTGGGACCTCTGTTCAGTCTCTAAGCCGCACTGCCCACTCTCGCCATCTCCCACTCCTCTAAAGTCACTGCAGAGGGAGAACCGGGCCTGGAGGGACCTAAGGGCTGCAGATCGTTTGTGGTGAGAGGAAGGTGACCTCTCTCTCTCTTGCAGGACCTAAAGGAGAAGAAAGAGAAGGTGGAGGAGAAAGCAAGCCGGAAAGAGCGCAAGAAGGAAGTGGTGGAGGTGCGGAGGGGTCACCTGCCCACCCTGCCCCCAGCTCCCTTCCTGGGGGCCCGCCTTTCCCTGACCCCTCCCATCCTCGCCGCCCTGCCCTCAGGCCCCTTACCCTTGGCCGTGATGGTGGGTGGAGGCACAGGGCCATCCTGACACCTGCCTCTCCCGGTCCGCAGGAGGAGGAGAACGGAGCTGAAGAGGAAGAAGAGACCGCCGAGGACGGCGAGGAGGAGGATGAAGGAGACGAGGAAGGTGGGGAGGGGCAGGGCAGCCTGGGCTCCAAGGAACCGTCAGGGTGGGTTTGAAGAGCTGAAGCAGGGCTGAGGGCCGCCACAGGGGGTCTCTGCTGGAGCTTCCAGCCCTTCCCCAATGACCCATTTCTGGCTCCTCAGATGAGGAAGAAGAAGAAGATGAGGACGAAGGGCCCGCGCTGAAGAGAGCTGCTGAAGAGGAGGTTTGGGCTGGGTTGTGGGCTGAGGGGCTGTCAGGGATGCAGCAGGGCCGGGAGCCCTTTGGATTTGGACCTAGATCCCGGTGGTGCAGGGCGGGGGCTGGAGCAGCACAAGAGGGCGGTCCCTCTCCCAGGTGACAGCTACCGCAGCTCTTTCCCTCTCCACAGGATGAAGCGGATCCCAAGCGGCAGAAGACAGAAAATGGGGCGTCGGCATGAGCCCCCTGCCAGTGGGCTGGGGGTGGGAGGCCCCTCGGGGGCCCGGAGGGGAGGGTAGGGACAGCCGAGCACAGCCGCTCTTCACCTGGCTCCCTGCTCTGGGCCCCGCGCCAGAGCTGCCGCCCTCTCTCTCCCCAGCCTTCTCATGCCGCCCCTCCACACACTGCCCCCTCCACCCTCACTGCCATCTTCCACCTCCTGACCTGCTCCATCTGAGCTCCCCAGCTGGTCCCCAGTGGCCCCCTCCCTCTCCCCGCTCTCTTCCTCCATCCCCGCAGCCGACCCCACCCTCCTCTGGGAGCCTCTCCTTCCAAACTGCATCCCACCCTCACGTCCTGCCCGTCCCTACCCTGCCTGATCCCTGGGTCTCCCTCAGATCTCCTTCTCTCAGACAGCGCCAGGCCGGGGTGGGAACAGGGTTGGGGCCGAGCCCCACAGCTGCCCCCCTTCCCTCCCCTTTTTGTATAATTTAATAAAGAAACGGTCGCGCTTCTGTTTTTAACCTGTCTCCTGCTTTCCCGGGCAAAGCGAGGAGGGTGGCCGATGGCACATTCTATCAGGACCCCTCCCCTCTATAAAAAATCAGCGGCACCCGCCTGCCACCCACCCCGCGAGAAGCGCTCCGGGTGGACGGGTGGGGCGGTGTCTGAGAGCTGACTCGCGTCCTGGTTTTGGATTCTTGGGGATGCTCCTCCGAGCCATACACACACCCTTCCCTGCTAACCCACACCAGGCTAGACACCGCTGAGCCCAGTGGAAAGCTACCAGCCCCATTGTGCTGAACCAGGCAAAGAAACAGCCTCAGAAACAGGAAGTCCCGCCCCTGAAGTGGGAGAGGGCAGGAGACCTGGGTCTCAGCCTCTTTGGATGGAGTGAGAGTTGCCTGGCACTGAGCAGTGAGCTCCTTCCTGGTCAAGCAGGGAGAACTCCAGGACCTCTTGTGGTTCCAGGCCTGCTGCAAGTTCTGGCTCTGCAGGCTGGGTGGCAGACTGGCTGGCGTGGGGAGCAGGAGTTCCCCTCTGGCCTTCTCAGGCTTCCTTCCCTAGTTCTGCCTCAGTTTTTCCTGAGGCAAGATCCCTGCTGCAAGATTTCTGCATTTTTCCGTATCACCCTTGCCCTCTCTTAGTTCAGAGCCTCTGGATTGGGAGAGCCTGCTGATTACACAGAGCTCTGAGCTGTAGAGGGGTGTGTGTGATTCACTGATACCATTCATCCCCAAAGATGAGAAGACACCAGTAACTCACCCGGGGTCAGGGTCTCTCACACACACACACACACACACACACACACACAGCTTTTGTCTTCACACCCCCTACCTGACCTTTCATCTCTGAGCCTGCCTCAGTTTCCTCATGTGTACAATGGGGGATACTATTAGATTTCATGAGTTACTGTACACAAAGTGCCCACTACAATGCCCAGCACATAATGAAGGCACAATACAGTGTAGCTATTCCTTTCCCTGTGTGTGGGGTGCCCCTCTTCAGACCTACCATCTCTTAGGGTACAGTAGCGCTTCTAGGAGTCATTGGAGGGGTGAGGAGACAGGTAGATGAGGGTACTGAAGTTCTGGGAAGGTAAGGGAGTAAGGGGTGCCCTTCTTCAGACCTACCATCTCTTAGGGTACAGTAGCGCTTCTAGGAGTCATTGGAGGGGTGAGGAGACAGGTAGATGAGGGTACTGAAGTTCTGGGAAGGTAAGGGAGTAAGGGAGGGGATGAGTACCAAGGAAAGGGCTTGCCAAGAAAGTATGACTGGGGCCTGGGGAGGCAGCTCAGAGATGGGCAAGTGGGTAGTTCAAGGCAGAAGAGAAAGGCAGAAGTTCCTCGGGAAAGAGAACAGTCAAGAGGGTGGGGGAGGAGTGGAGAGGGCGGTGGGGACACCCAGGACTGAGGAAATAAACAAGGGGAGCGCCACCACAGGGGTGGAGGTAATGCTGCTGGGAATCAGCCCCCTCAGACTTTCCACTGCGAAGCGAAACCGTGAGCCCTGGGGTGCTGGGGGGGAGGGGGCAACGGGGAGGGGAAGTGCGGAAGGTGGAGGGAAGACAGAAGGACAGGGGCCAGGGCCCTGGGAGCAGCAGAAAGGCCTCTAGCTCAAGACAGCCACCTTACCTCCACTCTGCTCTCTGCCAGCGCCCTGCCCCATCCCCCGGGACCCCCACCCCATCCCTGACCGCACCCTCCGTCTGCCCGATCTGCCGGGGGCTCTCCTCTAGATTCTAGCCCCTGATCGTTGGTTCCTCCCTGTCTCTCCAGGCCTCCATTCCTCTTTTTCTAGATTCTCTTTCTCCAACAACTTCTTTGCAGAACCTCTCTTTTGAACATCAGTCCTTCCCCACTTTCTGACCTCTTCCCTTTGGAGGGCTGTGTGGCCCAGGCCTCAGAGGAGATGCGGGAGGCTCAGTTCCCAGTCTGGTTGCTTCTGCCATTGCTGTGGGCAGCTGCAGGTAAGGTGGGGACCACCCTCTGGGAGGGTTGACCTCCAGACCCACAGCAGGGGGTGAGGAGGGATTTCTCGATGACCACACAGATGCCAAGGTCCTTAGACTGGGTGGATTCTTCTAACGCCTTTCTTGGGGCAGTCCTTCAGCCCCCAAAGCCTCTCTTAGGTCTCCCCCTTGGCAGGGAAGGGGCAGAAACCCAAGGTCTCCCTCAGCCCTGTTTCTCCCTCAGAAAACACTGAGGCTCCTTCTCTGCTTTGAAGTCTCTGGTCTCATGGCCCCTCCCCTTGGCCTCTCCTTTCCTCCCCAGTGGAGGCTCCAGACCCTGGGGCAGAGGTCCCGGTGGTGTGGGCCCAGGAGGGGGCTCCTGCCCAGCTCCCCTGCAGCCCCACAATCCCCCTCCAGGATCTCAGCCTTCTGCGAACAAGACAAGTCACTTGGCAGCATCTACCAGACAGGTATGCACCCCAAACTGCAGCAACAAGACCCCCAGATTCAGCAGTAAAGGCATGCAGACTTCCAGTCCCAGGCCCAAGCCAGCCCTCTGTGTTCTCCCCCGAGCTGTCAGTCCCTCTGAAGCCAGTGGCTCAGCCTCCCCTGCCGCCCACCGCCCCCCTCCCCGCCCTTCCTCCGCAGCCTGCCCCCCTCACACCTGCATCCCCCAGCACGCCTGCCTCTCTCCGGTAGTGGACGGTGCTGGCCTACCGGAGCCGGGACGGGACGGTTAGCAGTCCAGAGATCTTCCCTTTGGGTGGGCTTCCTCATCCTCAAAGTGTGGTTGGACGGCCTCTTCCCCGGGGTTCCTTCCCCTCGGATTTCTCAGTCCCATCTCTCTCCCGCCCAGTGAGCCCGCGGCGCTCTCCGCCCGGGGCTCGGGGCCCCGCCGCTACACGGTGCTGAGGCTGGCTCCCGGAGGCCTGCGCGTCGGGAGGCCGCCCCTGCAGCGCCGCGTGCAGCTGGATGAGCGCGGCCTCCAGCGCGGGGACTTCTCGCTGTGGCTGCGCCCGGCCCGACGCGCCGACGCCGGCGAGTACTACGCCGCCGTGCGCCTCGGGGACCGCGCTCTCGCCTGCCGCCTCCGTCTGCGCGTGGGCCAGGCGGCGGGTAGGTTGGGGGGGGGGCGGCGGAGGGGGGAGCGGGGCTAGGAGGAGGGCGCCCCATATCCCGCCGCCCCGGAGGCAGGAAGGGCTGGGCAGAGGCTGGCTGTGCTTCTAAGGATGCGCCCCAGGCCCTGCCGGAGAGCCCCGAGCAGAGGGGCGGAAGGGGCCGGCGAGCCTGCCTGCGGGGTGGAAGGTGCCCCCGGAGAAGCACGTGTGTCGGGGGAGGGCCCGGTGGAGAGATCGTATCACCCCTTGAGCTCCCCTTCCCCGACCCACAGCGGGAGTGCCAGGGTGGAGGAGGGGAGGCACCCCTTCGAGGGGAGAGTGCGAGGCTGGAGTGACTCCGTTGAGACATCTGTAGTCTGTAGCTCGGGGTGGGCTTAGTGGGGACCCTCAAGCGAGGCCTGGAGAAGGGGAAGCGTAGACCAAGCCCAGTGAACTGGAGGCAGGGGGCAGGGGAAGTAGGCAGGGGACTCCTGGCATGCATTTTAAGCCCCCACCGCCTCCAGGGGCCAGGCCCTGGGCTGGGTGGGTGGGAGGAGGGTTGGCAGAGAGAAGACAGAGATCTATAGCCAGGTGCCTGTTTCCAGGAGCTTCCAGCTTAGTTGGCCTGATGTGTTGGGAAAGTGGGCCTGATCAACCTTCTCTGTCCTTGCCCAGTGACTGCCAGCCCCCTCGGGTCTCTGTGGACCTCCAATTCCGTCATTTTGAACTGCTCCTTCAGCCGCCCTGATCTCCCAGCCTCTGTGCACTGGTTCCGGGGCCCAGGCAGAGTGCCCGTTCAGGAGTCCCCCCATCACCTCTTAGCCGGAAACTTCCTCTTCCTGCCCCACGTCAGCCCCTTGGACTCTGGGACCTGGGGCTGCACCCTCACCTATAGAGATGGCTTCAATGTCTCCACCACGTACAGCCTCAGTGTTCTGGGTAACTCCTCCAGTCTGCCTTCACACTTGACCACAATCCCTTCCTGCCCCCCTGCCCCCCCTTCACCTCCCCCGGACTTATGAGCCCCCAAACCAAGCTGATGGCACCTGTGAGTACTCTGGGCCTCACTGTCCCACTCCTTTCTCTTTCCCTCTGCAGCCTTTCAGCGGCTTCTCCCTTCTAGCTTTTCCCTTGGTCATCCAGCCTCACTTGCCAGCCTTTGGTCCCCTGCTGGCCCGCGCACATTGGGGTTCTGAGCGTCCTCGGTTCATCCGCCTTATTCTGCTCAGAGCCGCACCACCCCCTTCACCCTTCTTCCTCCCTTCCCTGCCGACCTAGCGCTCCAGCCCCTTTGTAACTTGGGGTTCCCTTTTCTTTGCAGGCCTGGAGCCCCCAGTCCCTCTGACAGTATACGCTGGAGCCGGCTCCAGGGTGGAGCTGCCCTGCCACCTGCCTCCGGGTGTGGAGACCCAGTCTTCCCTCACTGCCACGTGGGCCCCTCCTGGGGGAGGCCCCGACCTCCTGGTGGCTGGAGACCATGGCAACTTTACCCTTCTACTGGAGGCTGTGGGCCAGGCCCAGGCTGGGACCTACACCTGCGGCGTCCACCTGCAGGGGCAGCAGCTCAGTGCCACTGTCACTTTGGCAGTCATCACAGGTCAGCCCCAGGTGGGAAAGGACAGGAAGGGAAGGCTAGCTGGGCAAAGACTGGGCAAGTCCACCTCATGCTGCCAGGCCGCTGGGCACAAGTTGCAGGGGGATGCCCCTTGTGGCCTCCTCTTTTCTCGCCCCCATATAACGAACAGAAACTGAAAATCTCCCCCGAGTCACTGGATGAATGTTCCACTCTTCCGTAAGGGACTCCCCTGCTCTGAAGTGGGGGGAGGGCCAGAGAAGTTAGAAGGAGAGGTGGCAAAAGTTTGAATGGTTCAAGAGAAGTGGAATATAGTTCAAGAATCCGTGCCCACTTTGGAGCCAGGGCCTGGGTTAAAGTTGCAGGAAGTGGCCTGGATTGGGGAGGAATTAATAAATCCGCCCCTTAGTCAGCAAATATTTACTGAGCGAGGGCTTTTCAAGACAGTATAAAACAAACATAGAAGAAAACACCAAACAAACTCAGAAGGTATGTGTTGATGGATCGGTAACTATCACCGCTTGGGTGTGTCTGCCGTACTCACCTATGCCACTAAATAGTAGCACCACACAGTAGGCACCTAGTAATGTATATTGGTTGAATGAATAAATGAATCTGCCAACAACACATCTCCTGAAGACCGGTGCTGGATTTCCACTTGCTTCCCACGTATCTCTACATAGATATGGTACCCACACCTCAGCCTCACTCTGAGCCCCATCTTTTCCTCGCACCCAATCCTCTTGCTAAGTCACCTTCCCGTCAGTAACTCCACTCGCGTCCTACTCATCCTCAACTTCCTCCTTCCCAGTCAGTTACCACAGCTTACCAATTCTTTCTGTCCAAGGTCTTCTTGAGGGTCAACTGTCTTGAGGCAGTTTTCCAAGCTATCTGCACGACAGCTCAACGGGAGAGAGATTGTTGTCCCTGTTTTACAGAGAAGGAACTTTCCCAAAGTCACAGGGCTGGGAAGTGCCAGACTTGGGGCTAAACTCAGGTGTCTGTGCCAGCAAACCTTCAGGGGCCTGTACACCATGCTCAGCTCCAGGCCATTCATCAATTTTCTCCTCCTACCCATCCCCACCGCACAGCTTCGAGATGCTCTGTCTCTAGATCGGTTGATCTGTTCTCTAGACATTCAGAAATGAGGATGGAATTCATTTGGGGGACACAGATGTGAGCCACAGCATGGAAGCAGGAAAAGTGCAAGGTCTCTGGGAGGCCAACTCACCTGAACGATGGGGGTTCTGAGCGAGCGTTTGAGTAGAAAGTCATGGAAACGAATCTGAAATATTTGTCATGTGGTCCTTCGGGCCGGTTGGAGTTTGAACAGTCCCCCGAAGGCAGTAGGGAGCCTGGAAAGTTTGGGGGCAGCGGAGTGATCTGACCAGAGCTTTGTCTTGATAAGATTAATTGGGCCATGACCCTGATCTCCTCCCCTCAACCTCACCCAATCAGAGCCCAGGTGAGTCAAGGCAATTGAGACTTGGGAGTTGAGCCTATGCTTTCATGTAAGTGGGTCGGGGCCCCAAAAGATCTCTTCCCTCTAATTTTTTCAGTGACTCCCAAATCCCATGGATTACCTGGCAACCTGAGAAAACTGCTTTGTGAGGTGACTCCGGCATCTGGACAAGAACACTTTGTGTGGAGACCCCTGGACGAGCAGTCTCGCAGGACCTCCACAGGCCCCTGGCTGCTGATGCCAGAGTCCAGGCTCCTTTCTCAGCCCTGGCAGTGCCGTCTGTACCAGGGGCAGAGGCTTCTCGGGACCGCGGTATACCTCGCTGAGCTGTCCCGCCCAGGTCCGAGACCCCACAGCGCCATAGCCCCAACTCCAGACCAGTCACCTCCATCCCACTTCCAGACCTCCTCCCCACACCACGCCCCGTCCCCGCTCTTTCTCTCCGGCCAGGGAGCTGACCTCCAGCTCTTGTCTAGGCCTGACCCACTTCTGCCAATAAGTAGCTGAGTGACCCTGGACAAGTCCCTGAAGCTCTCTGGGTCTCATTGTTGGTAACATATGGGGGTATGGTAAGGTGTCCTTCCAGCCATGACCCTATGGCTGTTGCAATCCTGACCTCTCTCCGTAGGTGCCCAACGTTCTGGGAGAGCACCGGGGGCCTGGAAAACAGGCCACCTCCCTCTCCTCATCCTTGGTGTCCTCTTCCTGCTCGTGTTGGTGACTGGAGCCTTTAGCTTTCACCTTTGGAGAAGATGGGTGAGCCGGGAGCCCCCCTCCCCAGTCCTCGGTGTGCTGTCTGGCACCCCTTCCTCAGGTAGATGAGCAAGTTTGACCCCTGAACTTGCCCTCAGAGCCCCCTCTCCATGAGCCTCTGCGCTCCAGGGACCCCTTGTGCCTGAAGGAACCAAAGGAGGCTCGCAGGGGCTGAGAGAAGGCTTGGGACCATATGGGCAGGGAGGGGCCTGGGAAGGAATAGCTTTTTCCCTTTCCCTTCCCCCCTCCTCTTCCTCCTACCCTCCGTGTGTGTCTGTCTTCCCACAGTGGCGACCGAGAAGATTCTCTGCCTTAGAGCATGAGACTCACCCACCTCAGGCTCAGAGCAAGATAGAGGATCCGGAGCCGCAGCTGAAGCAGCCCTGAGCTGGCGCCGGGCAGCCCCTGCATCTCCGCACTTCAGTGCAAATAAACTCCCCATCAGCAGGAAGCCTGAGTCTGGCCCCTCCTTGCCCAGGGAAGGTTCTGTCTCTCCCCAGCCTCTGGGGCTCCCTTCTCACACCCTGGCCTTCTGACCTACTTTCCCCAGGCAGTCTTGCATCTTCCCCTTTTCCGTTCCTGGTTTCTTCGTGATTCTTCCTGGTCTCGCTCTCGCTCTTTCTTTCTCCTGGGGAGTCGTTTTCCTGAAGGTCCGAGCAGCCCTCACCGCTCAGCCCTCCAGCCCCTCTCCTCCGTCCTGCTCACGTTGCTCTGGCTGCCCGGTTTCCTTTATATTTTGCCCCTCAGGCCCACCCCACGCACGCCATACCTCAGCACTGTCCTTGGCCCTCGGGCGGCAGCGCGCGCGCGCGCGCACACACCACACATGGGGTCTGAGGAAGGCGGAGCGGGGGTCGCTTGTTGGGGTGGGGCAGCAGATGGGGAGCCAGGACTTGACGCCTTTAACAGCCTGCACCTTTTCCTCCCCCAGCTGTTGGGGTCCAGACTGCAATAACCTCTTTTTCGATCTGAGCCCACCAGTGCTATGACACTGCACACAGGGGTGGGCGAGCATTTCAATGCCCCCCCCGCGCGCGCGCGCGCACACACACCACACACACACACACACACACACACACACACACACACACACACACACACACACACACACACACACACACACACACACACACACTCAGCCCTGCCGGGTCGAGTCCTCCCGGAGGTGGGGTCTCGCAACCTTTCTGGGTGGCAGCCTCCGCCTCACCCCTACATTCCGCAGCCCTGGGCGACCTGTCTGGTCCCAGGCACGAGAGCACACTGCCACCCAGTGGTCTCTGTTTGTCACACACCACCGGAGGTCACAGGGCAGGCTGAGGCAGATTAGCAGTGTGTGGACCGGGGACCAGGCAGCTCCGATGCCCCGTGGGCCGGCTCTACCTTTGTGACTGCGCTCTCCGTGGTCCGCGCACGAGCGCGCACCCAGCAACTGGCTCCCGCCCTGTACACCCTCAGGACAGATCACCCTGGCCCTGGCAAAGTTATGATCCAAGTCTGACACAGGGGAGTCCTGGGGACAAAGTCCCCCACGTGGGGAAGAGAACAGACAACCAGACTCTGGCTGCTGCTAAAGCCTCAGGAGTCCGCAACCCTGACTTCTGATCCTGGCTGTGCTGATGTGACCAGAGCTAGTCTCCTTGAGCCTCAGTTTCCTCATCTATTAAATGGGACAAGGCTGGTAATGCACCCAAAGGGGTTGTGCAGATATTGGATAATACAAGGGCTTTGAAAACTGATGGTGCTGAGCACCCATTCGTGAAGGAGACCCACGAGGCTGATTGCCTCCTTGCTCTGTCTGTCTGTCTCTCTAGGAGGGAACATTTCTCTGGGCGGGGCAGACGGTGCTTTAGCAGAGCGCGCGCACACACACGCGCACACACACGCGCGCACACACACACACGGGGACCCAGTCCTCCGCCTGCAGTGTTTTCAGGGCTCTGGACTTGGGCTGAGGGAGCTGTCACCCTGGACTGGAGGGAGAACACATTGCAAGCGGCTGGGAGCTGGTCTACAGGCGCCAAGGGGTGGTGCACAGACACGGGATGTGGCAAAGGCCCTGCCACTGTCCCCCGAGCCTGTGTGCTGTGTGCAGTGACACAGACACGAACCGTGAAGCTGAAGACCTGCCCTGTGGAGACACAATGGCCAGAGACTTGGGGACAGAATGGGGAGAGGGGCACCTTTGTTCCGTGCAGAGCCCTGGTGGGGTGGGGCCTGAATAAGGACCCATTTGAGGCCATCTGAGGTTCCCAGCCTTAGGAGGGTGGTGACCCTTGTCTCATCACAGGCAGGGACACAGGGGCGCAGAAAGGAGGCTCTGGGGCTCGCCAGGGACGATCGCACTGCAAGGAGAGGCCTGAAGCCCCTCTGAGCCGCCTTCAAAGCACCATCTCCTCCCTTTGCTGTGGGCCAGGGGCGCTGCCAAGGACACTCCTTAGCTCTGCCCACAACCTGCTCTCCACGGCCGTGGTGGAAGCCGCCAGGTTTTCACGGAGCAGGGCTTTCCTGGAAAGTTCTGTGGGTGTCATTCTTCCTCTCTACGAGGTGACACCCTCTGCCCTTTGGGCTTCTGAGAGGAGTCACTGAAGATTCACAGGCTCTGTGCAGGGGCGTCCCCTCGCTCCTGCACAAAGGGGACAGGGAGGGGACAGAGGCCACCTGTTCCTCCACCCACTGAGGAAGAGAAGAGCAGAGAGCGAGAGCGGAAGGAAGAGGGGGCAGGGGGCTTGTGTAAACAGTGCTCCTTTGATTAATTCTCGCCCCTGTCTCTGTGGGATCTCTCCTGGGGGCAGGGTCACTTTCCTGCTCCTGCCCCTCTGGCCCTGAGCCCCACTCCCCGTTCAGCAAGAGAGCCTCCAGCCCTTTCCATGTCCTCTTAGGGTCCAGGGAGTGAGGTTAATCCCTCCTGTTTCACCAAGTTTATCTGCAAACTGACATTCCAGGTTGGGGTCCTGGAGGGGAAAGGGCGGCAAAGAGGCAGGGAGCTCATGGGGGGTGTGGGGAGGGGGAATCGTCTTAGGTCCTCGTTAAAAAGGAAGGGAGGGGAGCTCCCCGGTGGCCTAGTGGTTAGGATTCCGGGTTTTCCCCGCTGTGGCCTGGGTTCAAGGCCTGGTAGGGGAACTGAGATGCCGTAAGCCGCGCGGTACAGCCAAAAAAAAAAAAAAAAAAAAGGGAAGGGGGTGTATTAGTTGTTTACTGCCATGTAACAAATCACCCCCAAACTCAGTAATTTAAGACAGTAAAGATATTATCTCACAAGTTCAGGAATCCGGAAGCAGCCTGGCTGAGTAGTTCTGGGGGTTTCTGCCACGATTTGGGCCAGGGCTGTAGGCACCTGAAGGCTGGGCTGGGCTGGAGGAGCCGGCGGTGAAAAGGTTCCCTCAGGCGGCTGCCGGCCAGGGGCGTTGGTCTCTGCCCACGTGGGCCTCTTCACAGGGCTGCTCATGACCTAGCAAGACGAAGGCTACCATGTCTCTACAACCTAATCTGGAGAGTGCCATGCCATCCCTTCTGCTGTTTTCTGTTGGCCACAGAGCCCATGCTCGTACAGTGTCGGGGACAGCGTGAGGGTGTGAGGTGAAGGAAGCAGGGATCGCGGGGGCCATGTGGCACCCCGCTCTCACGGTGGGGAACTGTGCCCGAAAGAGACATAGGCCAAGAGGGGGAAGAGGCCTCCTCTCTGAGGACCTCCACCCCCAGCCCTGCCAGGGACCTGACGGCCTCCTCCAGAAGTTCTGGAGGCCAAACGACGTCCAGAGCTTTGCCCAGTCCAGCGTGTCAGGCAAGAGGCCGTACTGTGCGCCTTCAGGCCTGTGGTCACCGTTGCCGGTGTGTCCCCGACCCCTGATCTGGTCTTCTCATCTCCACGGGGCAGGGCAGCCCCGCAAAGGTCCCTGCCTCACCTCCCCCAGCAGCCAGAGGTACTAGGCCTGGGCCCCTGCTGTTACCCCTCCCCCAAAGGAGGTGAGCTTAGCTTTCCCTGCTCGGCCCGCCTCAAGGTGGGGTTCGCCCTTTGAAGGGAATGAGATTCGTGTGGGGATGGGTTCTATCTGCTCCACTCTGTGGCTGACAGTTTCTCCAGGGCCTGCAGGTGCCAGCTGGCTGAGCCCAGGTTGGGCTCTGAAATTTTCCTGCTCGTACTTCCCATGGGGCGGGAGGCCTTGGAACCACCCTCTGAGAGTTGTAGAAAGTGGTCGTGGAACCGGGGGGTGGGGTGGGGGTGGGGGGGGGGTGGGGGGGGGATGTGGCCTGGGTGGAGGTGACCCGCTTTGCCGAGGCTGTGGAGGGTGCCGCTGCAGCTGTTCTGGTGAGAAGGCCACCACAGGACTGCACCTGGGGCTTCCAACCTCCCTGCTCCACAGGCGGCCCCACCCCTCCTCCCACAGCCTGGTCCCCGACATTCTGTCAGCAGCCTGGGTGCTGGCTACCCTCTGCCTCCATCTCTTGCTCCCCCCCTTGGTCTACCCCCGCACCTCCAGCCTGGAGACAAAATACACGCCGCAAAAATAGCTTTGTTTCAGGAACCAGGAGACTTCTGGAAACCCCCATGCTCCGTGCCTACCGTCATATAATGGGGCAGAGAGCTTAACTTCGGTTTCTTCTTCTGTAAAATGAGGCTAGTAATACGTGCTGGAAAGGTCTGGCACGTGCTAATGTATGTGACAGTGCTTTGACAATGGAAAATCTCTCTACAGATGTGAGGAACCCTGGTGATATCGAGCCTCAGAAGCCTCAGATGAGGTCACTGGCCTCCCACCCCCTCCATTGCTGTGGGAGAAGACTTCCCGCCGCCTTATCCTGGCCTTCCTTTTTTTAAAAAAATTGAAGTATAGTTGATTTACGATATTATATTAGTCTCAGGTGTACAGCATAGTGATTCAATATTTTTATAGATTATACTCCATTTAAAGTTATTACAAAATGATGGCTACATTTCCCTGTGCTGTACAATAGGTTCTTGCTGCTTATTTATTTTATACATAGTAGTTTGTATCTCTTAACCACCTACCCCTGTCGTGCCCTTCCCCCTTCATCCTGGCCTTTCTTTTTTTTTGAATTTATTTTATTTATTTATTTTTGGCCGCGTTGGGTCTTCCTTGCTGCGCGCCGGCTTTCTCTAACTGCTGCGAGCTGGGGTTACTCTTTGTTGTGGTGCACGGGCTTCTCTTGTTGTGGAGCATGGGCTCGAGGCACACGGCTTCAGTAGTTGTGGCACATGGGCTCAGTAGTTGTGTCTCTTGGGCTCTAGAGCGCAGGCTCAGTAATTGTGGCACACGGGCTTAGTTGCTCCGCGGCACGTGGGATCTTCCCGGACCAGGGCTCGAACCCGTGTCCCCTGCATTGGCAGGCGGATTCTTAACCACTGCGCCACCGGGGAAGCCCTCCTGGCCTTTCTTAACGCAGAGGACAGGCAGTAGGGTGAGGGGACCATCCAGGGATTAGGGGCCAAGCAGGTAAGTTCAAACCCTGGTGCCATCAGGTGTAGTTACTAGCTTTGTGACTGTTAGCGACTCTCTTAAACTTTTCGAGCCTCAGTTTCCTCCTCTGTATGGTCTGGAAAATAATACTTATGCCCGATCATTGCTGTAAGGATTAAATAAAATACGCAACCATATAAAACACACAGCAGTTCTAAATGTTCAATATAAACTTGCTGTCTCTTCCCCTCTTCTTTTCCTGCTCGAAAACCCCCGAGGGAGGCATTGTTTCCTGGGAACCCACCTTCACAGGCAGTCACAGCCCACAGACCCAAGAGCTGGGTAGCATCACACCGTCCATCTGGTACCTCAGTTGCAAACTGGTGGGCCCTGAGCTAGATCCAGCCCTTGGAATGCTTTGTGTGATTTATTCAGTGTTAGAACAAAACACAAAATTAGTTGCCAACATTAAAATTAGGAGATATTACATAAATGTCTGGTTTTCCACCTTCTCTTGAAATTTTGGCAGAGCTGGCGACTCTGGGTTCACGTTCCGGTACAACCTCTACTGTCAGCTCAGCTGGAGCTGTGTGGTTAGTAGCTGCCCTCATTAGCTGAGGCAGGCCCTCTGTTTACCTCAGTCCTCACCCCTCCCTATTGTTTACTACCAGCTTTTCTCAGTTATAACGCCTAGCAGGCTCCTATAGGCATTTAAGTCTGTGAGCCTTTCGATAGCCCCTCTGCGTTCATTCATTCAGAAAGTATCCAACAGCCAGGGGCTGGGGGGAGGGGGGAACAGAGAGTTTGCGTTTAAGAGGGACAGAGTTTCAGTGGGGGAAGATGAAAAAGTTCTGGAGATGCATGGTGGTGAAGGTTGTACAATAACACGAACGTACTTAATGGCATAGAACTAAACACTTAAAAATGGTTAAAATGGTAAAGTTTATGGGATGTGTCTCTTACCATCATATATTTAAAATCAATCAATATCAATACAACTTAATATTTAAAAAAGTATTCGACAAGTATTAAGAGTCTACCAGGCCCCAGGCTCTCTGCTGGGTGCTAAGTAAGACAGACGTGGTCACCACTGTAGCCCGTGAGACAGACACTAAACAATAATTTCATAATTGTTTCACTTGGATAAGTGCTTCCCAGGGAGAAGCCGCACAGGGTACTGGGAGGTCTTACCATAAGGGAACCTTCATTCAACTGGGGCGCCTGAGCAGCCTTCTCAGACTATGAGGAAGGGTCATGCGGAGGATGAGGGTGTGGAGCAAGATACAAAGAGCCAATCCTGCCACTGGGGTAGGTGTGCTGTTCCTCACCCCACAACCCTCACCTCTGGACCACCCACCTCCAGGCTTCTTTCAGGGGAGAGATCAACTTCAGTCTCATTCCAGCCTCTCTTATGTTGAATTTTCTTTCAGTGAGAGCAGAACCCAGTGGTTACTGATCCATGCTTCCCATGGAAGCCTTTCTCAACCTCCCAGCTGCAATAAGGTTCCCTATGATAAGCTGTCCCAACATTCTGTGCTTCTCCCTTTGTAGCACTTGTCCAGTTGTGATGGAATTATTAAATGTTTAGTGTCCGTGTCACCATGTCTAGCTTACTTAACATCACACCCCCGGGCCCCAGCAGAGTGCCTTGGGCTGGTAAACACTGCACATTTGCTGAATATACGAATGAATGGAGAGAACTGGGCCAGGTCAGGGGTTATAATCTTAAATGCCTACAGGAGCCCGCTCAGTCATGTAAATGAGAAAAGCAGGCAGGCGGTACACAGGAAGGATGTTTGCATTCCTGCCTGAAGGAGGACACACCCTCTCCCTTGAAGGACACGCCTTAGAGGTTGCACCTAACACTTGCTCTTATTTCCATTAAACCAAAACCGAGTCATTTAGCGATACCCAGCTGCAAGGGAGGCTGGGAAATATCACTGAAATCTGGGCAACAATGAGCTCAGCTAAAAATCGAGGGTTCTATTGCTAAAGAAGAAGGAGAAAACAGATTTGGGGGACAGCTAAAGGTCTGTGCAGAGAGAGAGCTAAGATCTGAAGAGTGGATACAAGTTTTCCAGTTTGGTGATTCTCAACGTGTGGCCCATGGGGGTCCCTGAGAGCCTTTTGGGGAGGGGGCGTGGCCAGGTCAAACCATTTTCATAAAAATAATAGGACATTATTTGCCTTTGTCACTATGTTGACAATACAGTGATGTTGCAGAATCTGGGTTAGACTGCTGCCTTAGCACAAATCAAGGTCATGGTGTCAAACCACGCTACGGGTCGGTCATTGCGCTCTCCACCGCCAGGCACTTGCAGTAAAAAAGGAAGAAGAAATTAATGCCAGTTTCACTTTAGAATGCACTTGATGAAGCAGTAAATAAATATTAATTGTATTAACTCTCAACCCTTGGGTACACTGTGTTATGAAATGAGAAGTAACAGAAAGTGCTTTGGCTGCAAATAAAGCACAATGGTTGTATCAATAGAAACACTTGTATTAATAGCTGGAGTTGCAAGCTGAACTAGCCACTTTCGTTCAGTTCACAGTAAGGGAATGCCGTGATGACACGCGCATATCGGAAGGACCACTCAGGCTGCTGTGCAGAGGATGGCCCGGAGGAAGGTAGAATGGAGAGGCCAGGAGGCCAGTGAGGAGGCAGGAGCTGTGGTCCAGGCGAAGGATGATGATGGCACCGTGGATTGGAGTGGTGGTGGTAGGCAGTGACTTGGACAGACTTCAGAGCTGCTTAGAAGGTAACGTCCAGGGGAATTGGTAAATAAATACATGGGAGGGGGCGGGTGAGGAAGGAGTCAGAGATTACACCCAGTTCCTCGGGCTTGAGCAGCTTGGTGGATGGTGGAGCCCTCACTGAGTGGGAAACTTGAACAAGAAGTAGGTTTGGAGGGTAGTAGTATTCAGGGGATGAGTTTGGTTTGGGATGCGTTGAGTTTGCCATGTCTGATGAGCATCCAAACGGAGAAACCCAATGGGCAGACGGATGCCCCCATCTGGCGCTCATGAGAGATCTGGGCCAGACAGAAACATTTGAGGGTTGGCCAGAGACGAAGGCCCAGAGGAAAGGAGCCTGGTCCATGGTCACTCTGGGTGTCTGAGATGCCTCAGCCCAGGCCCTTTCTGATACACGGGCCCAACTATAATGCCCCTGGGGAGGGAGCCCCAGCAGCCCCCGCTGAACAGATGTCCTCAGGGCCCTGGAGCCAGGGGCTGTGTGGGGCTGACCGCAGCGGCTATGGCTATCGTAGTAGGCCCTCTATCTCCCCGCCTCCCACGTCTGCTTTCCCTGAAGCCCAGGCCAGATTGTAGTATCGCTGATACAATCTTTTTCTTGAAAAGCACAGTGACCCTTTTTCTCGCTGCTCAATGAGAAGCGCAGTGACACTCTGGGCTCTGGCCGGGTTCTGCTGATTTTTTCCCTTGACTCTGCCATTTTCATTTTGACAACTTCCCCAAGAGGCAGGGGGTGGGGACCCCAGCCCCAGGTGGTGACGTTGGGGGCTGGCCCAGGTCTGGGGCGTGGAGGAGCCTCACTACCAGGCTTCCTGTCTCTCCGTTTTAGCACATCTCTGCAGAAGTAACAGGCGCCCTCCCCAGTGGGCTCCTGCTCCCAAAACTCACATAGACACACCTGTGAAAGAAGCGGAGGGGAAGAGAGACCCAGGCCCAGAGGTAAGGGGGACGGACAGGGCTTCGTTCCTTCCCGAGGGTCGGGGAAGGGGAGGGGAACGTGGCAGAAGATGTGTTGCATTTCCAGGTCTCTGCCCGCAGCTCTGACCACCTTCTCTTGCATTTCTTGAGCATTGATCTCCCCTTGGGAATGGGAGCTTGCAGAGGCCGGGGATTATACCACACTTCTCTCCGCAGTCGCACGGCGCACAGCTCAGTTCCCGGAGCGGAAGGGTGACTCCGAGAGCGGAGAAGGAATGGGTGCTCAAGTGCTCCGGGCTGAGCAAGGCCACTAGTCATGGGCAGTGGAGGAGACGAAGACAGGGAGAGGGGAAAAAAAGACAAGAGGGAAGGAGGGATGGGAAAGACATAAAAATAATCCACAAATATTAAGGAGGGAGGAGGCCTAGAAAAAAGAAAGGAAAAGAGAAAACAAAGTAAAAGCAAGAAAAAGAGAAAGAGAAGTAGAATCTGGTCTAGAGACAACTCTCCCCCAAGATTAATTTTCCCAATGACCCAATCACCAAAAACTCACAACAGAACTCATACTTGCAGCGTTTCATAAGCTGTGTGATTGATGTAGCCTCCATCGGCTCCCTGTTTATGTGTTTCTACACTTCTGTTTACTTTTTGTGCATTTTTAGGATTTTTGAACAATATGTCTAGAGGCACTTCCACTTTAATTAGCTTTAAAATGATTAATGAAGCAGCTGAAAGGTAAAATTCCCAGAAAGGGTTGAAACTGAGCTCTCTGGTATGACATGCTGTAAAAGTGACAGATACGTATTTTTAGGCCACGACATCATTAGAAAAATTGGTTCTAAGGAATTGGTTTTAGGTGTCTTAGCTGCTCTGGAAAAGGAGGCTAGTGGGGGGTTAGAAAAGGATTTGCAGACCCTCCCCGGGCTTGGTGTGTGTGTGTGTGTGTGTGTGTGTGTGTGTGTGTGTGTGTGGAACGCAGGAGGTGACACCCCTCAAGTGGGATGCCCTGAGGACCCCAGCCTCCCGCTTCCATGCCCCGGGTCCTTTCCTCTTTCCTGAGGCTTCCCTGGCCTCCAGCCCTGTTCCCTGGGTGTCCTCTGTCCTCCCTTCCTGGCTGGATTCTGGGCGAGGGGCCTCCCTCCCCATGGTCAGATCCCTCAAAATAGAAAGGCCCCACGCTCGCTAATGCAAAGATTTCACTCCGGGTGGGATAGCTCTTCCTGAACGTCCTGCTCTTGTGGCGTGACTTTGTCGGGGTGCGAGGCTGAGGGTAGGACCTGATGGGGGAGGTCACCGCACCTCATGTTCTGACAAACAACCTCTTGCGCTGTGTAGGCTCTGGGCTCGAACAAAATGGCCGCCCTCCTCACCTCAGATGAAAGGGTTCCCAGAGGACCAGGTCAGAGAGAACCCCGGGCTGTTTCCCTCTTTCAGCGTGGGGCCCCTTAGGTAGAGGAGGCCTCCCTGGGATAAAAACTCCCCCCTCCGACCGGTTTGGGGCAGAAGCCCCTCAGCCCTTGGGCCCTGACCCTGGCCACGGTGGTGTCCGCCCCGCAGTTGGAGACCGAGGGCCCGGCGCGCCGTAGACCCTCCGTGAGTGCTGGTTGCGTGAACTACCTCTGATGAGGGTGGGTGTCGGGGAGGAGCAGGCGGGGGCCTGGGTTTGTGGGCTCCGAGGCTGAGGACTGTTCTGCACCTTTCGGGGGATTGTGGTAGGAGGGGGGCTCCGCTCTCCCCACGTGGGCGGCAGAGGCAAAGGAGAGGATGGCGGAGGTTGCAGCCGGGGAACCACAAGGGTCCCTTAGAGGGACCACGTCTCTAGGAAGTGAGCTCCTGTGAAGCCGGGGAGCAGCAGCCGGGCGCGTGGAGGCCGCATCCCGCGGCGGGGCTGGAAGGGGCTGATGGGGGCCCTGGGGAGGAGATGAAAGTGCCCGTGGGACCACAGACTGTCGCTGCGGTGGGGATGCGCCCCCCCACCCCCACCCCCAGCCTCGCTCCTCAGCCCAGCCCGGGGCGGGGAGGCTCGGGGCGCCAAGGCTGGGGCGCCAAGGGTGTGCGGCGCCTTGCCACTTTGGCCTCTCCTCGCCTCTCTTTGGGTGTCCTGCTCCGGGCGTGTGTCTGGCCTCTCAGAATTTCCTTCGCTTTCCCTCTGCCTCTACCTTGTTTGTACGACCCTGAGCTTTGTGTGTGATCGTGGACTGTGCGAAGTGCAGCTGCTGCTTTAATGAGCTGCTCTGGGTCTCTCCCTGCCGCCCTCTTTCCTACCCATCCTCCCGTCATCCTCCCTTGGGGCTTCTGTGTGTTTCTCTGAATCTGTCCTTTCCCTTTTCTTTTCTTTTTTGTAAAAAAGTATTTATTAATGTAATTAATTCATTTCTTTTGGCTGCACTGGATCTTCGTTGTGGCACGCGCGTGGGATGTAGTTCCCTGACCAGGGATCGAACCCAGGCCCCCTGCATGGGGAATGCGGAGTCTTACCCACTGGACCGCCAGGGAAGTCCCTGTCCTTTCCCCTTTGTGCAGCCTGCAGCCATCTCCCTGGCATCCGCCCCTGGGCTCCAGGCTGTGTTCTGCAGGCTCCCTTCACATGGAGGCTTGTGGAAGCCTGCCTCGCTGCCAGAGGTCTGGATGCCGGTTTCCAGGCCAGAAGGGCCTAGAGAGCAGTGGTAGCTGGAGAGAGGAGGGATGCCAAAGGAGGAGAGGCGAGGGGCTCTCAAGGGGAGCCCAGGAGAGCCAGACTCGCCTCCTGGTGTCTGAGGCACAGAGGAAGGGGGACACGGATGCAGGGAGTTGAAGGTGGAGGCATCAGCGTGGGGAAGCATAGGTGCAGGAATGCACAGATGTGAGCAGAGAAACGGGGTGGGGGGAGAGGAGCCAGGACCTCGGGGACCAGCGGGCACTTCCAGCCACTCTCGGGGGCTGTGGTGTACAGGATGCTACTGTACGGGGGCAGAGCGTCTCTGGGGAGGCTGAGGATGTGGAAATCAAAGGCCAGCTCTCGGAGGCAGCGGCGGAGGCCCCAGGCAGCAAAGCAAACAGCAGCTGGAAACCCGGAACCTCCCCCATCAAGCTGAGCCCTGCGGTGGTTTGGGGCAGCGCAGGGAGCTGAGGCGGCCCTTGCGCAGACCCCAGGATCACCGAGTGGGGAAGAAAGAATGACCACCGCCTGGGGAGAGGCAGGAATGTCCCCAGCCTTGCTCAGGCTTCTAGGCTGACTTTGGACCCCAGGGAAGGGCTATCCCACATGCAGACTCCTTCACTCTCCGCTCACCAAGGACACGGTGAGTCTAGCAGTGGGACCCGCTCTCCGCTGTCAGCGTGCCCTGCTGTCAGCGTGCCCTGCGCTACGCTTCCACCCCGGGCTTCCCCTCTGTGCCCCGCGGCCTAGGCCACCTTGCAAAACAACTTCACCCGTGACTAGCCCTCTTCTTCCTTTCCTGGAAACCTTCTTCCTGAGCTCTCCTCTTCCTGTTTCCCTGGTTTAAAAGAATTCTATCAAGTTCCCACCATGAGTTAGGCCCCGGATAGTTCCTCTTTCGGGGAGATGGGGCAACAGGAGGGGGCTTTCTCCCCACCCCCCAACCTCATGAGGAGGACCAAGCTCTCAGCACCCATCTGAGTGCTACATCCTCATCATGGATCAGTGCCCAATGGGAAACAGAACGCATCTCAGATGGTTCAAGACCATCTGCAGAGAGAGCTGTGGACTGGGGCCCAACCAGCATGTTGTGGCACCAGATACCAGTAGGAAGAGGCAGAGTCTTGAAGGGGGAAAGGGCCAACCTGCTGTTTCTAGAACCCAGTGAGGGTTTGAACTGTGGTTAGGGAGCCATCTGACAGGAGCCGTAGTTGCCAGGGGAGGGAGCGGGGAGAGAGGGAATACAGCCATTGCCAGAAAATATGCCCAGAGCCGGGAGAGAGTAAGGATAAAATACCCCAGCCTCTCTCCCCGGCCCTCCCATCTCTTGTGGGTGCTTCCCAGTGGCCAACCCCAGCCAGGAGCTGGAGCGTGAGGGAGCCGGGGTGACACGCTGTGTAGGGTGTGTAGCAGACAGCCTCCTTGTGGGGAGCAGGGCAGAGAGGGGGGAGCATGCCTGGGGGGAGGCGCTCAAGAATAGGCAGCGTGGAGCGGATGACTGGGCTTCATCCAGGCCAGGCTTGGGTGGGTACAGACCCTTCAAGGACCCATTTTAGTAACAGAATTAACACGTTGAGTACAGAAAAAAGTAATCAGCGATTTCCCCTCTTTTGTTCAATTCAGTTTGGTTTAAGTTACCCAAACACACCCCGAGACCCTTCTCTGTGCTCCAGCTGGTGCCGGTGGCAGCACTGCTGGCTGGACCATCACCCCCAGCCCAGAGGAGATCAAGGTGGTGGAGGAGAGGTGGGAACCCAAGTCATTGCACCCGAAGGTAGAAGGTGGGACGTGCCCAAGGGGGTGTCAAGTTCAGAGTGGGAGGCTGTGGAAGTTGAGAGGGGGCAGATCACTGCAAAGGTGGTCCCAGGGGAGAGAAAAGTAGGTCTGGATGCACAGATTCTGGGCCAGGTGCAAGCCGACACTGCCCCCAAGGCCGTCTCTGCTCTGACGCCCGCTTACAGCCTGGGCCTGGAGTTCAAAGACACTTTTCTTTAAATTGCAGTAGAGTTGATTTACAATGTTGTGTTTGCTTCTGCCGTACAGCAAAGTGATTCAGATACATGTATATATATATACATGTACATTCTTTTTCATATTCTTTTCCGTTATGGTTAATTACAGGGTATTGAATATAGTTCCCTGTGTTACACAATAGGACCTTGTTGTTCATCCATTCTGTATGTAATACTTTGCATATGCTGATCCCAAACTCCCAATCCTACCCTCCTCCACCCTGCTCGAAGACACTCGAGCCTGCCCCGGCCTGCCTTCGAGGCACCGTTGGTGGCCTTCCTTTAGTCTCTACTTCCTCCGTGTCATCTATCTGGTCCCGGTCCAGTTACCACATCAAGCTTCCTAAAGCTGTACAAAGACCACTCACATCTCTGCTCAAAACAACAGCAGCGACTCCCAGTGGCCTGCAGAGACAAGCCCTAACTCTCTAGCCTGCCTCTGAAGATTCAAGGTCAGGTTTCACGCTCCTTCCCAGGGCACCCCCCACTACTTCCCTCCCCAGCCCCCTGACCTTGCACATGGCAGGGGGATGCCCCACCCCTTTCCTTTCCAGCTAGCTCAGGGTTTTCAGACTCGAGCGTCCATCAGTCGCCCAGAGGTCTGTGAAAACACAGACGGCTGGACACACCCCCAGCTTCTGATTCAGCAGGTCTGGGGTGGACCCGAGAGTTTGCCTCTCTCACATGTTCTCAGGTATCAGCCGCTGCTGATGACCTGTGACCACACGCTGAGAATCACTGCTCCAACCCAGTGCCGCCCATTCCTTGAGGCCTGTTCAGAGCCCTTCTGCAACCCCCTCCTCCGCAGCCTTGTCTGTCTTCCAAGCCCACAGAAACTCTGAAACATCATCTTTCTCCTTGTCCCACTCAGAGGCCTCATAGGGTCGGTCGGTCTGACAGTGAGCAGGGAGTCGCCCTCTGCTCTTCCTCTGACCGCATCGCTCACACGGGATCAGGCCCCAAGTCCTGGCAGTTTTATTTTATTTTTTAAATATTTATTTATTTATTTATTTTGGCTGTGCCTGGTCTTAGTTGCGGCATGCGGGATCTTTAGCTGCGGCATGCAGACTTCTTAGTTGTGGCATGCATGCGGGATCTAGTTCCCAGACCAGGGATCAAACCTGGGCCCCCTGCACTGGGAGCGTGGAGTCTTACCCGCTGGACCACGAGGGAAGTCCCAGTCCTGGGAGTTTTAATTCAGAACTCCTCCCTCAAGTCCGGCTCTCTGAGTTCAGGCCTCATCTTCTCTCACCAGGATTCTTGAAATCCTGCCTCCGGAGCTCGACCTCCTCCAGCTCATTGTTTGCTGGGCAGCTGAAGGCATCTATCTTGTAAATCTACTCCTGTCCTTCTCTCAGTAAAGCTCCCTAACGCCCAGGGTCCCAGGGTCGAGTCCCAGCCTCCCAGTATGGCACTCAAGGACCTTCATGACATGGCTTGGCTCCCTGGTCCTGGTCCCAATTTACCACCTTCTCCGAGAATCCGTTTCTGGTCCCACCTGGCAGAGAACCCACCCCTGGCCTGGGCACAGCTTGCGTGGCGCGTCCAGTGGGTGTCTTGTTTGGAGATCTGCATGTCTAGGTCCTGGACTGGCTGTCCAGGTCCTGAAGGGGTCCCAGGCCAGGTGAATGCCTGCTGACTGATGACTGGTGTCTCCCCCAGGCCCTACCTTTTCTTTGAGGGAAGGCCCAGGTCCCTGCCTGCCTCAGCAAAGCCACAATGGACCCCGGAACCTCTCTTAGGCACCTGTTCCTGGTGCTGCAACTGGGTGAGTGCTCAGACTTGGAGTCTGGGTGCAGGTGGCCTGGGAGGAAGGGCTGATTGGGAAATGCAATGGGCGGGGGGGGGATAAGGCGGAGGCAGGGAAGCCACACCCTCGAGGCCTGACCCCCTGTTTTTCCACCTAGTGATGCTCTCACCTGGCACTCAGGGGAAAAAAGTGGTGCTGGGTAAGGCAGGAGACCTCGCAGAGCTGCCCTGCAAAGCTTCCCAGAATAAGAGCCTGCCCTTCAGCTGGAAAAATTCTTACCAGACCAAGATTCTGGGGCGTATTGGCTCCTTCTGGCACAAAGGTAGGCTGGCCCCACTCCCCGTTCAGAGGGGAAAGCCCCAGGGATTGAACACCCCTGGTGTCAGAGCCCAGTTCCTAGTAAACTCTGGGATCCTGGAGGTTCCAGCTGAGAGTCTCAGGGACTCTCCAAGTCCAGAGCCTCCCTCAGCCAGCTGTTGGTGGGCTGAGGAACGGCTTCTGGTGGTCTATTATAATTTCATTATTTTAATGGATATTAGAAAAATAACTATCATATAAAACCCATGATTTCATGAATATTGTTGCTACAGATCCATGACCATACTTTGTTTACTTCCATTAAAAGCAATAGAATGATTTATTTCTAGCTTTTAAAGTGGCAAGAATTAAGATTTCAATACTCCTTAGGAACGTTATTTTGCAGTAAAGGAGATTATTTTCTCACATAAATTTTACCCTCATGCTTCTCTTTAAATAACTCTTCTTTCTTCTGTGTATGGCCTCTCATATTCAGCACACTTGAATGGGAGTGTCATATAAGTCAAAAGTAGAAAAAAAAATGAGTCAAAACGCCACCAGTGGCACCTCTAGCAGCATGAGGGGCGGAGCCTCGGGTGCTCCAGGATCGTGAAGAGTTGTAGCAGGGATAGGGGAGGATGGGGGCGACGGCTGCTTCTTCTAGACGCTAAGGAATGCAGCTGGACCTGGATCCAAAGCAGGCTCTCCATATCAAGCAGACCCGGAGGACAACGCCTAGCTGGAGGACCAAGGGAAGCGGAGAAGGCCAGCCACGCTGTGCCTTTGGATAGAAGAATTTAACCCATTTACGTGTAAGCTGTGTGGCTGACAGGGTCTTAGTGGTCTGGCCGGGTGTCAGGCCTGTGCCTCTGAGGTGGGAGAGCCGAGTTCAGGACTTTGGACCACCAGAGACCCATGTAATATCAACTGGCAAGAGCTCTCCCAGAGATCTCCGTCTCATCTCTGTCTCAACGCTAAGACCCAACTCCACTCAATGACCAGCAAGCTCCAGTGCTGGACACCCCGTGCCAAACAACTAGCAAGACAGGAACACAACCCCATGCATTAGCAGAGAGGCTGCCTAAAATCATAATAAGTTCACAGACACCCCAAAACACACCATCGGACGTGGTCCTGCCCACGAGAAAGACAAGATCCAGCCTCATCCACCAGAACACAGGCACCAGTCCCCTCCACCAGGCAGCCGACACAACCCACTGAACCAACCTTATCCACTGGGGGCAGACACCAAAAACAACGGGAACTACGAACCTGCAGCCTTTGAAAAGGAGACCCCAAACACAGTAAGTTAAGCAAAATGAGAAGACAGA
>NC_041219.1:58172805-58174326 GCF_002837175.3 Physeter macrocephalus | reverse complement strand
ATAGTGGAAATAGCTACTGCAGAGCAGAATAAAGAAAAAAGAATGAAAAGAACTGAGGACAGTCTCAGAGACCTCTGGGATAACATTAAACGCACCAACATTCGAATTATAGGGGTCCCAGAAGAAGAAGAGAAAAAGAAAGGGACTGAGAAAATATTTGAAGAGATTATAGTTGAAAACTTCCCTAATATGGGAAAGGAAATAGTCAATCAAGTCCAGGAAGCACAGACAGTCCCATACAGGATAAATCCAAGGAGAAACACACCACAAATTAAAACCACAATGAGATATCACCACACACCTATCAGAATGGCCAAAATAAAAAATAGTGACAACACCAAGTGCTAGTGAGGATGCAAAGACACTGGTTTACTTTTACATTGTTGGTGGGAGTATAAAACGGTACAGCTGCTCTGGAAACCAGTTCGGCAATTTCTTTAAAAAACTAAACATGCAACGACCCAGCAATTGTACTCGGAGACATTTACCCCGGAGAAATAAAGATTTATGATGACATGGAAATCTGTACAAAATTGTTGACAGCAGCCTTATTAGTAATAGCCAACAACTAGAAACAACCCAGATGTCCTTTAATGGGTAAATGGTTATATCCATGCTATGGACTATTTTTCAGCAGTAAAAAGAATGAACTATAGATTCAGACCACAACCTAGATGAATTTCCAGAGAATTATGCTGTGTTAAAAAAAAAAAAAGCCAATCCCAAAAGGTAACATACTGTATAATTTCATTTATATAACATTCTTAAAATGACAAATTATAGAAATGGAGAACAGATTAGTAATTGCCAGGAGTGGGGGGAGGGGTCTGGGAGGGAAGGGGGTTTGTTGGCTAGAACAGGGAAAAGGGTAACATCTTTATACTGCTGGAAATGTTCTGCATCTTGATTTGTATCAATGCCAATATCTTGGCTGTGATATCGTTCTATAGTCTTGCAAGGTGTTACCTTTGGGGTGACCTGGGTCAAGGGTACTCCAGATCTCTCTGCACTATTTCTTACAATTGCATGGGAATCTACGGTTTTCTCAGAATAAAAAGTTTAATTTAAAAAATCAGGGACTTCCCTGGTGGTGTGGTGGTTAAGAATCCACCTGCCAATGCAGGAGACATGAGTTAGATCCCTGGTCTGGGAAGATCCCACATGCCGCGGAGCAACTAAGCCCAGCTACTAAGCCTGCGCTCTAGAGCCCGCGAGCCACAACTACTGAAGCCCGCGCGCCTAGAGCCAGCGCTCCGCAACAAGAGAAGCCACCGCAGTGAGAAGTCCGCGCACCACAACGAAGAGTAGCCCCCGCTCGCCGCAACTGGAGAAAGCCTGTGCGCAGCAACGAAGACCCAACGCCGCCAAAAAAAAAATAAATAAATCTTTAAAAAAAGAAAGAAAAGAAAGTAAGCTATATATGTATCAATAATATACTCCCCTTTCTTTTTCTTTCTTTTTTTTTTTTTTTTTGCGGTACGCGGGCCTCTCACTGCCGCGGCCTCTCCCGTTGCGGAACAC
>NC_041219.1:58164903-58172552 GCF_002837175.3 Physeter macrocephalus | reverse complement strand
AGGCTCAGCGGCCGTGGCTCACGGGCCCAGCCGCTCCGCGGCACGTGGGATCCTCCCGGACCGGGGCACGAACCTGCGTCCCCTGCATCAGCAGGCGGACTCTCAACCACTGCGCCACCAGGGAAGCCCTATACTCCCATTTTAATTTAAAAATTCAATGTGTGTGAATATACGTCTGCATGAGCAAAGAAAAAATCATGGAGGAATCCACACCAAGTTGTAGTATTAAGAGGGTGGGCAAGGGAGAAGTGTTGAGTCTGTATAATTTTTGTAGTTCAAAAGCTAATGGACAAAGTAAAGGTGATCTTAACACAACTTTAAAAATGTATATTATGAATATTTCCATTTCATTAAAAATTATTTATAAATATCATTTTTGATGCCAACCTAATAGTCCATCGTTTAATCCTTTAATCTGATCTTGTACCCTATTAACAACACTGTAATTATTGTTTTTGTACCTACATTTTGGCTTGCATTTAAAAAAAATTTTATTGGGATGTAGTTGCTTCACAATATTGTGTTAGTTTCTACTGTACAGCAAAGTGAATCAGCTATACGTGTACATATATCCCCTCTGTTTAGGAATTCCTTCTCGTTTAGGTCACCACGGCTTGCATTTTTAAATTATCATTTTAAGGATGAAGTTCTAGAAATGAAACTAAGGGTATGAGCTTTTAAAAATAGTTGGTATATACTGCAAGATCACTTCCAGAAAGGTTCTAGCCATTTACAGTAAGTCTAGATAATAATGTCACTGTGTGCCTATCTCACAAGCACCCTTGCAGAGACTGAATAGTAATATTTAAAACTTTTTTTTTTTTTTGGCTAATTTGATCGTTGAAAAATATCATCGTTGGTTTAATTTGCATTTCTACCATCGCCTGTGAGATGGAAACCCATGTGCTCCCCTCTAAACATTCTTACCTCTTTTGTGTCGACGTTTTTGTTCTGTTCCCATGATTTGAATTTCCTTCAGAACAGCTCCCCTTCCCGGCTTCCTGATCTCTGACCATGGCAGTATCACTCTCCTGACTCCCCCAGTTTCTGAACCATAGAGGCAATTTCTTTTTTTCCCCTACTTCAGTCCCTGATTTCCCATCAGTCACTGCTTATGGCCATTCCTTCCCGTGGAAGTGTTTTTCTGTTTCATCTTCTTTGTTCTCATGGGAACGCCACCCTCATTAGCCAAGGCCACATACCCCTCCCCTGGATTACAGTGGAAGCTTCCTGGCAATTCTCTCTGCTACCAGTCTCTCCTACTTCGATTCTCTTCCTCCTGCAGCAGTACCGGCTCCCAAAGCAATGCTCTTTGCGTGTGTCACTCCCTAGTCCATTAGGCTAAGCCTGGAAGCCTCTGCCTGACATTCTTCCCCTCAGCATCGCTTGCTGCAGCTCCCCAGCTAGAAATCTCACACCCAGGTGTTTTCCTCACTGCTTTGAGGTGGTTGCCTGTGCAGCTTTCCTGGAGCTTTTCCCCCTTCCTAGATGTCCTGCTGCAACCCTTTCCTCTAGCTCACCGCCTGTACTTCTTTTAAGGCTTGGGTCAGTACTGGTCTCCTCCATGAATTGATCCCAGAAACACTGATAATCTTTGACCTTTCACAAAGTAGAATCACTTTTACAAGGTATGGAACAGTCTGTACAAGGGGGTCATGATGAGGCTCGGAAGACATTTTAAAAGGGAAGCAAGGAGGAAAAGTTATTTTAGGGAAAGGGTGTTACATTTCATTTGGAAACAGTTGAGTTTTGGGTGATGGCAGGACATCCAGATAAAGTCATCCCTTGGGCCACTGGAAACGTGGGCCCAGGATGTAGGCAAGAGGCTGGGGCTGGGGGTCATCTGCAGAGCCGACAGGGGATGCAGTGGAATTGAGAATGTCTACGGGAACGGGGAAGAGGATCCAGGAGAGAGTCCGGGGTAGCACCTAAATGTAGATAGCAGAATAGGAGTCCAAGATGAAGAAAAGGGAAGGGTGCTCAGATGTGGAGGAGAAAATCGAAAGAAGTGACACGGGGGCAGAACCAGAGGACGCTACCCCTTCAAGAAGTTTGGTAGATTGTCAAAGGAATGTAGTAGGATTTCAGAAAAATTGGGGAGCTAACCAGCACACGGATCCAGGGGAGAGAGCAGGTAGGGTAGGGACTCCTGCAGGACAAATGAAAGGGGAGGTGGGCAGAGCTGGAGGAAAATCTGGGGTGGGTGTGAGCCCAGGACTACAGGTTATCTGGAAAGGCCTCCTGGAGAGGGTGGAACTGAGCAGCAAGAAGGGGCTGTGAGATCTGGAAGAGGCAAGAAGGGAGAATGACGGCCGACTTGACAGTAAGTCTCCCGCACCAAGGCCAAAATGGGGAGAGGGTCAGGGGGTTGAGGGTGGGAGCTTTATCTCAGCCGCCTTCTCCCCATCCCTCCAACTATGCATTCTAAGTAAAAGCCTGTGTGTTCACTATGCACATTTAGCTTCTAAAGTCCTTCATTGTAATGACGTTCTGGAGCTGCTGCTGCAAGCGGAAAATGGTTAGCTACGGAGAAGAGCTCCCTCTGGGCACTGGTTGTTAGTTCTGATGAGCAGACTGGAGGAGGCCGCATGTCCGTGCTTGCAGTACTTTCCAGAGACAGTATTGAACAGCGTACCCAAGAGCCTGAATCTTAATCCTGGCTCGACCGCTTACTGGTGTCAAAATTCAAAAGGTAGAAAAGGGCATAAAGTGAAAAGCCCTCCCACACCTGTCTCATGGGGAGGCACTTCCTCTCCCTAGGGACTACCTAGGCGACCATTTCCTTACGTTCACCTCTAGAAATATCTGTTCATATACAAGGCAGGATAGATAGAAAGACAGATACATGGATAGATAGATAGATGATAGATAGATAGATAGATATAGATAGATAGATGTTAAATAACTTTCCCCCTCCTTTTCAAGCAATGGTAGCCTGCTTAATATCTTGCTTTATTCAGTTAATGATGTTTCTTAGATATCATTCCATCTCAGAATAGAAAGAGGGCTTCCTTGGTGGCGCAGTGGTTGAGAGTCCACCTGCCGATGCAGGGGACGTGGGTTCGTGCCCCGGTCCGGGAGGATCCCACGTGCCGCGGAGCGGCTGGGCCCGTGAGCCATGGCCGCTGGGCCGGCACGTCCGGAGCCTGTGCTCCGCAACGGGAGAGGCCACAACGGTGAGAGGCCCGCGTACCGCAAAAAAATAAATAAATAAATAAATTAATTAATTTAAAAAAAAAAAGAATAGAAAGAGCCTTCTCATTCTCCTCTTATAGCATTCCACTGAATGGGTGAACTCTAATTTATTTAACCTCTCCTTTCTTGGTGAACATTTAGTTCTGTATGTGAATTTGTAATTCTGGTAGATATTACAAATTACCTTGCAGGGGAAGGGATAAATTGGGAGATTAAGACTAACATATACACACTACTATATATAAAATAGATAACTAATAAGGACCTACTGTATAGCACAGGGAACTGTTCTCAATACTCTGTAATGACCTATATGGAATAAGAATTTTAAAAAGAGTGGACGTATGTATATGTAGAACTGATTCACTTTGCTGTACTGCAGAAACACGGCATTTTAAATCAACTATACTCCAATAAAAAATTTTAAAACGAAAATGAAAACAAAACAAATTACCTTCCAAAGAAATTGTACTGGTTTATGTTTCTGCCGATAATGTGTAAGCAAGAGTTTGGGCAACTACTTAATTTCTCTGAGCCTCAGTTTCCTTACTTGCAAGATAAGCAAAACAGTACCTATTTCTCAGAACTGTTGCGAAGATTACTTGAGATGATGCATGTAAAGTGTTTGGTGTGTAGGAGTTGGTGCTCTCTAAGTGAGGATAACATTTTATATTTTGGGTTAGTGAGATGTTGTCCTGGCCTGGTAAAAGAATGTGTTGGGACCTCCTCGCCAGTCTGGGGTTCTCGGATTAGGACCCGAGGCAGATTCTGCTGGAAATGAGCAACTCAGATCAGCAGAGTTGTGGGCACCGCCCTCGCCAGGGGGTGCCGTGCCTCCAGGGTACCCCAACCTCCTCAATACGGTGGCGTTCTACTCCCAGGTTCCTCCAACCTGAACTCTCGAGTCGAATCGAAAAGAAACCTGTGGGACCAAGGATCCTTTCCTCTGGTCATCAAGGATCTTGAAGTACCAGACTCGGGGACTTACATCTGCGAAGTGGAGGACAAGAGGATAGAGGTGGAATTGAAGGTGTTCAGATGTGAGTGGGACAGCCTGGGATGAGGACACCTCCAGCCAATCTCCCTTCCTCCTTGACCTCCCATCCCTGTACCCAAACCAGGGCCTGAGCTGGTGGCATTTCAACAGTCCAGAGACTGATCCCACAGGCCGCCGCGTCTCCTCAACCCCTCCTCAGGCCTTGGGTCAGGCAGGGGGAGTCAAAGAGACCTAGGGGTGGGGGTGAGGGGGATGGAAAAGCAGGAGACAGAGGGAGGACTGAGAGAGACAAGGAGAGGGGGACTGAGAGAGACAAGGAGGGAGGACTGCGAGAGACAAGGAGGGAGGACTGAGAGAGACAAGGAGGGAGGGCTGAGAGAGACAAGGAGGGAGGGCTGCGAGAGACAAGGAGGGAGGGCTGAGAGAGACAAGGAGGGAGGGCTGAGAGAGACAAGGAGGGAGGACTGAGACAGACAAGGAGGGAGGGCTGAGAGAGACAAGGAGGGAGGACTGAGAGGGACAAGGAGGGAGGGCTGAGAGAGACAAGGAGGGAGGGCTGAGAGAGACAAGGAGGGAGGACTGAGAGAGACAAGGAGGGAGGACTGCGAGGGACAAGGAGGGAGGACTGAGAGACAAGGAGAGGGGGAGGGGAGAGGGAAACGCTGCCTTGGGCTGGGGACGGGCCGAAGGGAGATGTTGGGATGGGGGTAACGGAGAGACGCCCTTGGTCTCCTGGCTTCTTCCCTTCTCCTTGGAGATGGTGCGTGTGTGTGTGACACAACTGGCCTGCTCCCCCCACAGTGACTGCCAGCTCGGACACGCGCTTGCTGCTGGGACAGAGCCTGACCCTGACCTTGGAAGGCCCCTCTGGCAGTAACCCTTCGGTGCAATGGCAAGGTCCAGGGAATAGAAGGGAGAATGAGGCCAAGAGTCTGTCACTGCCCCAGGTGGGGTTGCAGGACAGCGGCACGTGGACATGTACCGTCTCCCAGGACCAGCAGACGCTGGTGTTCAGCAAACGCATCCTGGTGCTAGGTGAGAGGCGCTCCCCTCCTCCGCAGGCCCCCTGCCTGACAGACACTCCGTCCTCCCTCGCTGCTGCCCCACTTCTGGGTCTGGTGTGGGGTGGAAGGAGGCCAGCGCCAGGGCGCCCTGGAGCAGAAGCCTGGCCTGGGGGACATACTGGGCCCTCTCTTCCTCAAGATGCTGAGTTACAGCCACGCCTCAGGGTAGTGGACATGGGGGAAGGAAGGGACGGGGGCGGGGGTGAGGATGTGAGGGACCCCAGAGACCCAGGAGGAAGCCCCAGAGGAGGGCTGTCAAGGGCGTCTAGGTTCTCCGTTGCCTCGGCTCCCCCCTCCCACCAAGCTGGCGCAGCCACTAATTCAGGGACACTCACAGCAGCAAGCCAGCCCTGATGAAATTTGACGTTGCAAATTTGATGCCTCCTGAGCTAGGCATCGGGAGGGAAAAAAAAAGCCCAGGAGGCAGGCAGTACCCCAGATCCTGTCCTCCAGGTGCTTATGGGACACACGGCAGGGTAGTGTGGGGGTGAAGCGCGTGGACTCTGGTGGAAATCCTGGCCCTGACTTAACCGTGTGGCCTTGGGCAAGTTACTGAACCTCTCCGTGCCTTGCTTTCTGCATCTGTAGAACAGGGACGGTCTAGCCTACCTTGTCGTGTTATGGGCAGAAGTAACGCACGGAATGCACTTAGAACGGCGCCTGGCACGTATCTGCTCTTATCTTGCAAAGGGTGATAACTTATGTACCCAAGTGGTGCGGGTCAAATGGCCTCTGTGCTCCAGGATCCTGAGGAGGGAGAAGCCCCTTGTGGCTAGGCTGTTCTAGGAGGGCTTCTAGGGGGAGGCGGTGCTGCCGTGGGAACCTCCCTGGGGTGCAGAGCTGAGAGAGGAGAGGAGAGGTAGATGGGAGTTTAGGCGCCCGAACGGCAGCCTAGGTGTGTGGACTCCCCGGGCCTCCTGCCGTCTCCCCCGACCACGTGTCCACCGCCGCGTGGCTGCGTGTGGACCCGGGCTCTCTCCTGTCCCCTCCAGCCTTCCAGGAGGTCTCCAGCACAGTCTATGCAAAGGACGGGGAGCACATGAACTTTTCCTTCCCCCTCACATTCGAAGATGAAAATCTGAGCGGGGAGCTGAGGTGGCTGCAGGCGGAGGGGAGTTCCTCCCCCGAGTCCTGGATCACCTTCACCTCGAAGAACAAGGTGGTGACTGTGCAAAATGCTCGCAAGGACCTCAAGCTCCACCTGAATGAGAGGCTCCCGCTCCACCTCACTTTGCCCCGGGCTTTGCCTCAGTACGCAGGTTCTGGAAACCTGACCCTGAATCTCACCAAGGGGAAGTTGTCTCAGGAAGTGAACCTTGTGGTGATGAGAGGTGAGTAGCTAGGCTGAGAAGGTGAGGGCGGGACGGGGGAGGAGGGACGCGGCCCCGGGACCCTCCAAGGCAGGACAGGCCCCCAAAGGGATGCCTAGGCCCTGGCTGCCCGATGGAGCCAATCAGGCGCTGCCTTTGAACTGAGGTTGCAATCCTCTGTCCTTCCCTGACATCCAAGAGCCGGCCTAGGGTGGCCTCCACTAGAATTCCCAAGGGGCCTCCCTGAGAACCAGGCTCTTGTTCTGCCTCTGCCCGACCCTCCGGGGGTCGGCTTTCTCCTGAGGAGGATAACAGTATCACAGCGGTGGTGACAACGTCAGGCGCCGCATTGAGTTCTCCCCATCCTCACCTCCTTAATCATCATAACAACTTCACAAATAATAATGGCTAATATTTGACGCTTTGTACCTGCCAGGCCCCATTCAAGCGCTCTACATGTATTTCTCCGTCTAATTTTTGTCTGGGGCTCAGGTGGGTAAGTAGCTTGTTCAGGCACTCACAGATAGTAAGCAGGGGGGCTGGGGTTCAAATCTAAGACTGCTGGACCTCAAAAACCCTGTTCCCTCCATTATAACTGCATGAAAATGTGCTCTGAGAGGCTAAAAGAGGGACGCCAACGTAAAGTCTCATTTTCATCGTCCTACGAATCCCCTTCGAGCATGGAGGTGCTGGGAACCCAGAGGTCCAGGCTCCCAGTCTCAGGCTCTTGTCCCTCTGCAGTGACTAAGTCCCCAAACAGTTTGACCTGTGAGGTGCTGGGACCCACCTCCCCCAGCCTGACACTGAGCTTGAAGTTGGAGAACCAGAGTATGAGGGTCTCAGCTCAGCAGAAGCTGGTGACGGTGCTGGGCCCTGAAGCAGGGATGTGGCAGTGTCTACTGAGCGACAAGGGCAAAGTCCTGCTGGAATCCAAGGTCAAGAGTGAGTGAGTCCAGATTCCGTGGCCTAACCCCGAGCCCCTACCTCCTCCGCTGCGGGACCCTCCCAAGGCTGGTGGAGACCGCCCAGCCTCCCAGCTGCTCTGAGATGGGTGGGTTATAGGTATGGTGCCTGGACACAGGG
>NC_041219.1:58143253-58164403 GCF_002837175.3 Physeter macrocephalus | reverse complement strand
TGAAAGAAAGGAGACAAGTCTTTGGGGCAGTGAGACAGCTTAGCTTTAGAACAGAAAATCTTTTCACTTGAGACTGAAGCAAAGAATGGGAAGGTGTTGGCAGAATGACTTGTTGACAGAGAGGCAGGATTACATGAGGGAGCCCATGCTTTGGGTCTCATTCTTTTTGGTAAAGTAGAAAGCAGTCATCTACTAAAAGAAGAGAGGCAAAGCATAAGAACAGGTATAAAGAAAGGGGGGAACATGCTATGAGTATAGTGCTAGGGAGTCAGTAGGAACTGGAGAAGTAAAATAGTTTGTTAAAACATCGCAGAGGACCAGGTTGTAGTTGGACAGCATAACACTGCAATATGATGAATCAGGTCAGTGAGCCAGCAGTGATAATGTAGTACAAGGTTCACTTTCTAGGCAAACCCACTTCTTACTGCAGCAAAGAAGAATTTGGTGGAATTCTTTCCCTCCCCATCCACAGAAAGAGCTAGATATACAACTTGGTTCAAAAGTTAACTCCCGCGACTTCCCTGGTGGCGCAGTGGTTAAGAATCCACCTGCCAATGCAGGGGACACGGTTCGAGCCCTGGTCCGGGAAGATCCCACATGCCGCGGAGCAACTAAGCCCGTGCGTCACAACTACTGAGCCTGTGCTCTAGAGGCCGCACGTCACAACTACTGAAGCCCCCCTGCCCTAGAGCCCACACACTGCAACTACTGAGCCCATGCACCACAACTACTGAAGCCCACGCACTCTAGGGCCCACGTGCCACAACTACTGAGCCTGCATGCTGCAGTTACTGAGCCCACGTGCTGCAGCTGCTGAGCCCATGCACCACAACTACTGAAGCCCACGCGCCTAGAGCCTGTGCTCCACAACAAGAGAAGCCACCGCAGTGAGAAGCCCGCACACCGCAATGAAGAGTGGCCCCCACTCACTGCAGTTAGAGAAAGCCCACATGCGGCAACAAAGACCCAACGCAGCCAGAAAAAAAAAAAAAAAATTAACTCCCATACTGCCTTGCTACTCTTGCATGTTGTAAGTCATAATTAGCTGCTACTCCCTTTTATACTGAAGTTTTTATATAGAAGCAGTACAGTGAAGATGAAAAGAGCACTGAGTTTGAGAATCAAAAGATGCTGGGTTTTCAGGGAGTTCCCTGGTGGCCTAGTGGTTAGGATTTCAGGCTTTCACTGCTGTGGCCCAGGTTCAATCCCTGGTTGGGGAACTACAGCGCCCCCCCCCCCAAAATGCTGGATTTTCAAAATGTAATACAAGTACAGATGTCCCCCAGCTTACGATGGTTCAGCTTATGATTTTTCTGCTTTATGATGGTGCAAGAGCAATATATATTCAGTAGAAACCGTATTTCGAATGTTGAATTTTTATCTCTTCCTGGGTTAGCAGTGTGTAGTAGGATACTCTTCTCATGATGCTGGGCAGCAAGCGCAGCTCCCGGGCAGCCACATAATCACAAGGCAAACAACGCACACACTTAGAGCCATCCTGTACCCAGACAGCCATTCTGCTTCTCACTTTCAGTACAGTGTTCAATAAATTACGAGAAACATTCAACACTTTATTATAAAATAGGCTTTGTATTAGATGATTTTGCCCAACTGTAGGCTAATGTAAGTGTTCTGAGCATGTTTAAGGTAGGCTAGGCTAAGCTATGATATTCAGTGGGTTAGGTATATTAAATTTTTGACTTACAATGTTTTCAACTTACAGGGGGGTTTTCAAGATGTAACCCCATCATAAATCAAGGAAAATCTGTGGTAACAAATGAACCTAAGTGTATTACAGATGTTTGACGTAATCACACTAAAGGATTGCAGAAGAAAGTAACTAACCAAATAACTAACCTAAGTAACTAGGAAACCCAGTATTTCGGTTTTTTTGTTTTGCTTTGTTTGGCTGCGCTGTGTGGCATATGGGATCTTGCCTGACCAGGGATCGAACCCAAGCCCCCTGCGGTGGAAGTGCGGAGTCTTAACCACTGGACCACCAGGGAAGTCCAGTATTTTGACTGTAAACTGTATATAAAAGAACTTTACACGATTAGCGTAAGGTAGTTAGTAAATTTATTTTTTAAAGGGGTGTGGGTTAGCAATTCTGAAACTGTTTTGTGTGTATACTGGGATTAAGCAAATATATAAGTGAACTTATGTTTCTAATATTTACACAGAGAGATAAAAATATACAGGTGTGTGCATTTATACCTACATATATGTATATCCTGCTTTTCTCTACTGACAGGGCCTAAAAGCTCCAACAGCAGTGATCTTAACTAGGGCCTAGAACTTGGTTTCTACATACCATTCTTTCATAAAAGAAACCAGGACTCCAGTGAGAATGGTTGATTCCAGGACTGAGCCCGGAAAGGTACAAGACAAGCCTGGAACCTCTTGTGGTACAAGAAAGTAAGAGAACAAGAGTGAAGGGAGCATGTCAGAGACACAGGCCAAGTTGAAGGAGCTCCCAGTGGTCAAGTATGGGACAGTCTGAGCAACAAAATTAATAATAAGAAGAATGGATTAAAACACAGAATAAAAGAAACGTTCATGAGCCCATTCTGTTATAAACATATAATTGGATACATAAATGAAGGGAAAGTAACAGCTCATACTTAGCCTGGCATTCCCATTAAGTAAGCATAAAAGGAATGATGGAAACAGACGAATCACCATTTAGTAAAAGTAATAATTGTGGCAGGCAAGAATCATCCATAGATGCTTAAATAAATGGGCAGAATGTGGTGAGAAACAGAATTTTCAAAGTATCTCCCCACAAGATACTTATTAGTTGCAAAGGGGAAAATAGTAACTTTGCAGCGGAGTCACCCAGGCAAACACTACCAACTGATCAAAGTTAATATCGCTAGTAATAAGACATTGACATCACCTACTTCTGGGTATGATGCATGGGAAGGACCCATCCTCCCTTTCTCAGTGATCTAGCCAAAAGTGCATGGCCTCAATCTAATCATGAGAAAATAGCAGACAAACCCAAAGTGAGGAACAGTCTACAGAATAACTGGCAAATACATTTCAAGTGTCAAGATCATGAAAGACAAAGATTGGAGGAGACTAAGGAGGTATGACAGATCAATGCATTGTGGTATCCTAGGCTGGCTCCTGGTCTGGGAAAAGGACAGAAATAGAACAGCTGGCAAAATTCAAGTAAGATCTGTAGATTAGTTAATAACATTGAATTAATGTTCATTTCTTGGTTTAGAATAGATCCTTGTACTATGGTTATATAAGATGTTACCATTATCTGGGTGAAAAATACAGGAACTGTACTGTTTTTGCTACTTTTGTAATTTCAAAATTAAAAAAAAAAAAAGATCCTGAGTTTGTGTTCATTACTCAGTTGGACAAGTCACATAACTACTCAGACATTTAATTTATTTTCCCATAAAATAGGCACAGTACTGTTTGCTTCATCTAGTTCAGAGATGTGGTAATAAAACTCAAGTAGGGCTTTAATTGTAAAACAGGACAAAGTGTCAGATGTTATTATAATAGTAGATTACATTGAAATGAAGTGTCAACTTTTGTGATTCTACCAAGAAAAGCAATTAACTCCATTTTCTTCCATGAATAGAACTTACCAAAAAGGCCTGTCCCCTCTGTATTGATTAGTTTCTTTCATCTTTATAGCATTTCAGGCTGCCTTTCTAGCTCAGGGGCCCCTGGCTATGCTGGAGCATTTTGATACCATCTACAGCATTCTGCAGTAAGTACAGTACCCCTCTGATACTTTAAAAAGAACTGGTGGCTATTTGCCCTAACTGCATGTTAGTCCTGAAATTCCAAATTATAGTTCACTGATAAATGGTTCTGGGTGCTGATATTTCTACTCATGAGCATTTACCCCAGCTTGCCACCATATTTATTCAGTCGAGTAATTTCACGTGTTTTTTTTTTTTTAAGTATTAGATTCCTCAGGTTCGATCTGATCTATTAGAATGGGCTCTGCAGGTTCCTGTCTCACCCCACCCCCGCACTTTCTTTCCCTCATAGTCACTTTCGAAGTATAGACCCTGGCCTCAAGGAAGATACTCTGGAATTCCTGATAAAAGGTGTTTATGGGTCGGGGGTAGGGGATGGAAGGTGTGTGTTGCTGTTTGTTTGTTTACTGTTTCCTGCCACATGATGATATCAAGGCTGTGGTGATTCAGTTGGTTTGGCTAAGCCCGGGGACCTCTGACCTATAGGTCTGTAATCTTGGTGGGCAATACAGAGTTATGTGTGTTCACTGTAAGGGCAGACCAACAATAAATTCTTCCTACTCTTGAACTGCCTCTCTTCAATAGAGGCAGTTCTTCCTGTTGCCAGAGAGAAATTGGGATAACTGGAGTGAGAGAGTAGGGATAGGGCATGTTCAGGATATCAGGGTCAGGGGTCCCAGAGGACTTAGCTTGTGTTGTAGCCACTGAGAGATGAAACACAGATCTTTGGTAATCTGATGGCTGCAAGTGCTAGGGGTTTTGAAGTTGGGTTGTATGAGGAAAGTGAGTGAAACTGACTCCAGATCCTGCCCCTCGCAGTGGTATCCCGCCACTCCCAGGTACTTCCCGCCATCTTGGATGATGCAACTTTGAGTGGGTCAGATAGAAGCGCACACCTAAATGCCCTCAAGATGAACTGCTATGCTCTGATATGCCTCTTGGAATCCTTTGAGACCATGACCAGCCAGACAAGCCTCATGGACCTGGACCTTGGTGGGAAGGTAATTTGTTATTCCTGGCTCACTTAATATGGGATCTGGGGACATACGGGAATTGGTGGGAAAGATGGAATTCAGTGATTCTGAGAATCTTTTCCTTTCTGCCCTTGACCCATGTTTAAGGTTTATGAGGAGGTACTCAAAAGAATCACAATGTATCTTTTGCTGACAAGCAGCTCTTTTATATTTTGGAACTTGTAATACTTCCGTCTTACCTTCTACCTTGTCTCAATACTGGATAGTTTGGGCACTCAGACTAGCAGATCATGATCCTTTTGGCTTCCTTATTTTTTCTTAAGTATATCCGTTTTTAGGGTAGGAAAGCCCGGGCCAAGGCAACCCATGGCTTTGACTGGGAAGAAGAGAGGCAACCAATTCTTCAGCTTTTAACACAGCTGCTCCAGTTGGACATCCGTCACCTGTGGAGTCACTCAATAATCGAAGAGGAGTTTGTCAGGTGGGTAGTTGATTGCTATAGGTGACACTGGCTGTGAGGAATGAGGGCTCTGCTGCTAGATATGCTATTTATGATGTACGTATGTATGTATGTATGTATGACTGCGTTGGGTCTTCGTTGCTGCGCATGGGCTTTCTTTAGTTGCGGCGAGCAGGGGCTACTCTTCGTTGCAATGCACGGGCTTCTCATTGCGGTGGCTTCTCTTGTTGCGGACCACGGGCTCTAGGCGTGTGGGCTTCAGTAGTTGTGGTGTGCGGGCTCTGTAGTTGTGGTGCGTGGGCTCTAGAGTGCAGGGTCACTAGTTCTGGCGCACGGGCTTAGTTGCTCCATTGGCAGGTGGATTCTTAACCACTGCACCACCGGGGAAGCCCTAGATATGCTTTTTGTTTGTTTGTTTTGTTTTGTTATGTTGTTTTTCAATTTTTTAACTTTTTATTTTGAAATAATTTCAGATTTACAGAAAAGTTGCAAGAATAGTACAAAGAATCCTCTATACCCTTCAGACTCCTCAGATGTTAACATTTTACCACATTTGCTTTACTAGATATGCCTTTTAAATACTTCATTTCATCCCTCAGTTCTGTCTGTAATACATAGAAGTATTCCCATTACGTTGAGTTGTTCAGAAGTAGATAATGAAGATTAGAAACTGCGTTGAATTTCTCATCTTTAATGCCATTTATTCATTCATGAAACAGTATTTACTGAGAATCTCCTCGGTGCATGGCTGGTGTCATTAAAGTCACTGAAAACCAGCATTTCTGCCCTCTTAGAGTTTATATTTTAGATCAGAAGACAATTTTTTAAATAGGTGAAAATACATAGTATGTCTTACAGTTTATTACTGTGGAGAAAGATAGTGGAGGGAGTGGGAAGTTTGATGGGAAAGGGTTGTAATCTTTATCACCTGTTCTAGCAAGATCTCTTTGAGATGGTGACATTTGAGCAAAGCCCTCGAGAAGATAATGAGAGCCATGAGGATATCTGGAGGGAGAGCAAGGGCAAGGGCAGGAAACAGCAAGGACAAAGGAGGGAGTGTGTTGAGCACATATAAGTAATAGCGCTGAGGCCAGAGCTGGCAGCTGAGACAGGGTGAAGGGTAGGCTGTGAGGTCGGGGCAACAGGGAGCCAACTGCAGGCCCTCATAGGCCATCACGGTTTGGCATTTATCAGAGTGAAATGGGGCCACTCGGGTTCCGAGCAGGGCCGTGAGGTGGTCTGGCTTGTCTTCAACAAGGTCATCCTGGCTGTTGTGTTGAAACAGACTCTGGAGGGAAAGGAGGAAAGCAGGAGACCAGTAAGGAGGCTGTAGCGGTCACTTGGGCAAGAGATGCCAGTTGCTTAGGCCCAAGAGGGCGGTGGAGATGGGGAGAAGTGGATGCAGTCTGTACTTGTTCTTTAAGGAGAGGCTACGGGATGAGCTGACAGAGGTGTGTGAGGTTTGAGGGAGGGTGTGGTCGAGGGTGACTCACCCAGGGTTTTCGCCTGAGCATTTGGAAGAGTGGAGCTGCCAGTAACTGAAATAACGGGGAAGGCTGTGGGAGCGTGTTTGGGGGGACAGTAGAAGTTCTGCTTTGGACATAGAAAGCTGGAGGTGCCTATTAGACATCCAAGTAATGTCAGATTTGGTTGTGGAATGTACAAAGCTGGAGGAAGATAGGAGAGTGGTCTAAGCTAGAGCACACATTGGGGAATACAATGTATTTATATAAATGGTATTTGTAGCCATGCGACTGAATGAGATCGCTAAATCAGTAAGCATAGCTAGAAGAGAGCAGAAATCCAGGGACTGTACCTTGGGGCGCTCCAGCATCAGGAGAGTGAGATGAGGAGGAAGAACCAGCTGAAGAAACCGAGAAGGGAGTCTGGCCTCCTGGTACCAAATGAGGCATGTTTCAAGGAGAAAGAAGTGACCAGTTGTGTCAGATGCAGCTGAAAGGTCAACTAAGATGAGGATTGCGTTGGCCATTTAACAATGAGAAGTCAGTGGTGATTCTGTCCTGTCTTTTATCATATATTCAGCTTCTGTGTAGACATTATAACGGGTTGAAAGTTGGTAATCCAGAAGGAGGAAGTACCCATCTGGGGGTCAGCAAAGCAAAGCAACTTGGTGTAGAAGGTGATAGAATAAAGAAAACTAGAAGACCCTGACTGGGGCAGCAGAGATGGAATGAATGAGGCAAGACCAATGTAGTTGAGTCGAGACCGCTGATGTCACCATCTCAACTCTTCCTTTCTCAGTTTGGTTACTGGCTGCTGCTACCGCCTCCTAGAGAACCCCACCATTAGTCACCAGAAGAACCGCTCCACCCGGGAAGCCATAACACACCTGCTTGGTGTCGCCTTGACACGTTATAACCATATGCTGAGTAAGTTAGCCCTCTGCTTTGCCCCCCCACCCTTTTCATTTTGCCCATGATTTCTCATGTGTAGTACCTCCACAGGTGCCACTGTGAAGATCATCCAGATGCTGCAGCACTTTGAACACCTGGCATCTGTACTGGTGGCAGCTGTGAGTCTGTGGGCAACTGATTATGGAATGAAGAGCATAGTAGGAGAGATTGTAAGGTGACCCTTCCTCCTCTAAGTTTCTAATTCTCATTTCCCTCAGGGAGAGTATAAAGATTGGAAATTGCTTCTCTGTGTAACATTAGATTCCTTCAGATGTTAGATACCAACTTTGCCTTCCCTTACTGGGACCTGAGTAATTAAGTTATGCTGCTATGGCTATGTTTATTCCCCTGTGTAGAGAGATTGGACAGAAGTGTCCCCAGGACTTGAGTCGGGACCCTTCAGGGGCAAAGGGCTTTGCCGCCTTCCTGACAGAACTAGCGGAGCGTGTCCCGGCCATCCTGATGTCCAGCATGTGCATTCTACTAGATCATCTGGATGGAGAGGTAGGTGGTCCCCTGGGGATCTCAGGTTTTTCTAGGGGTTTTAAGTGCATCGTTGAAAGGCTGTTTCTTAACAAGAAGGAAGCTTTCACGTGAAGTCAAGTTGTCTAGGCTAATCACTGTGGCAGTTCCTTCCTATAGAGAAGCAGGTGAAGTTTACTGAATTAAATAAAGAGCCACTTATTAATCCTATTTCAGTATCACACTGGTTTCACCCAGGTCTGGTAGGGGAGATGACAGTTCCACAGCTTAAGTCTAGTGAGAGTGACTCAGCTGTGATTCTGGGTCCCACCCATTCCTCAGGATGAAGCCCCTTCCTGCCCACCTGGTTCTCAGATCCACCCACATCATCTGTCTTATCCCTCAGTGTTAGCCTGACTGCTTCCCAAACTGATGCTGGCACTCCTCGGTGAATGTCAGGAACAAAGACAGTCTGCTTGTTCATCTGATGTACTGTAACTTTTTATGCAAGACCCCATTCTCTGGCTCTTGGCCTGGCAAAAACCCCAAACACTATTCTCCATGATTCTGTAATGGACTTGGTTGGCACTAGGGCTGATTTCTGTTTCCCTGTCAGTAAGATGTGGGAAGGGAGATGTGAGGGAAAGGCGGTGTTTATTAGTAAGGATCGGAGGCTTTGAGGCCTCACAGGAAATTAATGCTTTTCAAACGTGTGTTGCTGGATGGATGTGATTTCATATTCAGCTGCCACCATGGTTACCTGGGTGAGCCTTGTGGGGAAAAACTGCTCTGGGCTCTTGTTTATTTTGTCCCTACATTCTCCTCTGACCAGACAAGCCCCATCTGGGATTCAGCTTTTTCTAGTGACCTCAGGAGTCAATGAATACCTGTCGGGCAGTTGACCAGAAAAAGTCAGAGCTAAGAAAAGCAAGCTTAACCTTGCCTAAAGGCCTTACCCCTTCTTTGTGCCTGGATGAGCGCAAGAGTTTAAGAAAAGGACAGCCAGCGTGGGGTGCAGGGGCTCATACCAGCCTCGTATCCCTCTCAGCACCACGTGATGCGCAATGCCGTGCTGGCGGCCATGGCGGAGATGGTGCTGCAGGTTCTGAGCGGGGATCAGCTGGAGGCGGCAGCCCGGGACACCCGAGACCAGTTCTTAGGCACCTTGCAGGCCCACGGCCACGACGTCAGCTCCTTTGTGCGCAGCCGAGTTTTGCAACTCTTTACCCGAATCGTCCAGCAGAAGGTGAGTGGCCTTTGACATGATAAAGATACGCGGTACCCCTCTATTGTACAGACCGAAGAAAAGAGGAGTCCGGGGTCAAGAGGAAAGTAGCTACGTCAAAGAAGAGTCGAGAATTCAGGATGCTACCACCAGTAAGAAAGGTCTTCCTCCATCACGGACAAGGATTCTGGGCTCCATTTAAGGACTACAGTATGTCTTAACCACTACAGACAGTCCTCTTGAGCTATTCACATCCCATAGAAAAGTTTCCTTAGAATGAGCGGCTAGCTCATGTAGAGTGTACTTCATGATCATCTTGAGCAGAATGGAAGGTGTGGGGCGGGATCTGATCCTGTGTTCCTGTCCCACATAGGCTCTGCCCCTGACACATTTCCAGGCAGTGGTGGCCTTAGCAGTGGGGCGTCTGGCAGACAAGTCGGTGCTGGTTTGTAAAAACGCCATCCAGCTGCTGGCCAGTTTTCTCGCCAATAATCCCTTTTCCTGCAAGGTAAGTAGCCTGGGCCCACCCAAAAGAGAAGGAATTAAATGGAAACAGAAGTGAAATTCCAGGACTCAGTGACCCCGATGTTCATTTTTACCTTGGTAGCTTAGTGATGCTGACCTTGCTGGACCGCTGCAGAAGGAAACCCAGAAATTACAAGAGATGAGGGCCCAGAGGCGAGCTGCAGCTGCTTGTGAGTAGTTGCTGCGGGGAGTTCTCACCCCAGACATCCTTCTCCTTGCAGCCGGAAACTCAGTGCAAGGGTCTAAGTGAGACTTTCTCATTCAGCCGCAGTGCTGGACCCAGGGGAGGAGTGGGAAGCCATGCTGCCAGAGTTGAAGGCTACCCTGCAGCAGCTGCTGAAGCTTCCCCAGGAAGGAGAGGGGATGCCTGAGGAGGTTGCCGAAACAGAGACGGCGGAAGAGGTGGAAGGACGCATCCGTCGATTGCTAGCCAAAGCTAGTTACAAGTATGTGAAAGAATGGGATATTCTCTCATGACCTGTTAGGTTTCGAGTTAACCTTTGAGAAACAATATTTTTTTTAAATTGAAGTATAGTTGATTTACAGTGTTGTACTAATTTCTGCTCTACAGCAAAGTGACTGTTAATACACATATGTACATTCTTTAACGATGTTTTTTTTAACTGAACTGCACTCAGGGCATGCTGCCATCGGATGGTGGTAGGTGTTTTCATTGCAGTAATAGTCTGAACACCGGATTTATGCCAAAGGCAAAGTCTACAATTAAGCATGCTTTTCTACTTTTACAAATGTTTAAAGAAACTACTAAAACAACTAAACGTAAATCGTGTTATAATTAAATATGACCAAAGTCCGGTTTCATTTGAAGAAGACGACCTGTAAATATAATCCTAGTTCTATAAAGTAAGTTACTTAAACTTTCTGGGCCTCAGTTTCATTATTTATTTTAAAATAGTTGATTAGGTCATAAGATCTCTAGTGGCTTTCTAATTCCAAAATGTGTGAGCTGATAAATAATAACAAACGTGCTCAGTTGTGCCTTAATCTTTAAATCAACCTGGTATGAATCCTGATCTTAGAGAAAAGATTTTTGTGACCAGAACTTGAGAGCACCTTGGCAACAAAAGCGTTATAGCTGTCCACAGGTATTCTTACATCTCAGCCACAAGTCATTAGTTTACTTCTTACCTAATTAGACTGCTCAGAAAGGCTGAAGAGAGGGTGGCTAGTTGGCTCTCTAACTCCCTGCTTCTCTCTGGTGTCTCTCTTTGCTAAAGCATAAAAGGCAGCCTGCTCTGCCTCCAAGCATGCTAGTGATGAGTTAGGAAAAGGCTTCTCCTCATGTTAAAGATGTCCCTTCCTCCTTCAGCAATCCTTGGCCGCCAGTGCTGGGTGAAGTTCTCAATAGCTGAGGTTCTGGCTTCCAGTTACAAATTTAAACGTGTTAGAACGTAACTTTTTAACAGTTTAATAGCAGAGTTTTTTGGGGTTTTTTTGGTTTTTTTTTTAAGCGGGAAGCTACTTTTTCGTAATTAGACAATATATTCACATCGTACGGTATTTAAAATTTGAACAGGGATGTGCCATGAAAAACCCCTTCCAAACCTGCTTTCCAGCCAGTTAGTTCCCTTCCCATAGCGAGCCTCCTTCTAGAGATAATGTGTAGTCACACAGTCAAACATATCTACATTTTTTTCCCCCTTTTTATACAAGTGACAGAATTCTCTACCAGTAGGTCTAGGTTCTTGATGGAATCATGACACAGGCTCCCTGACACAAGGCTGCAGTGACACTCTTATGGGTGCCTGATTGGTGACAGGTGATGTTTTGTCAGGCAGGCCATCATTCTCACTCAAGAAGCCATAGGCCACTTCCAGGATTCTGAGCCTTTCTGTCATATGGACCCAGAGGAGTCAGAGAAGACCAGGTTCCTGAATCTCTTAGGAACTATCTTCAAAGGTAAATTCCTTTTCCTTCTTCAGTCAGCAAACAAGACACGTGAGCTGTATTTACAGACCATTTACTTGATGTCAGGCGCCGGCCTGGCCGGCAACCTGGTGCTGAAAGAGGCCAGAGGGGTTAGTGGTGCTCCTGCTCTGGAATGGAAGCAGCCTGCGGGCCTCAGATTTAGTCACAGGGTAGGAAAGGTTATTTCCAAACCATAGAGGGCTCGAGGAATCTTTTTGGAGAAATGAACCAACATATTTTAGAATAAATTCTAAATTTATACTTTCCTAGTGGGAATTCCCCGGTGGTCCGGTGGTTAGGACTCTGCATTTCCATTGCAGGGGGCACAGGTTCGATCCTCGGTCAGGGAACTAAGGTCCCGCAAGTAGCGCGGCACGGCAAAAAAAAAAAAAAAAAAAAAAGCTTTCCTACTGTAGAAACATGCAGCGATGTTTAGAGCTGTTGGGTTTCCCCATATACCCTTGAACGAAAACCATCCTGTAATTCTATAACTCTAGGCCCAGCAGCTCCCACACAGGAGAAGAATCCCCAGGGGGCTGCAGGGAACTTGGGCCCAGGAGAGACTGGCTGTAAAGACAAGCCCAGTGTGTCAGAGCCTGAGAAATGCAGGGAAAACGATGAGCTGGTGAAGCAGGAGATGCTGGTGCAGTATCTGCAGGACGCCTACAGCTTCTCTCTGAAGATCACAGAGGCCATTGGCATCATAAGCAAGATGATGTATGAACACACAACTACAGGTACGCCGGCAACCCCTCTGCAAGGACTGGGTCTCGGAGTTGGAAGAAGAGTCTTGTCCGTGTTTTATTGATGTCTGCCCGCTCCTTTGAAAGGCCCGGATTCTTACTTCAGTTTGCTTCGTGTAGCCCTGCGGAGCGTGTGCGCACGTAGCATTTCACGGGGCACTTAGGGGAGGTGGCGTCCTCAGGGCGAAAGGAGGAAGGCCTCCGCTCGCATGTTGCTACGTTAAGAAAGTTTCCGTCTTTAAGTATTGGGGGGGTTTTGCCAAGCAGATAGGTGACGTTTGTGTCTGTCCTCTCAGTGGTACAGGAGGTGATTGAATTCTTTGTGACGGCGCTCCAATTTGGGGTTCCCCAGGCCCTGCTCGGGGTGCGCCGCGTGCTGCCTCTCATCTGGTCGAAGGAGCCTGGTGTCCGGGAAGCTGTGCTGAATGCCTACCGCCAACTTTACCTCAGACCTAAGGGGGACTCCGCCAGGTAGGTGGGCTGTGTTTGCCTTCGCTAACTTTTCTGAAATCAGCTTTTCACAGGCTGTGTCTCGCCTCCTGAAGGAGTGGGGGTGAGTGGGCCCCCTTCTTCTAGGGGAGTTCTAGCTCCAGAGGCACTAGGTCTGTAATGGGCTCGGGGTGGGGCTGAACTTCCAGTGAAACCCATCCTAAGCAGTTACTTGGTTGGTTTTTGTTTTTCTTTTTACTGAAGTATAGTTGATGTGTACAATATTAAATGTCACAAGTGTGCAATATAGTAACTCACTATTTTTAAAGGTTATACTCCGTTTATAGTTATAAAATATTCCCCATGTACAGTATATCCTTGTAGCTTACTTTATACATAACAGTTTGTACCTCTTAATCTCCTGCCCCTGTGTTGTCCCTCCCCCTTCCCTCTCCCCACTGTTGCCCGCTCGTCTGTGCTCTGTATCTGTGAGTCTAAAGCAGTTGTTTATTATTTGACACTGTGGCGGGGTTGCCTAATAACCTGTTTGCCAGGTTCAGCTTCTTGGTCTTTTAATGACCCCTGATCTCTGCTGTTCCCACAGAGCCAAGGCCCAGACTTTGATTCACAATCTCTCTTTGCTGCTAGTGGATGCCTCAGTTGGGACCATTCAGTGTCTTGAGGAAATTGTAAGTCTCCTCACTTTGACTTACTCACTCAGCAAGTATTAGCGAGTGATTACTATGTGTTCAGCAACTTCCTCAGCCCTGCAAAGAAGTATAAGATAATTCGCTTTCAAGTCTAGTTGGCAGCCCAAAACAGAAAACATTTCTAGAGCAATGCGGCAGGTGGCTAAGTGGCCCAGGCAATGGTTATGGTAGTGATAGTAATATAATAATAACACGTTATGCCAGGTACTGTGTTTAGCACTTTGCTCATATTAATTTGCTAATCCTCACGACAGCCTTAGGAGGTAATGCTATTATCAGCATTTTACAGTGAGACATCTGAGGCACAGAGATCTTAAAGAAGTTGGCTAATTTCAGCTACTTAGGAGCAAAGTTTGAGATTCAAACTCAGGCATAAGGGTTCCAGAAAACACAGTCTTACCTGGTATGTTATATTGACGAGTAGAGTGGGCAGGAGAGTAGTGTGAGGTGGAATTCCCGAGGGAACAGCTTCCTGAAGGCGGCGGGACTTAGCGTGGCGAACCCGGTTCCCCTGCATCGGCAGGCGGACGCGCAACCACTGCGCCACCAGGGGAGCCCTGTAGCTTACTTTATACATAACAGTTTGTACCTCTTAATCTCCTGCCCCTGTGTTGTCCCTCCCCCTTCCCTCTCCCCACTGTTGCCCGCTCGTCTGTGCTCTGTATCTGTGAGTCTAAAGCAGTTGTTTATTATTTGACACTGTGGCGGGGTTGCCTAATAACCTGTTTGCCAGGTTCAGCTTCTTGGTCTTTTAATGACCCCTGATCTCTGCTGTTCCCACAGAGCCAAGGCCCAGACTTTGATTCACAATCTCTCTTTGCTGCTAGTGGATGCCTCAGTTGGGACCATTCAGTGTCTTGAGGAAATTGTAAGTCTCCTCACTTTGACTTACTCACTCAGCAAGTATTAGCGAGTGATTACTATGTGTTCAGCAACTTCCTCAGCCCTGCAAAGAAGTATAAGATAATTCGCTTTCAAGTCTAGTTGGCAGCCCAAAACAGAAAACATTTCTAGAGCAATGCGGCAGGTGGCTAAGTGGCCCAGGCAATGGTTATGGTAGTGATAGTAATATAATAATAACACGTTATGCCAGGTACTGTGTTTAGCACTTTGCTCATATTAATTTGCTAATCCTCACAACAGCCTTAGGAGGTAATGCTATTATCAGCATTTTACAGTGAGACATCTGAGGCACAGAGATCTTAAAGAAGTTGGCTAATTTCAGCTACTTAGGAGCAAAGTTTGAGATTCAAACTCAGGCATAAGGGTTCCAGAAAACACAGTCTTACCTGGTATGTTATATTGACGAGTAGAGTGGGCAGGAGAGTAGTGTGAGGTGGAATTCCCGAGGGAACAGCTTCCTGAAGGCGGCGGGACTTAGCGTGGGTCTTGGTGAGTAGGATTTAGAGAATTAAAAGAAGGAGGGAATTAAAGAGAATTAAAGAAATGAAAACATTTCAGACAGAAAGCCAAGAAAGAGCACTGCCTATGTTGTAGAATGAAGACGATTGCGTTCTGGCTCAAAACTGTCATCTGGAGAAGATAGGAAGCTGGAAATGTGGGTTGGAACTAAATCAGGAAGATCCCGGGATGCCTTTCAAGAGTCTAGGACCTGCACCTTGTCAGCCAGGGACTCCAGCATTTTAGTGAGGGAGAGCTGCTTTGAGGGGTTTGGACTCTGGGACAAAGGGCAGAGGCGCTGCCGACCACCGGCGTCCGCCGGGAGGAGCATCACCGCTGGCCACGCGTTCTCCTCACCGCGGGAAAGAAGAGCCTGCTGGTGGCGCTTGGCCCGAGACCTTGTAGGGTAGCTGCTGGCCAGGAGCCCATACAGCAGGCAAAGGAGACCTATTTCTCCATGGTGAGCAGAGCCGTGGCATGATGAAATAGACGTCTGGGGAGGTCACAGCATCCAGGTTGGTTGGAGCAGAGGCTAGGGACAGGGATGTCCCTGGAGGCTGCTGTAGATGTGCAGTGACAGGGGTCTAGACTTTGGGGGTGGGAGGAAAATCTGTAGCATTGCACTTTAATGGAAGATAAATTTTTAAAGGCAGAATAGGTCGGACTAAGTGACTGATACATAAAACATTAGGTGACAAGTTGGAAGCACGTGACCGTTGGTGTTGGTGCCGCTGGCAAAATGAAAAGGCGGGAAAGGACGATGGCATCCATTGCAGACATGTTGAGTTAGTGGTAACAGCAAGAAAACCTACTAGAAATCTCCAGAATGTAGTCCAAGCCACAGATCCACATGAACTCAACGCGGTCAGTTTCAATGTGTCATCTTAATAAACGTAGTTTTGAAGGCACGAGAGCAGAAAAGTAGCAGAGACGGAAGTACCTCCCCAGGCCCCACTTTACATTTCGAGCCTCCTCCTTCCTCTCCCACTCCTCAACTTTGCCTTTACTTACTTAGGTCCTTGATATTCTCTTCAGAGGAGGTGGACCAAGCATCAGGGGAATTGTTATTTTTTGACCTGAGCCCTTTTTCTTTTCTCTTCAGCTCTGTGAGTTTGTGCAGAAGGATGAATTGAAACCAGCAGTGACCCAAGTGCTGTGGGAGCGGGCAACCAAGAAGGTGCCCTGCTCTCCTCTGGAGCGCTGTTCCTCTGTCATGCTTCTTGGGATGATGGCACGGTGAGGCTCAGATCCAGACAGGCGGTAGGACGAGAGAGGAAGGAAGGTTCCCTTAAGACTGCTTCAGTAATAGCAGCTCAGGCCCAGCTGAGCTCTGCGCATGCATCAGCCACCTAAATGGAGGATAAAACAGTGACCATACCAGTCTACCCCCAGGCAGCAGAAACAGTGGGGTCAACAGAGCAAGAGGGATGCCAAGGGGCCAGCCCTATGCCAGAGCCTCTCTGTAGCGCTCCAAGGCTCTCGAAGCCCTGAGTTGGGTGCTGGTTCCTACCCCCCCTTGGTGTTGTCCCCCACGCAGAGGTGTCCGTGAGTGGCTTTAGCTCTATGGCTTCCTTCTCCTAGGGGAAAACCAGAAATTGTGGGAAGCAACTTAGACACACTGGTGAGCATAGGGCTGGACGAGAAGCTTCCACAGGACTACAGATTGGCCCAACAGGTGTGCCATGCCATTGCCAACATCTCCGACAGGAGGAAGGTACGTGGGGTGGGTACGTCCAAACTAAGGAGAGTGGACGTCCTCCTGTCCACCCTCAACACACACCCACGTTGTCTTCCCTGCTTTCGACAGCCTTCTCTGGGCAAACGTCACCCTCCCTTCCGGCTGCCTCAGGAACACTGCTTGTTTGAGCGACTGCAGGAGACGGTCACAAAAGGTGAGCTACCATGAAGGGCCTCGGGCAGAATTGGGCCTTTGTCTGCAGTGGCAACTTCTCCCTTCTGCTGCGCAGGCGTTATCCACCCAGACCCACTCTGGATCCCATTCAAGGAGGCGGCGGTGACCCTCATTTACCAGCTGGCAGAGGGCCCCGAGGTGATCTGTGCCCGGATGCTGCAGGGCTGTGCAAAGCAGGCCCTGGAGAAGCTGGGAGAGAAAAGCACCCCCCACGGGGCCCCAAGTAAGTAGGCAAAGGGTTGGTGGGCCCGCGGGCAGCAGCCAGCTTCTGCTGCTGTCCCTGCCGGCCGGGAGCCACTGACACCACCACTTCCTACAGCCACTCCCGATGCCCTCAGCCCACGCTGTCCCTTTCTGTCACTCAGGCCGGGCCAGTCACTGCTACCACACTCTCCACCCCCATCTCTTGCTTCTTCACTGGGGTGGAGAGCGCATGAGCAAGGGGGCCATCAGTATTGCGGGGGCCTGTGAGACTTGATTGTCTTTTTCTCCCTGCTTTCCCGCTCCCCCTCCTGCAGAGGACACCCCCATGCTCCCCACTTTCCTGTTGATGAACCTGCTGTCCCTGGCCGGGGATGTGGCTCTGCAGCAGCTGGTGCATCTGGAGCAGGCAGTGAGTGGAGAGCTCTGTCGGCGCCGAGTTCTTCGGGAAGAACAGGAGCATAAGAAGAAAGAACCAAAGGAGAAGGTGAACGGCATGCCTGGGCGTTTGGGTTCGGGTCCCAGGCATTTCCCAGATTTGCTTCCGGCCCTTGGGCCCTTCACATTTCCTTCTGGGGATCTCCGCTTCTCTCCTGTTAAATGAGCTGATGGAGACTGCCTCCTTGCTGCTACTACTCTGGAAACGATTAGTGAGAACAAAGATGGATCACCCAGGAAGGAAAGTTTTAGGTAAATACAGAGCATCGAGATAGGGACCTTGGCATAAGACACAGCCTGTGCCCTAGGCAGTGTTTGTTAGAACCAGCACACTCCCACGGCCTTTCCGGTAGCCTTGGTGACTGGGCCTAGCACCTGATGGGACCTTGTGTTCTCTCCACTGGAGGCGGTGATGTGTGGCAGACAAATGATTGACAGAGCCCTGCAGCCGTGGGATAAAGTCTGACCTTCTCTGTGACCTTGAACCCTTGTCTGGCAGGCTCCATCTGTTTACTGTGTATAGGAAGTTACATGCTTCTTCTGTGAGGAGGAATTCAGAAGAGATGTGGGATGCTTTGGCAACCTAAACACAAACGGACCTAGTTCTTTTCCAGTTTAATTCAAGAGTCCTTCTTTGGATACACGTGACAAGCCTGTGAACGGCTTTGCAGAATTTGCCTTTCCCCAGATCCGTTTGTGCGCAATGAAGGGTAGGCTGGAATCCAAACGGTCTGCTCACCCATGACCTGGCTGCTTTCCCATCAGAATCCAACCTCTGAGGCCACCATGGAGGAGGAGATGGGGCTGGTTGGGGCTACAGCTGACGACACCGAGGCAGAACTCATCCGCGGCATCTGTGAGCTGGAGCTGCTAGATGGTGAGAAGAATGGCTGAGTGACCCCTCTCCCTGGCTAGGCAGGCTGTCCCAACCTAGAGTTGTTCCTCCACCAGGCAAACAGACACTGGCTGCCTTTGTTCCACTTCTGCTGCAAGTCTGCAACAACCCTGGTCTCTACAGCAACCCAGAGCTCTCTGCAGCCGCTTCACTCGCCCTCGGCAAGTTCTGCATGATCAGGTAGGCCTTGGGGTGGGCATCACCTTCTCCAGGAGGATGGGGGATGGTATGGTCTCCCTGATTATCCTCTCTTTGCCCCTAGTGCCACTTTCTGTGACTCCCAGCTTCGTCTTCTGTTCACCATGCTAGAGAAGTCGTCACTCCCCGTCGTTCGCGCTAACCTCATGATTGCTACCGGGGATCTGGCCATCCGCTTCCCCAACCTGGTGGACCCCTGGACCCCTCATCTGTACGCTCGGTGAGAGACGCCTCACAGCGCCTTCGCCGTCCCTGCCAGCCCTGGAGGCTGGGGTGAGGTCAGCGTGAGAATCTCCAGAACTGTTCCCTGGTCTTTAGTGTTCCCTTGAACATCTGTGCAGGCCCTGCCTGAGTGTGGCCCCAAAGGGATTGATGCTTCTTGTCTGAAGCCTTGGTTACAGCTTTGGCCTCTTTCCCCAAACCCAGCTTTCAACTCTAGACATCCTCTAACTGCTTCTAGAATGGCACTAGGAAGAGGCCATAGAGTCCTACTGAGGGCCTCTCTGCCAGCGTCAGCTTTAGCCCATGGTCTTGGTCCTAATGACTCGGATTTCATCCTTAGTCTCCGGGACCCCGCTCAGCAAGTGCGGAAAACAGCCGGGCTGGTGATGACCCACCTGATCCTGAAGGACATGGTGAAGGTGAAGGGGCAGGTGAGCGAGATGGCCGTGCTGCTCATCGACCCTGCCCCTCAGATCGCTGCCCTGGCCAAGAACTTCTTCAATGAGCTCTCCCACAAGGTGAGAGGTGGGGGCCAGCTTAGAGCTTGCTGCCGGGGCGGGGGGGAACGTGCAGGTCACCTCGTCTCTTTGATATGACTCTCTCTCTTACAGGGCAATGCGATCTATAACCTCCTTCCAGATATCATCAGCCGCCTGTCAGCCCCTGAGGGAGGAGTGGAGGAGGAGCCTTTCCACACCATCATGAAGTAGAGTTCCCTGGGCCTTGGGGCACATTTTCCCTTGTAGAGCAGACTTAGGAATCAGACAAGCCTGTATGTGATTTCTGGCTCTGCTACTCTTTAGCTGTGTGGACTTCAGCAATAACCACCTCTCTGTGCCTGTTCCTCCTGTGTAAAATGAGGCCAGAAATACTTCCCCTTTATTAGTTCTTGAAAAGATTCAATAAGGTAAAAGTCCTGACGCTGGATGGCAGCCGCTTTTGTTAAAAATTTCCAGTCACAGTGAAATTCCTCAGGAGGGTGGGGTGGACCCTTCCCTGAGGCGTGAGAGAGGGCAGGAGGGACAGGCCCGGGCATGGGCCGCGGCAGAGAAGAGCCTGCCACGGAGGCAGGAGGATGACAGAAGGCTGGGGCTGGCGTTGGCGGTGGGTGGGTTCGGAGCTGCCCCCAGAGACGGCACATCCGCATCTCCCCTCCTGCAGGCAGCTCCTTTCCTACATCACCAAGGACAAGCAGACCGAGAGCCTTGTGGAGAAGCTGTGTCAGCGGTTCCGCACGGCCCAGTACGCTGCCTTCCTTGAGGGCTCTTTGTGCCGAGAGGGAAAGCACCCCCGCCTGCCCCAGGGGCCTCCCGGGCTGTGGGAGGCTGATGAGGAAGGAGGCCTTTCCCTCCTGGGTCCCACTGGCCCTCACAGAGCCGTCCCGCCCGCAGGACCGAGCGCCAGTACCGGGACCTGGCCTACTGCGTGTCACAGCTGCCTCTCACAGAGCGGGGCCTCCGCAAGATGCTGGAAAACTTTGACTGCTTTGGAGATAAACTGTCAGACGAGTCCGTCTTCAGCGCCTTTTTGTCCGTTGTGGGCAAGTTGCGGCGTGGAGCCAAGCCCGAGGGCAAGGTGAGCGGTGCCCGCCTGCTGCATTCCCATTCCAGCCACAGTTCATTCCGGTGTTCTGAGGCTCTGGATTTCTGACTTGGCCCCAGCTGATTGCAACCAAGTAACCAGAGTGACCTGAGACCAGATTTTTCTGTCTCCAATTCCTGGTTCTTTGTTTCTCTTTTTTCTTTTCTTTAGTAGACTTTATTGAGGGCAGTTTCAGGTTCAAAGCAAAATTGAGTAAAGTATAGAGTTCGCCCCCGCATGTGCCTCCTGCCCCCAGGCAGGCACAGCCTCACAGCCTCCCGGGTTACCTGCATCCCCGCCAGAGGCTGGAGCGGGACATCATGAACCTGCTTGGACACATCACCATCGCCCAGAGAGCGTGGTTTCCAGGAGGGTTCACTCTCGGTGATGTGCGCGCCGAGGGTTTAGACGAATGTGTCGTGGCCTGTGCCCACCACTGTGTGACATTCAGAGTAGATTCCCTGCCCTGAGCATCCTCTGCTCCCCTGTTCACCCCACCTCCCCGCAGCCCTGGCAGCCACTGGTCTTTTTACTGTTGCCACAGCTTTGCCTTTCGCAGGGTGTCATATCATCGCACCCACACGGTATATGCTCTTCTCAGTTGGGTTCTTTCATTTAGTGATATGCGTTTAAGGTTCCTCCATGTCTTTTCACGGACTTGTTTCTTTTCTTTTTTTTTTTTTTTTTTTTTTTAATTTATTTA
>NC_041219.1:58139403-58143142 GCF_002837175.3 Physeter macrocephalus | reverse complement strand
GCTTCAGTAGTTGTGGCACACGGGCTCAGTAGTTGTGGCTCGCGGGCTCTAGAGCACAGGCTCAGCAGTTGTGGCGCACGGGCTTAGCTGCTCCACGGCATGTGGGATCTTCCCGGACCAGGGCTCGAACCCGTGTCCCCTGCATTGGCAGGCGGATTCTTAACCACTGCACCACCAGGGAAGCCCCGACTTGTTTCTTTTTAATCATAGAAATAACTATATTTCCAGGCCTGTTTTTCACGTCTTTTTGCCTCCAGGCTGTAATAGATGAATTCGAGCAGAAGCTTCAGGCCTGTCACACCAGAGGTTTGGATGCAATAGAGGAACTTGAGATTGGCCAAGCGGGTAGCCAGAGAGCCCCATCAGCCAGGAAACAGCCTGCTGGTACGTGAGGCAGTTCCTCGCGGGACAGACCAGGCGGGGCCCTCCTCTCAGATAGAGGTTCCTTTTTTTTTTTTTTTTCCTTTTTGGACTCACGTCTCTGCCTTTTCTAGTCTCTAGACACCGGCATCTGGCTTCTGCAGCGTCACAAAGTGACTTTGTCACACCTGAGCCCCGCCGTACTACCCGATGGCGTCCGGGCACCCAGCAGCAAGTTTCAAGAAAGAAACTCAGAATTGTCTTCTCAAGTGATGAGTCCAGCGAGGAAGGTACGGTGCTTCCTTCCACACCCAGCCCAGAAGAAGCACAGCACGGGGGGCAGGGGGGAGGCTGGCTTTGATGGGGTCCTGCTGCATAGGCCCCTGCCCCCAAGGTCCTCTTCCTCCCCGTGCAGTGTGGTCTGGGACTGTCCCATTTGTTCTCTGAGACCTATGTTTCACCATGTTTGTGACTCAGCTTTTTCTTATTCCCCCAATTCTTTGAATAGAACCATCAGCAGAGATGACAGAAGATGAGACACCCAAGAAAACCACCCCCATCCGCCGAGCATCTGCTCACAGGCACAGGTCCTAGGGGCAGCCTTGCCTGTTCCCAACCCTGCTGTGCAGGTGTCTTGTGGAGTGACCTTGAATTCCATTCCCCTTGTAAAATACTTGTTTGCCTGTCTCCTTGTTTTTTTAATGCATAAATGGTCTTTATGACAGACAGCTTTGCTCTTAAACTAGCCTAACTGAGCCGAGTTGAGCTGCTTTCCTTGGAATATACATTTGCCAGTTTCCTAGTTTTCCAATGAATAAATGTTTTTATATACTTTTGGAGGTTTTTCCTAAGCTCATCCTTGTTTCATCTTTCTCGTTAGCCCAGAGGCAGGCAGCAGATAGAGGGTTATTGATCCAGAAGGAGAAGCTGGGCCCAGGAGTCTGGGGCCTGTCCCGGCGTATGCTGAGTTTCACGGCCCCTCAGTGCCTCGTCTTTGCCTCTCGACCCCTCCCCGCTGCACGCGTGGCAGGATTGCTCCGCTGTGCAGACCTGGGCGGCGTCTAGACTCGAGATCCGCACTTCTCAATCCGGGGGCGATTTTGCCCTGCAGGGCACAGTCGGCAACATCTAGAGACTATTTTTGTGGTCACCACCCAGCGGGGAGGGGTGCTACCAGCAGCCAGGGGGCTGAGGCCAGCCGTGTTGCTCAGTATCCTACAATGCGCAGGACAGATCCCACCTCAGAGAATGCTCCGGCCCAAAATGTCAGTGAAGCTGAAGTTGAGAAACCCTCCTCTCCACCAAGGGCTGCCTTCTGTCCTGCCCTCACCCCGACTCGTGCCCCTGACCCCATCTCTAAAGACAGGTGACTGACCTGGCCAGGCTGATGGGAGATCAGGTCATGATTCCCCGTCAGCTCGAGACAGCGTCTCTGGGGACTGTCTCCCAGGGATTCCTCACCGCGTTACGGGGTCTGCAGCAAGTCAGCCCCTCACATGCAGGCCCCGTCCACCCCCTCCTACTCCCCAGTTCCTCTCTGCTGAGTCACCTGAACTGGAGGCAGTGAGGCTGCTGTCATGGCTACACTGGTGTCTTTGCTGTCATGACAACAGCACACGGCATCAGTCATGCTTCCGGAGCACTGAGCTCCCTCTTTTCAGCAAAGGACAGTAATGAGAGATGACAAGCATGCGGCAAAGGGGGACATGCTTTGGGTAGCACAGGAGGGTGGAGGGGCTGGCTCCTAAGGCCCTTGTCAGGGGAAGCGCTGCTGCGTCCTGGTGGAGCCTGAGGAGGAGGCCGCGTCTCCCCTCCACTTACCCAGCCGACGTCTCAGTGTGGCGCTTCCCACCTCCGCTCACCACTAGCCGCCCTGTGGCCCTGCTCTTCCTGCTCCTGCAAAAGTCTGGCCGTGGACCATGCAGATGGCTGCCAGCCACAGCCAGCCTTGGATCTGGGGCCCCAAGAGGGAGGGCAATCCCAGAAAGGCAAGGGACGGGCTGGAGTCGGGGTGCAGGGTAGTGCTCTCTGCCTTTTAAGCAAAGGTTATCACCATGTGGGCTAAACTTAGCCACAGGCTTTTCAGCTGGAAAAGGGGGCTGGTCTCAGGTTACGCTGGGCCAGCAAAGAGGCCCCAATTCTGTCCCCCAGCACCTGCTGATGGGCAACGTCCATTCCACCCCACCCCCCTCTAAACCCTCAACCCTTCAAGTCCTCAGAACCAGCCCTTCCTCCATCCTCAGCTTACAAACGGAGCACAGTGCAGGCTTCTGACTGACTGGTCTTGGAGAGGAATGGATTCCTTCCTGCACATCACGTGTGGGAAGGGGCTGGGGGCCTGTTCCCACCATGTGCCCAAGACCTCCCAATACTTTCCCTCTTCTGGACTCCTCACCCTTCCCCCAACATCCCCTGGACGCAGCCAGTGAACGGGAGGCCCTGGCTGCAGGGCTGGCCTGCACGTCCCAGGATGGGGAGGGACTTCCGCCCTCACGTCCTGCTCTCGGACCAGGGCTGGACGGGCTGGACAAGGTGAAAGAGGCAGTGTCTCCCAGCCTGGGCGGCACAGCCCTCAGGTTTCCCAGGAGCGAATTTGTGGGAGGCCTCCGGCCCTCTACCGGGCCAGCCTCCAACAGTGACGCTATCCCGCCCCGGGGCCCCAGCCCGGGCCTAGGGGAGAGCAGCTGGTGCGCACAGGGCCTGGTTTGTCTGCCCCGATTCTCAGGTCTCCAGGCTGCCTGCGCCGCAGGACATCCTGACCTTCAGTGCAGAACCCTCCCCCTCATGCCTCCTCCGGAGCCTCCTTCCTCTCCAGCCCCCACAGCCCAGGGCCCAGCCCCGGCCCCCGGCCCGCGAGGCCCGAAGCCTGGCCGGGGGGTTAGGGGGAGGAGGGAAGGGGGGCTGGGCAGGGCCCTGCGGGAGGCCCCTCCCGAGCCTTTTCCTCTGCTGTTCCTGTGTCACTACCGAAGAGCCTCGAGAAGTTCCTCAGCCTTCCAGCCTCTCAGCCTTTGAAAGCAGGGGAGCGGGGGCGGGGAGGAGGAGGAAGGGGGACCCTGCAGCCTCGAGCCGTCCCTGGCTCCGGGTCCAATTCCCTATCTAACCGGCTCCCCAAGTTCTCCCGTTACATCCGTGCAGCATCCCTCAGTTCTCACCAGGGACCCCGGCCCCGAGTCCACAGAATCCCGCAGTAACCCCCAGCCCCCAATCCCCGCCAAGCACCATCACCGCTCCCCTCCTCCTTTGGGCCAGTCTCGGGCCCCTCCCCCCACTCCTTCCGCAGCCCACACGCGCAGTGCGTGCACATCTGAAGAGCCAGGCTAGTCCAAAAAAAGCGGAGAGGCGACTACTCGCGACTTTACGGGCTCACGTAGCTCAGGCC
>NC_041219.1:58133917-58138903 GCF_002837175.3 Physeter macrocephalus | reverse complement strand
CCAGGGAAGCCCCCTGTGTTGCTTTTAAAAGTCCATCTTTTTCCAGGTAAAGAAAGAATTGTTAATTGGCCTGGTACCCCAGCCTGCCAGGCAGAATTCTCCAAGGGCCCAGCACACTTGCCTTTTGGGTTGTGCTTTATTTTTTCATAAATGATACATAGTACACTCCTTCTAAAATTTACTTTTTAAATCCAGTAATATGTCTTGGAGATCATTTCATGTTATACATGTAGAACTACTAATTTTGATAGAGAATGGATGTATGTAGGCTTTTTAGCCATTCTCCTGTTTATGAATATTTAGCTTTTTTCCCAACATTTCACTATTACAAGTGTTATCGCAAAGCATCTGCTACTTCTCTGTGCTTGTGAGAGAGTCTCTTTAGAATAAATTCTGGGCACTGGAATCACTGAGTCATAGTGTATGCACATTTTTCACTTTAATAGATACTGGGGAGTTGCCCTCCAAAGTGGTTCTACCAATTCGCACACCCAACAGCCGTGAGATGAGAGCACATCCTGCCAGCCTTTCATATTAGCAAACCATTTTAGACAATCGACTTGGGGGAAAATGCTGTCTCCCTGTTGTTCAGTGTACATCCTTCTGATTACCAGCGAGCCCCAGCATCTTTCCATGATCATTGGCCGTTTGTATTTCCTCTTTGTGACTGATGTCTTTTCTCCCTGGGTCACCACCAGTGTCTCGGCTCTTGCCTACAAAAATCCTCTGTTTGGGGACCCAACCTGCAGGGCCTCTGCCAGTTCCGTGGATCCCTTTGGATGTTTGCCATCCGCTCTGGGGGCTGAGACCAGCCTCCTTGTGGTGGGTGAGATCACTCCCGTCCCCCTTACAAACCTCCAGAGACTCCAGATCTGCGCGGAGGTGGTATCCCTTACCTCATTTGCAAGATGCCAGTGGGACTCAGGGAACCCCCAGACCCTTCTGCTTCAACACTAGACACCTTCCTAAGACTACACTTTCTTCTGGACCAGACTGAAGGGCAACTTGGTGCACGTTGACTCTTTAAAAATTGAGATAAAATTCAACATTTTAACCATTTCATAATGTACAATTCAGTGGATTTTAGGATTTTTCCCAACATCGTGCAAATAGCCCCACTATCTAATTCCAGAACATTCCCATCTCCCCTAAAAGAAACCTCAGACCCACTAGCAGTCAGTCCCACTTTCCCCCTCCCCCATCTCCGGGCAATCATTAATCTATTTTTAAAATATATTTCTTTTATTATTTATTTGGCTACGTTGGGTCTTCGTTGCTGTGCACGGGCTTTCTCTAGCTGTGGCGAGCGGGGGCTACTCTTCCTTGCGGTGTGAGGGCTTCTCATTGCGGTGGCTTCTCTTGTTGCAGAGCACAGGCTCTAGGCATGTGGGCTTCAGTAGTTGTGGCTCACGGGCTTAGTTGCTCCATGGCATGTGGGATCTTCCCAGACCAGGGCTTGAACCCGTGTTCCCTGCATTGGCAGGCGGATTCTTAACCACTGCACCACCAGGGAAGTCCCTATTAATCTATTTTTGATTTCTATGAATTTGCCTGTTCTCAACATTTCATATAAATGGAGTCATACATGGTCATCTGTCTGGCTTCTTTCACTTTAGCATAATATCTTCAAGGTTTATCCACGTTGTGGCATATGATTCAGCTACTTCCTGCTTTTTATGGCTGAATAATATTCCATTGTACGGATATCCCACATTTTGTTTATCCATTTATCAGTTGATGAACGTTTGGGTTGTTTCCACTTTTTGGCTGTCATGAAGGATGCTGCTATCAACATTCATGTACAAGTTTTGTTTGAACACATGTTTTGAATTCTCATATTCCTATGATTGGAACGGCTGGGTCATATGTTAAGTCTGTGTTTAGCTTCTTAAGGAACTGACAGACTTTTCCACAGCATCTGACAATCCCACCAGTGGTACATGTAGTTTCTCTACTTGTTTACCAACACATGTCAATTTCCATTAAAAAAATTATAGCCACCCTAGCTGGTATGAAGTAGTACCTCACAGTGGTTTTGATTTGCATTTCCCTGAGACTCACGATACTAAGCCTCTTTTCATGTGCTTATTGGACATTTGTATCCCTTCTTTGAGAAATGTCTATTCAAACCCTTTGCCCATGTTTAAATTGGATTATTTGTCTTTTTTGTGGAGTTATAAGAGTTCTTTATATATTCTGGATGCTAGACTCATCAAATATGTGACTTGCAAATATTTTCTCCAGTCTATGGGTTGTTTTTCACGTTCTTGGTAGTGTCCTTGGTTACACTAACAAGTTTAATTTTGATAAAGTCCAGTTTATCTGTTTTTCTTTTGTTGCTTGTGATTTTAGTACCATATTTAAGCAGTCATTGCCTAATCCAAGGTCACACAGATTTACACCTGTTTCTAACAGTTTTATAGTTTTATTTCTTTGATCTATTTTGAGTTAATTTTTATATATAATTTGAGGTAAGGGTTCAACTTCATTCTTTTGCCTGTGGATATGCATTGTCCCAGCACCAGTTGTTAAAAAGACTATTCTTTTCACATTGAGTGGTCTTGGCACCCTTGTCAAAATCAACTGGCCTCTAACAGATGCATGGGTTGATTTCTGGACTCTTGAGTTTATTCCATTGATCTGTATGCCTGTCTTTATGCCAGTACCACACTGTTTCGATTACTGAAGTCTGGAGTGAGTTTTGAAACTGGGAAGTGTGAATCCTCCAACTTTGTTCTCCTTTTTCAGGATAACTTTGGCTATTCTGTATCTCTTTCATTTCCATATGAATTTTAGGATTAGTTCATCTATTTCTGCAAAACAAGGCAGTTAGAATGACAGGGGTTGCATTGGATTTGTAGGTGAATTTGGGGCGTATTGTCATCTTAAAAATACGAAGTCCTGGGACTCCCTGGAGGTCCAGTGGTTAAGACTCCGTACTTCCACTGCAGGGGGCACAGGTTCTATCCCCGGTCGGAGAACTAAGATCCCGCATGCCGTGTGGTGTGGCAAAAACAAACAAACAACCCCCCCAAAAAAACCGAAGTCCTCCAATCCATAAGAACATAGGATATTTTTCCATTTATTTAGATCTTCCTTGATGTCTTTCATCATCGTTTTGTAGTTTTCAGTGTACAAGCCTTGCACTTTCTTCATTAAATTTATCCCTAAGTAGTTTATTCTTTTTGATCCTGTTGTAAATGGCATTGTTTTCTTAGTTTCATTTCTAATTGTTCATTGTTCGTGTAACACTTTGACTTTCGAAGGAGGCAACTGTTTTCCCCACAGAGTTGGAACATGATGCTTTGGGGGGTAGGTGTGTTACAGTTACATCCCGTGGGCCATTGCTTGGGGTTACCTGTGACTTATCTGAAGTCACAGGTGGAGAATTTGATCCTGTGACGCAACGGGAAACATCTGACTCACCTTCCCCACACTTCCTTTTCTTCTAATGACTCCCTCTACTGGGAGGGGAAGAGAGTGGTTTGGTGGCAGGGGCCTCCCCATCTCTCACAGCTGCTTCCCCTGACCTTGGATGCCTCTGGTGGAGCTCCTGAAGGTCGAGGGCTGTGGCAGCCTTCCCCCTTACGTGTGAGTTAGTCCACAATCCTTCCTCCGTTGACGGGCAGCTTGCCCATAGGGGAATGTTGAGCTGAAGGTCGAGGGCTGTGGCAGCCTTCCCCCTTACGTGTGAGTTAGTCCACAATCCTTCCTCCGTTGACGGGCAGCTTGCCCATAGAGGAATGTTGAGGGTGACAGGCAAGGTCCTGGAGGCTGGTGAGTTAGTCCACAATCCTTCCTCCGTTGACGGGCAGCTTGCCCATAGAGGAATGTTGAGGGTGACAGGCAAGGTCCTGGAGGCTGGTGGGGTCAGAGGAGTCTGGGGAGGGAGTATAGCGATCAACCAGATGGTGAAAGTCTGAGATGTGGAGAGCCACTCAAGGTAACTCTGCTGCTTGGACCACGTCCAAGGCCACCTCTCTGCTTGGTCGCTTGCTAGCGCGTCAGTTGCTCAAGCTGTGAGTCTGTTTCCACTGCAACATGGGACGCTGATGCTTACCTCACAGGGTGGATGTGAGCTGTTCAGTGTGATAACATGGGGGCACACCCTACACAGGGCTTGTTGCAGAAGGTCCCAGTAAATGTTCCTTGAAGTATGAGTTGATTATCAAGCTCTTTTCCTTCTTGGGGTTGGGGCAGTGTGAGAGCTTGGGATTCCTGAAGTGGTACAGAGCTCATAGTGGAAGGGAGAAATCCAGCAGGAGGAGGTATATGGGACAAATCTCACCTTTACTAGAGCTCGAAATTAGCAATGGGAGCTTTAGGATGGGCAATGGGGAGGCTTCTGCGGCTGAGGAAACGCCATCACATTTTCACACTAATGGGATGGGATAGGCTGGCTTGGCACAGCTGCAAGAAGCAGGATGTTGCAAATTTGTGTCTTTTGATATTTGAGGGCACAGAATAAAAGTCTGTGCATAGTTATTGGAATTTAAAAAAAAGTTTATTAAAGTAACCAAATTCAAAATCTAGCTTCCCTTATGCTCTTTAAGTTCAACTTATAAATTTTGTTATTCTATTATGAATATAATAAAAATTTTAAATTCTTACTTATTATTTTTCTTTAATTTCGACCTATAGATTTTTTTTGACTATTTATAATAGGGTAAGACAATGATATTCACGTGTGTGTGTGTGTGTGTGTGTGTGTGTGTGTGTGTGTGTGTGTTTCAGAACACCTTTTCTGGCGTATTTTTTCCACCCTCCCTATCCCACCCCTCTAGGTGGTCACAAAGCACCGAGCTGATCTCCCTGTGCTATGCGGCTGCTTCCCACTAGCTATCTATTTTACATTTGGTAGTGTATATATGTCCGTGCCACTCTCTCACTTCGTCCCAACTTACTCTTCCCCCTCCCGTGTCCTCAAGTCCATTCTCTACGTCTGAGTCTTTATTCTTGTCCTGCCCCTAGGTTCTTCATAACCAC
>NC_041219.1:58130907-58133818 GCF_002837175.3 Physeter macrocephalus | reverse complement strand
ATTCATCTGTCGATGGGCATTTAGGTTGCTTCCATGTCCTGGCTATTGTAAATAGTGCTGCAATGAACATTGGGGTGCATGTGTCTTTTTGAATTATGGTTTTCTCAGGGTATATGCCCAGTAGTGGGATTGCTGGGTCGTATGGTAGTTCTATTTTTAGTTTTTTAAGGAACTTCCGTACTGTTCTCCATAGTGGCTCTATAAATTTACATTCCCACCAACAGTGCAAGAGGGTTCCCTTTTCTCCACACCCTCTCTAGCGTTTATTGTTTGTAGATTTTTTGGTGATGGCCATTCTGACTGGTGTGCGGTGATACCTCATTGTAGTTTTGATTTGCATTTCTCTAATGATTAGTGACGTTGAGCATCTTTTCATGTGCTTATTGGCCATTTGTCTATCTTCTTTGGAGAAATGTCTATTCAAGTTCTTTGCACATTTTTGAGGGTTTTTTGTTGTTTTATTTTGTTATTGAGTTATCAGAGTTCTCTCTGTAATCTGGATATTAATCCCTTATCAGATATAGGGTTTGCAAATATATTCTCCTATTCTGTGGGCTGCCCTTTTACTCTGTTGATAGTGTCCTTTGATACACAAATTTTGAAAATTTCCATGAAGTCCTATGTGTGTATATATATATATATATATATATATTCAGATTATTTTCCATTATAGGTTATTACAAGATACTGAATATAGTTCCCTGTGCTATACAGTAGGTCCTTGTTATCTATTTTATGTAGAGTAGTTTGTATCTGTTAATCCCACACTCCTAATTTACCCCTCCCCTCCTTTTCTCCTTTGGTAACTATAAGTTTGTTTTCTATGTCTATGAGTCTGTTTCTGTTTAGCATATAGATTCATTTGTATTATTTTTTAGATTTCCACATATAAGTGATATCATATAATATTTATCTTTGTCAGACTTACATCACTAAGTATAATATTCTCTAGGTCCATCCATTTTGCTGCAAATGGCAATATTTCATTCTTTTTATGGCTGAGTAATATTCTATCATATATATACACCACATCTTCTTAAGCCAATTGTCTGTTGATGGACACTTAGGTTGTTTCCATGTCTTGGCTATTTTAAACAGTGCTACTTGCTGAGAGATTTTTGATTACTGATTTAATCTCCTTGCTAGTTACAGGTCTACTCAAAATTTCTATTTCTTTGTGATTTAGTCTTGGTAAGTTTTGTGTTTCTAGGAATTTATTCATTTCATCTAGGCTATCAAGTTTTTTGATGTACAAATGTTCATAGTACTCTCTGCTAATCCTTTTCATTTCTGTAGAATAGGTAGTAATGTCCCCATTTCATTTCTGATTTTATTTTATTGTTATTTTTGTTGACCGCCTCTCGCAGCTTGCAGGACATTAGTTCCCCAAACAGGGATCAAACCCGTGCCTCCTGTAGTGGAAGCACGGAGTCCTAACCATTGGACCACCAGGGAATTCCCTCATTTCTGATTTTAGTAATTTGAGTCTTCTCTCTTTTTTTCTTAGTTCATCTAACTAAAGGTTTGCCAATTTTGTTGATCTTTTCAAAGAACCAACTTTTGGTTTCAATGATTTTCTCTATAGTTTTCCTGTTCTCTATTTTGTTTATCTGTGCCCTAACTTTTTTACTTCCTTCTGCTAGCTTTGGGTTTAGTTGCTTCTTCTTTTTCTAGTTCCTTAAGTTGTAAAGTTAGGTTGTTAATTTGATATCTTTTTTTTTAAATGTATAAACAATTCGCTATAAATTTACCCCTTAGTACTACATTCACTGCATCCCCAAAGTTTTGGTATGTTGGGTTTTCATTTTCATTTGCCTCTAAGTATTTTATAATTTCCCTTGTGATTCCTTCTTTGATCCATTGGTTGTTTAAAAATGTGTTGTTTAATTTCCACAATATTGTGAATTTTACAGTTTTCCTTTTGTTATTAATTTCTAACTTCATTCCACTGATCAGAGAAGATACTTTATATGAAATATATCTTTTAAAATCTATTGAGGGGGGCTTCCCTAGTGGCGCAGTGGTTGAGAGTCTGCCTGCCGATGCAGGGGATACGGGTTCGTGCCCCGGTCCGGAATAATCCCACATGCTGCGGATTGGCTGGGCCCGTGAGCCATGGCCGCTGAGCCTGTGCGTCCCAAGCCTGTGCTCTGCAACGGGAGAGGCCACAACAGTGAGAGACCTGCGTACTGCAAAAAAAAAAAAAATCTATTGAGGGACTTCCCTGGTGATCCAGTGGTTAAGACTCCATGCTTCCACTGCAGGGGTGCGGGTTCAATCCCTGGTCGGGAAACTAAGATCCCACATGCCATGTGTCACGGCCAAAAAAAAATTATCTATTGAGATTTAATTTTTGCCTAACATATAGTCTATCCTGGAAAATGATATATGTGTCGTTGAGAATAATGTGTATGCTGTTTTTGTTGGGTAGTGTTCCATATATGTCTGTTAGATCTAGCTGGTTTATTTTGCAACTGACAAAGGATTAATCTCCAAAATTTACAAGCAGCTCATGCAGCTCAATATCAAAAAAACAAACAACCCAATCCAAAAATGGGGAAGACCTAAATAGACATTTCTCCGAAGAGGATATACAGATGGCCAAGAAGCACATGAAAGAATGCTCAACATCACTAATCATTAGAGAAATACAAATCAAAACTACAATGAGGTATCACCTTGCACCAGTCAGAATGGCCATCATCAAAAACTCTAGAAACAATAAATGCTGGAGAGGGTGTGGAGAAAAGGGAACCCTCTTGCACTGTTGGTGGGCATGTAAATTGATACAGCCACTCTGGAGAACAGTATGGAGGTTCCTTAAAAAACTAAAAATAGAACTACCATACGACCCAGCAATCCTACTACTGGGCATATACCCTGAGAAAACCATAATTCAAAAAGAGTCATA
>NC_041219.1:58125596-58130362 GCF_002837175.3 Physeter macrocephalus | reverse complement strand
GCATAGCACAGGGAGATCAGCTCGGTGCTTTGTGACCACCTAGAGGGGTGGGATAGGGAAGGTGGGTGGGAGACGCAAGAGGGAGGGGATATGGGGATATATGTATATGTATAGCTGATTCACTTTGTTATAAAGCAGAAACTAACACACCATTGTAAAGCAATTATACTCCTATAAAGATGTTTAAAAAAAAAGAATTGGGAGTTTGGGGTTAGCAAATGCAAACCATTATATAGAGAATGGATAAGCAACAAGGACGTACTGTATAGCACAGGGAACTATATTCAATATCCTATGACAAACCGTAATGGCAAAGAATATGAAAAAGAAGGTATATATATGTATAACTGAATCACTTTGCTGTACAGCAGAAATTAACACAACATTGTAAATCAACTATACTTCAATTTAAAAAAAAACAGCACTATTTCCTTGCTCATCTTTTTTCTGCTTGTTCTATCATTATCGTGAGTGGGATATTGATATCTCCAGCTATTATTGTAGAACTGTTTATTTCTGCCTTCAATTCTGTCAGGTTTTGTTTTATAAATTTTAAAGATCTGTCATTGGGTGAGTGTATGTTTATAACTATTATATCTTCTCGCTATATTGAACTTTTATTTTATTTTATTATTATTATTTTTTTTTGCGGTATGCGGGCCTCTCACTGTTGTGGCCTCTCCCGTTGCAGAGCAAAGGCTCCGGACGCGCAGGCTCAGCGACCATGGCTCACGGGCCCAGCCGCTCCGCAGCATGTGGGATCTTCCCAGACCTGGGCACAAACCCGCGTCCCCTGCATCAGCAGGTGGACTCTCAACCACCGCGCCACGAGGGAAGCCCTTATTTTTTTTTAATGAATGAATTGTATACTTTATTTATTTTTTAATTAATTAATTAATTAATTTTTGGCTACATTGGGTCTTCATTGGTGTGCGCAGGCTTTCTCTAGTTGCGGCAAGCGGGGGCTACTCTTCCTTGCAGTGCATGGGCTTCTCATTGTTGTGGCTTCTCTTGTTGCAGAGCACGGGCTCTAGGTGCGTGGGCTTCAGTAGTTGAGACACATGGACTAAGTAGTTGTGGCTCACGGGCTCTAGAGTGCAGGCTCAGTAGTTGTGTGCAAGGGCTTAGTTGCCCCGCAGCATGTGGGATCTTCCTGGACCAGGGCTCGAACCCATGTACCCTGCATTGGCAGGTGGATTCTTAACCGCTGAGCCACCAGGGAAGCCCTGAACCTTTTATTAATATATAATGTCTTTTGTCTCTTGTAACCTTTTCTGATTTAAAGTCTATTTTTTTCTGATATTAGTGCAACCACTCCTGCTTCCTTTTGGTTACTATTTGCATGGAATACTTTTTCCATCCTTTCACTTTCAGCCTGTTTATGTCTTTGGATCTCACGTAAGTCTCTTGCAGATAGCAAAAGTTGGGTCATGTGTTTTTTTGTTTTGGGGGGGGTTTGGTCATGTGCTTTTATCCATTCTGCCAATCTTTGTCTTTTGACTGGAGAGCTTAATCCATTTACATTTAAAGTAATTACTGGTAAGGAGAGGCTTCTGCCATTGTACTATTTGCCTTCTATATGCCTTATAGCTTTCCCCCTCCCCATTTCCTGCATTCCTGTCTTCTTTTGTGTTTAGTTGATTTTTTGGTAGTGAAATATTTATATTCCTTTCTCATTTTGTTTTGTGTATATTCTATAGCTATTTTCTTTGTGGTTACCATGGGGATTGCATTTAACATTCTAAAGTCATAACACTACAGTTTGAATTTATACCAGCTTAATTTAAATAACACACAAAAACTGTGCTCCTTTACAGCTCCATTTCCACATCCTTTTAGTTGCTGATGTCACAGAATTACATTTTATATTGTGTACCCCAAAACATAAACTAATAATTCTTTTAAATGCATTAGTCTCTTAAATTATGTAGAAAACAAGACTGGGAGTCACATATCAAAGTTTCAGTAATACTAACTTTTACATTAATAATGTTTTTCTTTAAATGTATTAGTCTCTTAAATCTTATGGGAAATGAAAAGTGCAATTACAAACCACTCTTACAATAATACCAGCTTTTATAATTGGCCATATATTTACTGTCATTGAGATCTTTATTTCTTCATATGGCTTTAAGTTACTGTCTAGTGTCCTTTCATTTCACCCTGCAGGACCTCCTTGAGCATTTCTTGCAGGGCAGGTCTAATGATCATGATCTCCCACAGCTTTTGTTTATATCAGAATGTCTTAATTTCACCCTCACTTTTGAAGGACAGTTTTGCTAGATGTAGTATTCTTTGTTAATATTTTTTCTTTTAGCACTTTTAATGTACTGGCCCACTGTCTTCTGGCCTCCAAAGCTTCTGATGAAAAATATGCCGATGATCTTATTGAGCAAGCTGTATGTGATGATCTGCTTTTCTCCTGCTGCTTTCTTTCTTTTTCTTTTTTTTTTTCTCTTTTGGCCACACCCCACAGCTTGCTGGATCTTAGTTCCCTGACCAGGGATTGAACCCTTGCCCTTGGCAGTGAAAGTGCTGAGTCTAACCACTGGACCACCAGGGAATTCCCTGCTTTTCTCCTGCTGCTTTCAAGACTCTCTCTTTGTCTTTGCCTTTTGAAAATTTGATTATAATGTGTCTCAGGGTGGGTCTCTTTGAGTTCATCTTACTTGGAATTCACTGAGCTTCTTGGATGTGTATAATCATGTCTTGGTATCAAATTTGGAATGTTTTTTCAGCCATTATTTCTTCAGTTATTCTCTCTGCCTCTTTCTTCCTCTCTTGGCCTTCAGGGACTCCCAAGATGTGTATGTTGATCCCCTTAATGGTTTCCTACAGGTCCCTTAGTCTCTGTTTGCTTTTCTTCAATCCTTTTTTTTCCTTGTTCCTCAGACTTGATAATTTCCATTGTCCTACCTTCAAGTTCACTGACTCTCTTTGCTTGCTCAAATCTGCCTTTGAATCCCTCTAGTGAAACTTTCATTTCAGTTATTGTACTTTTCAGCTCCAGAATTCCTTTTAAGTTATCTTTAGGTTTTCTATCTCTTTATTCATATTTCCATTTTGTTTATACATTGTTGTCTTGACTTTCTCCACATCTTTCCTATAGTTCTTTGAGCATCTTTCAGACAGTTGTTTTATAGTCTTTGTCTAGTAGAGCTGCCATTAGGTCTTTTTCAGGGACAGTTTCTGTTGATCTATTTTTTTTTTTTCCTTTGAGTGAGCCATACTTTTCTGTGACTCTGTATGCCTTGTGATTTTGTTATTTTTGCTGTTGATCACTGGATATTTGAATCTAATAATGTGTTAACTCTAGAAATCAGATTCTTACCCTTCCCCAGGGTTTGCTGTTTATTGTTATTGTTTACTGTTGTTGTTTTGTTGTTTTTGATGGTTGTAGACTCTCTCTGTGCTGAGGATCAGTTTGAAGTATAAGTTTAAGATCTTCTCAGGTCTTTCCTGAGCCTTTCCCTGGGCATACATTGTCACTTTCTAATTTTCCCCATATATGCTGTTATTTTTGAATGTCCTAGTTTTTCATGTCTGGCTCCTGAAAAAGGAAAAGCAAAAAATGAGGAGGGGGGAAGCACTGGCCCTTTAAGTCCCCTGGCAGTCACTTCAGCTGGAGGGGGAGGGGCTTCTGACAGGTGGGGGAGGTGCAACAACAATGGCTGCTGGCCTCTTTGCAGCTCTGTGATCAGAAGCAGCAATCAGCAATCAGGGCACAGATTCACAATATTTAGAAGACAGGGTCCTTTTTGCCCGCCCTGGCTTCCACAAGCTGTGTGTAAACTGCTCCAGGAACACAGGCACAGCTGCCTGCCACCTGGCTGGGGATAGGGAACGGGTAGCTGCTATTGTGCTAAGAGCTGAAATTGAGCAAAATTAACCATAATTTACCATCCAAGTCTTCCCCTGAACATTGTAAGCCTTCAGCAGACTCCGGAATTCCAAAGCAGTTACATCAGACGGATTCTGCCAGTGCAGTGGTTGTGTCAGAGGAAGCCAGATTCCTGGTGCTTCCTACTTCTCCGTCTTCCCAGAATCTTCCCAATAATTTCCACTTTTCAAAAAAAATTTTTTTGGCCATGCTGCATGGCTTGTGGGATTTTAGTCTCCCAACCAGCGATCGAACCCATGCCCTCGGCAGGGAAAGCGCAAAGTCCTAACCACTGGATGGCCAGGGAATTCTCTAATTTTCACTTAAAAATTTTTTTTTTAAAGATCTTTTTGATGTGGACCATTTTTTAAAGTCTTTATTGATTTTGTTACAATACTGCTTCTGTTTTATGTTTTGGTTTTTTGGCTGTGAAGCATGTGGGATCTTAGCTCCCCGACCAGGGATTGAACCCGCATCCCCTGCATTGGAAGGCGAAGTCTTGACCACTGGACTGCCAGGGAAGTCCCCTCGCTTTTTTTTTTTTAATTAATTTATTTAAATTAATTTATTTTTGGCTGCATTCAGTCTTCATTGCTGCACGCGGGCTTTCTCTAGTTGCGGTGAGCGGGGGCTACTCTTCGTTGCGGTATGTGGGATTCTCATTGCCGTGGCTTCTCTTGTTGTGGCTCACGGGCTCTAGGCGTGCGGGCTTCAGTAGTTGCGGCACTCAGGCTCAGTAGTTGTGGCTCGTGGGCTCTAGAGCGCAGTCTCAGTAGTTGTGGTGCACAGGCTTAGTTGCTCCGTGGCATGTGGGATCTTCCCGGACCAGGGCTTGAACCCGTGTTCCCTGCATTGGCAGGTGGATTCTTAACCCCTGCACCACCAG
>NC_041219.1:58067665-58123627 GCF_002837175.3 Physeter macrocephalus | reverse complement strand
AGTAGTTGTGGCTCACGGGCTCTAGAGTGCAGGCTCAGTAGTTGTGTGCAAGGGCTTAGTTGCTCCGCGGCATGTGGGATCTTCCTGGACCAGGGCTCGAACCCATGTACCCTGCATTGGCAGGTGGATTCTTAACCGCTGAGCCACCAGGGAAGCCCTGAACCTTTTATTAATATATAATGTCTTTTGTCTCTTGTAACCTTTTCTGATTTAAAGTCTATTTTTTTCTGATATTAGTGCAACCACTCCTGCTTCCTTTTGGTTACTATTTGCATGGAATACTTTTTCCATCCTTTCACTTTCAGCCTGTTTATGTCTTTGGATCTCAAGTAAGTCTCTTGCAGATAGCAAAAGTTGGGTCATGTGGTTTTTTGTTTTGGGGGGGATTTGGTCATGTGCTTTTATCCATTCTGCCAATCTTTGTCTTTTGACTGGAGAGCTTAATCCATTTACATTTAAAGTAATTACTGGTAAGGAGAGACTTCTGCCATTGTACTATTTGTCTTCTATATGCCTTATAGCTTTCCCCCTCCCCATTTCCTGCATTCCTGTCTTCTTTTGTGTTTAGTTGATTTTTTGGTAGTGAAATATTTATATTCCTTTCTCATTTTGTTTTGTGTATATTCTATAGCTATTTTCTTTGTGGTTACCATGGGGATTGCATTTAACATTCTAAAGTCTTAACACTACAGTTTGAATTTATACCAGCTTAATTTAAATAACACACAAAAACTGTGCTCCTTTACAGCTCCATTTCCACATCCTTTTAGTTGCGGATGTCACAGAATTACATTTTATATTGTGTACCCCAAAACATAAACTAATAATTCTTTTAAATGCATTAGTCTCTTAAATTATGTAGAAAACAAGACTGGGAGTCACATATCAAAGTTTCAGTAATACTAACTTTTACATTAATAATGTTTTTCTTTAAATGTATTAGTCTCTTAAATCTTATGGGAAATGAAAAGTGCAATTACAAACCACTCTTACAATAATACCAGCTTTTATAATTGGCCATATATTTACTGTCATTGAGATCTTTATTTCTTCATATGGCTTTAAGTTACTGTCTAGTGTCCTTTCATTTCACCCTGCAGGACCTCCTTGAGCATTTCTTGCAGGGCAGGTCTAATGATCATGATCTCCCACAGCTTTTGTTTATATCAGAATGTCTTAATTTCACCCTCACTTTTCAAGGACAGTTTTGCTAGATGTAGTATTCTTTGTTAATATTTTTTCTTTTAGCACTTTTAATGTACTGGCCCACTGTCTTCTGGCCTCCGAAGCTTCTGATGAAAAATATGCCGATGATCTTATTGAGCAACCTGTATGTGATGATCTGCTTTTCTCCTGCTGCTTTCTTTCTTTTTCTTTTTTTTTTTTCTCTTTTGGCCACACCCCACAGCTTGCTGGATCTTAGTTCCCTGACCAGGGATTGAACCCACGCCCTTGGCAGTGAAAGTGCTGAGTCTAACCACTGGACCACCAGGGAATTCCCTGCTTTTCTCCTGCTGCTTTCAAGACTCTCTCTTTGTCTTTGCCTTTTGAAAATTTGATTATAATGTGTCTCAGGGTGGGTCTCTTTGAGTTCATCTTACTTGGAATTCACTGAGCTTCTTGGATGTGTATAATCATGTCTTGGTATCAAATTTGGAAAGTTTTTTCAGCCATTATTTCTTCAGTTATTCTCTCTGCCTCTTTCTTCCTCTCTTGGCCTTCAGGGACTCCCAAGATGTGTATGTTGATCCCCTTAATGGTTTCCTACAGGTCCCTTAGTCTCTGTTTGCTTTTCTTCAATCCTTTTTTTTCCTTGTTCCTCAGACTTGATAATTTCCATTGTCCTACCTTCAAGTTCACTGACTCTCTTTGCTTGCTCAAATCTGCCTTTGAATCCCTCTAGTGAAACTTTCATTTCAGTTATTGTACTTTTCAGCTCCAGAATTCCTTTTAAGTTATCTTTAGGTTTTCTATCTCTTTATTCATATTTCCATTTTGTTTATACATTGTTGTCTTGACTTTCTCCACATCTTTCCTATAGTTCTTTGAGCATCTTTCAGACGGTTGTTTTATAGTCTTTGTCTAGTAGAGCTGCCATTAGGTCTTTTTCAGGGACAGTTTCTGTTGATCTATTTTTTTTTTTTCCTTTGAGTGAGCCATACTTTTCTGTGACTCTGTATGCCTTGTGATTTTGTTATTTTTGCTGTTGATCACTGGATATTTGAATCTAATAATGTGTTAACTCTAGAAATCAGATTCTTACCCTTCCCCAGGGTTTGCTGTTTATTGTTATTGTTTGCTGTTGTTGTTTTGTTGTTTTTGATGGTTGTAGACTCTCTCTGTGCTGAGGATCAGTTTGAAGTATAAGTTTAAGATCTTCTCAGGTCTTTCCTGAGCCTTTCCCTGGGCATACATTGTCACTTTCTAATTTTCCCCATATATGCTGTTATTTTTGAATGTCCTAGTTTTTCATGTCTGGCTCCTGAAAAAGGAAAAGCAAAAAATGAGGAGGGGGGAAGCACTGGCCCTTTAAGTCCCCTGGCAGTCACTTCAGCTGGAGGGGGAGGGGCTTCTGACAGGTGGGGGAGGTGCAACAACAATGGCTGCTGGCCTCTTTGCAGCTCTGTGATCAGAAGCAGCAATCAGCAATCAGGGCACAGATTCACAATATTTAGAAGACAGGGTCCTTTTTGCCCGCCCTGGCTTCCACAAGCTGTGTGTAAACTGCTCCAGGAACACAGGCACAGCTGCCTGCCACCTGGCTGGGGATAGGGAACGGGTAGCTGCTATTGTGCTAAGAGCTGAAATTGAGCAAAATTAACCATAATTTACCATCCAAGTCTTCCCCTGAACATTGTAAGCCTTCAGCAGACTCCGGAATTCCAAAGCAGTTACATCAGACGGATTCTGCCAGTGCAGTGGTTGTGTCAGAGGAAGCCAGATTCCTGGTGGTTCCTACTTCTCCGTCTTCCCAGAATCTTCCCAATAATTTCCACTTTTCAAAAAAAATTTTTTTGGCCATGCTGCATGGCTTGTGGGATTTTAGTCTCCCAACCAGCGATCGAACCCATGCCCTCGGCAGGGAAAGCGCAAAGTCCTAACCACTGGATGGCCAGGGAATTCTCTAATTTTCACTTAAAAATTTTTTTTTTAAAGATCTTTTTGATGTGGACCATTTTTTAAAGTCTTTATTGATTTTGTTACAATACTGCTTCTGTTTTATGTTTTGGTTTTTTGGCTGTGAAGCATGTGGGATCTTAGCTCCCCGACCAGGGATTGAACCCGCATCCCCTGCATTGGAAGGCGAAGTCTTGACCACTGGACTGCCAGGGAAGTCCCCTCGCTTTTTTTTTTTTAATTAATTTATTTAAATTAATTTATTTTTGGCTGCATTCAGTCTTCATTGCTGCACGCGGGCTTTCTCTAGTTGCGGTGAGCGGGGGCTACTCTTCGTTGCGGTATGTGGGATTCTCATTGCCGTGGCTTCTCTTGTTGTGGCTCACGGGCTCTAAGGCGAAGTCTTGACCACTGGACTGCCAGGGAAGTCCCCTCGCTTTTTTTTTTTTAAATTAATTTATTTAAATTAATTTATTTTTGGCTGCATTCGGTCTTCATTGCTGCACGCGGGCTTTCTCTAGTTGCGGTGAGCGGGGGCTACTCTTCGTTGCGATATGTGGGATTCTCATTGCCGTGGCTTCTCTTGTTGTGGCTTATGGGCTCTAGGCGTGCGGGCTTCAGTAGTTGCGGCACTCAGGCTCAGTAGTTGTGGCTCGTGGGCTCTAGAGCGCAGTCTCAGTAGTTGTGGTGCACAGGCTTAGTTGCTCCGTGGCATGTGGGATCTTCCCGGACCAGGGCTTGAACCCGTGTTCCCTGCATTGGCAGGTGGATTCTTAACCCCTGCACCACCAGGGAAGCACCCCGCCCCCTCGCTTTTGAAAATTAACATTTGATTAACTGAAGTTGAAAAATCTAAATTCCATTATCTACTCCATTTACAACTATAGTCCACCAAATTCCTTTAAATAGTTTAAATTGAGTATCTAAATTTCACATATATGATTTCATTTTAAATATTTAGATGTATGACTGGATGGGCTTATGACCCTAACAAGAAAATATTTCCTAAATACTTAAATACTTTTTGTAAGTCTAATGAATGTTTAGCTATAGCGAATCATAAAAGTTCCCTCAAACTTTATAATTGTGTCAACGCTTTTTACCCCCTTCAGCTTAGAATCATTCATTGAAAATAAATTATACAGGGCTTCCTTGGTGGCACAGTGGTTAAGAACCTGCCTGCCAATGCAGGGAACATGGGTTGGAGCCCTGGTCCGGGAAGATCCCACATGCCATGGAGCAACTAAGCCCGTGTGCCACAACTACTGAGCCTGCACTCTAGAGCCCACGAGCCACAACTACTGAGCCCGCATGCCATAGCTGTTGAAGCCCACGCACCTAGAGCCCGTGCTCCACAAGAGGAGCCACTGCAATGAGAAGCCTGCGTAATGCAACGAAGAGTAGCCCCTGCTCACCACAACTAGAGAAAGCCCGCGTGCAGCAACGAAGACCCAGTGCAACCAAAAATAAATAATAAATAAATAAAAATTTTTTAAAATATTTTTAATTATAAAAAGAAAATCAATTATACATTTTAATAGAATAATGAGGCTAATTTTATAGCTTTCCCATGCTAAACTCTTTCAAGCATTACAAAAACTCTAAGCAGTAAATATATACAGATTGTCCTAATGATTCAAATGTATATGAAGCTTAGCATGAGTTTCAGTTGCTTCATCACTTTTGGTTGATATCAGTTAAGGTTTGACCGGAGAAGCAAAACCGCTGTGAGTGATATGGAATAAGGAACTGGTGAAGGGGTCTGTGGATGTCTGTTTCCTCTGTTTCTGTCTGTGGCAGGCCTGAGATCACCACAGGTCAGCTGGGAAGACGTGCTGGCTGTGAAGTGGGGGAGAGCTTGGAGGGACCAAGTGGAACCTGCATCTGTCCCTCACCACCTCCAGCCTGGATGATTTGGGTGGTCTGCAAGGACCTGGTACCCTCTGCCATGGAGAGGCACACATGCCTGACCCAGGAGTCGGTGTAGCTGAAGGAGGAGACCTGACAGGAGCTGGAGGCCCTGCAGGATTGGCTGCTACCTGGGCTGAAAAAAGTGAACCAGCAGAGCAGCTGTGATGGGTAGGGGCTGGGGCGGCGTAGCACCCACGCTGACCTTCAGAGCAGCGGCTGCTGCTTCACTTCTGCCTTTCCACCTTTCAAACCTCACACACATTTCTCTCCTGGCCAGCCTTAACTTGGGACCACACAGGGAGGGAATTCCAAGAAATGTGGTTTCATCTTAGCTAAGCTGACACAGTGCAATGCCATCACGTCAATTCCAAACCTTCCTGGAGTTAAAAGGACACCTGTCCACTAAGCGAGTAGTTTTACTATCTCAAGTGGACATTGTATGACCATGATGTGTGATTGCCATCTTAAGAAGGCTTAAGTTCTCTATTTGCCAGAGATTTGAGGCTGGGATGCTAGACCTGGGGCCAACGTACATCTAGGTGAGTCTTCTCGATTGGGTACACTAAGTTCCCGGAAATGTTTTAACCTCCATTTATAAATTTAATATTTTTGATTTTTAAAGATATAGATATCGCATTAAAAAAATAAAATACAATAAATAAAATGAAATCACATAGAGGCTGATGGAAAATCTAGAATCATTCCTTCCTCTCTTCAATCTCATTCCGATTTTCCTTCAAAGCCTTAGTTATGATTTAACCTCCAGATATGCTTATAGATTGCATATAATCCAATCTCTGAATACCTATTAACATACTATAACAAGTTGATATAATCTATTATAGGATATGAAAATAAAATAAGTATATTCTTCAAAGAATTATTTATCATTCTATAATTAGCAAATTTCTGAATATTTCTTTAGTGTCATTGTGCTCTACTTAAATTATTTTTAATAAAAGAAGTTCAAAAAAATATTTTTGATTTTGTCTAAGTCCATACCCTTCTGATGGGTTTAGACTTTCATCCTGCCTTCTGGAGCTAAAATTGCACCCTCACTAGAGTACACGGCAGCCTGGGATCCCGACACAAGCTGCAGCTAATTTTCGGTAACGCTTCCCTTAGGGCTCAGTGAATACTGGATGTTTTCCTTATCCTGTCTGAACAGGTCACAGTTATCTAGAGGTGTTTTAATGCTGTCCATGGGCGTCTGCACACCTCTGCAGGGCTCTGTTCACAGCCCTGAAATCACGCTAAAGACTGAGACTTGGGTGAGGACCCTGCAGGCCCAGGAGTAACCTGAGGAGTGGAAAGCAGAAGTGTGTGCTACGATCACCTCGGATCAGGATCTTCACAATTCAAATTACATGTTCCAGGCCGACCCCAGGGAGGTATGTGGGGTCCAGGGTCACCTCTAGGGAAAGGGCTGAGGCTAGCAAGAACATATGCAAAGTTTGCACCAAAAGGAGCAATGAGGCTTCCTGGGGGACACTGGGTGTGGGTAGAAGGGCTTTGTAGGCCGATTGTATAACCAGGAGCTTCAAGCTTTGGCTCAGAGCAGGAGAAGCTTCTCTGAGCTGAGGCAAGAGGCTCGTTGTCCCATCTGTCTGGCGTTTGGTGCCCCCTTGTGGCGGAATAATGATTCTGTCTTCAGAGGGTCCCATGATTCTCAGGAACCTCTGGCTCCACGGCCATCGCTGTTAAAAACATAAGGGCAGGGACTTCCCCGGTGGCGCAGTGGTCAAGAATCCTCCTGCCAGTGCAGGGGACACGGGTTCGAGCCCTGGTCCGGGAAGATCCCACATGCCGCGGAGCAACTAAGCCCGTGAGTCACAACTACTGAGCCTGCGCTCTAGATCCTGGGAGCCACAACTAGTGAGCCCACATACCACAACTACTGAAGCCCTTGAGCCTAGAGCCCGTGCTCTGCAACAAGAGAAGCCACCGCAATGAGAAGCCCGCGTACCGCAGCGAAGAGTAGCCCCTGCTCGCCGCAACTAGAGAAAGCCCGCGCGCAGCAACAAAGACCCAACCAAAAATAAAAATAAATAAATACATAAATTAAAAAAAAAAAAACCAAACATAAGGGCAGGGATGCCAGACATCTGCCATCCCCCCAAAACTTCCCTGTGTCTGCAGAGCAGGCGGGTTTCAGCAAGTCCCAGGGATTTGGGGAAACCCCTGAGGGAGGGCCCCTGGGAATGGCCAGATGCGCTCAGTTCCAAGGACTCCAGTCTATGGCTGTTGAGGAATCTGTCTTTGGTATGACCCCAAAGAGTATTAGCTGATCTTAAAAGCCCTTGTACTCCCCAGCCTATTTTATCCCAGACTCTAGACCAGTGGTTCTTACTCAGCTTTTCTGGGTCAAGGGGCTCCTTTGAGAGTCTGAAGAAAGATATTGATCTCTCCTTGGAAAATGCACACGCACACAATATTGTGAATAGAGTTTCAGGGAATTAGTGGACTCTTTAGGGATCCAGGAGATAGTCTGTAAAAGCCCCTACTCTAGACCTCTGCTTCTGTTAGCTTCTCAGAAGCTTGATGCCCTCGAATAGATTTGCTGCCTTTCTGAGGAAACTGACAATGTCCGCTTAAGGAAAATATCTCTGATCAGGGAGGAAGAACTCAGGGTAAAATTTCCTCTCATGAGAGAAGTAACATTAGCTTCAAAGAGGCTAAAGAACTGCCTAGTGTAGAGAAACAGTTGTTCCTTTTGTGAAAATATCTGAGAAAGATACATAACAGAAAAAGTTAATGTACATAATGAGATGGAAGGCAATCTACTCTCTGGAAGGGTTTCCTAAAGCAGTTCCTCTTAAACTCTATTTCAGATGGTCTGAAATGTCTCTGAAAGGTCTCAGAGGCAAGACGAAATATTTAAGAGATTCAAAAAACTCACAGTAACCTGCTTCTAGAATAGAACTTAAACAAATTGATCCATGTTCCTTTAAGCTGCACCTTTAAAGGGATTTTCTTTTGGTTGGATTCTATTCATCTGCTCACCAGCCATTTACTTAATGCATATTGGAAAAGAGAATTCTAGAGTTGGTAAGAACTTCAGGCATCTCTTATTCTGATTCCTTTATTCTCAAAAGAGCATCATGAGGACCAGAGAGGTAAAATGTCACTCATTTATTCATTCATTCAAGTTTACAGATCACTTCCTATGTGTTAGGAACTGGAATTTGTATGAAGAATAAAAGAGGAAAAAGCATTGAGAATAATCTAATGGGGGTAGGGAGGTATGTAGACAAACAACCATAATTCAATAAAGATAATTGCTTTAATGGAGGCTATTCCAAAAGCAGAGGAAGCTTAGCCAAAACCCCTACTACATCTGCTAGAGGAAGATCACTTCACAGCGGAAGTAGAGGTTGAGCTGAGACTTGGTGGATGAGTAGGGGGGTGTCAGGTGGGCTAACTGTGTTTGCTCCAGGCTTTGGCAATGGTGTGCAGGTTGGTCCGTGCAATATGGTGCCAGACCAAGGGATGATAGGGGCCTGAAACCCAGCCTGCACTCCGCTGGGAAGAGGAGGTCCCTTTTCCTAATTTTCACAAAGGCACAGTATAGACTACCAGTCCTGAGATGTGGGCAGAAGCACAGAAATGTACAAGAGCAAGGTATGCTCTGAGAACTATTAGTTCTCAGAACCATAGCTCAGAATTGCTAGTATAAAAGAAGACGGAGAGGGGATGAGTCTAGCCAGGTAAATCTGGACAGGGGTCTGGGCAGGTGAGGCCACTCTTCCAATCAAGTTATGGAATAGTTCCGTTATGCAATGATGTTCCCTGGTGCCGGTTTCTAATCTACCTCCCTCAACCCCCTCATCTAAAATTAGATGATACAACCATCATTCTAGTTTTAATCACCATAGATTAGTTTTGCCTGTTTCTTCTCAGGCTCTCTCCACCACCCCACACTGGCCACGCACCTCTTGAAAACCTGTTTTTAAAAGCCAGTTGAATGTGGATCTCACCCGTGTTTTCCCTTCTTTTAAGCACTAAATCTCTTCCACTTTTTGCCCTTTGGGGCACTCTCCAATGTATTCAAGCAACTATTTTTAATATTTAAAAATATCTATCTATTATCTATCTATCTACCTAAGATAAATATAAATATCTATCTATCTATCTACCTATAGATAAATATAAATATCTATCATCTATCTATTATCTATCTATAGATAAATATAAATATCTATCTATCATCTATCTATTATCTATCTATCTACCTATAGATAAACATAAATATCTATCATCTATTATCTATCTATCTATCTATCCAAGACAACTATTCTGCCATTATCAGAACATGGTTTGATCTTTTAACAATGTTGTCAAACTTCAGCTAATCTGTGTACAAGAATATTGAAGAACTAGTTGGCTGTTTTCTAGACTAGAAAATCCTGGCAGAGTCTAATTCTTAAAGGGAAACCAGCTCGTGCATCCATCCATCCTTCTAACACACTTAGATTCACTAAGCACTTATTGGCATCAGGCAATTTTGCTGGAAGCAGGAATGTCTGAGGTACAATTCCCACCTTCAAGAACCTGACAGTCTAGTGAAAAACCAACCAACAAACCAACACCGGTATGGTGTCTAGCAGTTTATGAAGCACATGCTCTGTCACATTTAATTTTCATTGTTCACTTCTGTTGTTTCCCGCACTTTACAGATGTGGAAACTCTGACCACAACCCCCGATTTCTTGCTCAACTGCTCCCTTTGTGCCTGTTCTTCACTCAGAGCTTCCAGTCTGCGGCCTCCTCTGCTTGGTTTCCAGCCATCAACTCCCTCCATTTTCACTTCCCTTTCTGTCCATCTTAGACCTTACACTATTTCTGTCTCTCTCTTGTCAACACTATAAAACCCTTACCTCTTTTTTTTTTTTTTTGGTCACATGACATGTGGGGTCTTAGCTCCCCGACCAGGGACTGAACTCATGCCCCCTGCATTGGAATCGTGGAGTCTTAACCACTGGACTGCCAGGGAAGTCTCCCCCTCGCCTCTCTGACCTTTAATCAAACCTTTGTAGAAACAGCCCAATCCCGGATGAATGGAACTATATCCATCTCCATGTGTGCAACTGGGTTTCTGAGCACCATGGGGCAGTCCGCATGTCAGCATAGATCAGTACTTCAGTTTATCACCAACTGAGTCCCCACCTCTGCCCGGTGACCCTGCTACGTCCTTCTGGTCAACCTGCTCTTTCCCTCCCTGCAATGACCATTCACGCTTCCTCTACTCAAACTTCCGAGCACTATCTCATTTTTTCACTCTCAACAGATAACTTGGCATCCATCTTTGCCAAAAATCCAAACACTACCGAATTAACAAATACACCTGCATTTGCACACATCCTCACCCTCCTCTCCCCTTACAACAGACAAAGGTCCCTCCTCCGGTCTAAGGCCAGTTCGTTCCTCCACATGCACTCTGAACCCCATTTCTTGCGGTCTGCTTAGAAACCTTCTGCTATTGATTATTCCCTCCCTTCTGAGGCTCCAACCATTTCTCCTCTACTGGCTCCTTCCCCCAAACTTTAAAATATGCTCAAGCTTCTCCTCATCTTAAAAAAAAAAATCTTCCACTCAATATTGTTAAGATTTCAGTTCTTCCCAACTTGATCTGTAGATTCAACGCAATCACAATGAAAATCCCAGCAAATTATTTTGTGTATATTGACAAACTGACCTTAAAGTTTATATGAGAGGCAAAACGACCCAGAATAGCCAACTCGATATCAAAGAACAAAGTCACAGTACTGACACTTCAAGACTTACTGTAAAGCTATAGAAATCAAAATACTATGGGATGAGCAAAAGAATTAACAAATAGATCAATGGAACAGAATAGAGAGGCCAGAAACAGGCCCACACAAATACAGTCAACTGATCTTTGGCAAAGGAGCAAAGGCAATTCAATGGAGAAAGGATAGTCTTCTCAACAAATGGCACTGGAACAATTGGATATCCATGTGCAAAAAAATAAGTTTAGAACAGACCTTACATTTTTCACAAAAATTAACTCAAAATGGATCATAGACCTAAGTGTAAAATTCAAAACTACAAAACTGCTAGAAGATAATATAGGAGAAAATCTAGGTGATCTTGGGTTTGGCAATGACTTTTTTTTTTTTGGCCACTCCGCGAGGCTTGTGGGATCTTAGTTCCATGACCAGGAATTGAACCTGGGCTCCCGGCAGTGAGAACCCCAAGTCCTAACCACTGGATGGCCAGGGAATTCCCTTGGCAATGACTTTTTATTTTATTTTTTATTTTTTATTTTTTTTTTGGCAATGACTTTTTAAATGCAACAGCAAAAGTACTATCCATGAAAAAATTTTTGATAGATGAGACTCCATTCAAATGAAAAGCTGCTCTGTGAAAGACACTGGTAAGAGAATGAAAAAACAAGCCACAGACTGTGAGAAAATATTGGCAAAACACAAATCTAGTAAAAGACTTGTATTAAAAATATACAAAGAATTCTTAAAATTCAACAATAAGTAAACAAACAAGCCAATTAAAAAATGAGCCAGGGCTTCCCTGGTGGCGCAATGGTTGGGAGTCCGCCTGCCGATGCAGGGGACGCGGGTTCGTGCCCCGGTCCAGAGAGGCCACAACAGTGAGAGGCCCGCGTACTGCAAAAAAGAAAAGAAAAAAAAAAAAAAAAAGAGCCAAAAAGGGAATTCCCTGGCTGTCCAGCGGTTAGGACTCTGTGCTCTCACTGCTGAGGGCCTGGGTTCAATCCCTGGTCGGGGAACTAAAATTCCACAAGCCATGTGGTGTGGCCAAAAAATATATCTATATAGACAAAAAGATCTTAGCAGACACCTCACCGAAGAAGATATAGAGATGGCAAACAAGCATATGAAAAGATGCTCCACCTCATATGTCATGAGGGAAATGCAGATGAAAACAACAAGATACTATTTTACTACATACCTATTAGAATGGCTAAAATCCAAAACATCGACAATACCAATCACTGGTGAATACATGCAGCAACGGGAACTCTCATTCATTGCTGGTGGGAGTGCAAAATGGTATAGCTACTTTGGAAGACAGGTCGTCAATTTCTTACAAAGCTAAACATAGTTTTACCGTACGATCCAGCAACTGCAATCCTTGGCGTTTACTCAAAGGAGGTGAAAACTTATGTCCACACAAAAACCTGCACATGTATGTTTTAGCAGCTTTATTCATAATTGCCAAAACTTGGAAGTAACCAAGATATCTTCTATAAGTGAATGGATAAATAAACTGTGGTACAGCCACACAATGAAAAATTATTCTGCAATAGAAATGAGCTATCAAGCTGCAAAAAAACATGGAGGAAACTTAAAGCCATGTTGCTAAGTGAAAGAAGCCAGTTTGATAAGGCTACATACTGTATGATTCCAACTATATGATATTCTGTAAAAAGCAAAACTATAGTGACAGTAAAAAGATCAGGGGTTGCCAGGGGCTTGGAGAGAGGGAGGAATGAATAGGTGAATCACAGGGGATTTTAAGGGCAGTGAAGGTACTCTGTAATGTACTGTAATGATGGATATGTGACATACATTTGTCAAAACCCATAGAGAGTGAACTCTAATGTAAACTATGGACTTTAGTTAGTAATAATGTATCAATATTGGTTCATTAATTGTAACAAATGTACCACTATTGCAAGATGTTAATAGTAGGGGAAACTTTGTGTGTGGAGGGGGAGAAAGCGTATCTGGAAACTCTCTGTACTTTCTGTGCAATCTTTCTGTAAACCTAAACTTTAAGAAATAAAGGCTACTAATTCTAACAAAACAAAACAAAAACCACCTTTCTTTCATTCTATGCCCCCTTCCAGCTATTGTCATTTCTCTTCTCCCATCATAGCCAAACTTCTTGAAAGAATTTGTCTAAGTTAATACAGAAAATAATAATTTACATTTGTTGAATTCTTACCATGTGCCAAACACTTTATGTAGACTGTTGTCTTTACTCCTCACAGCAATCCTATTGCATTGGTACTATTTTTATAGATTTGGATCTTGAAGTGCAAGAAGTTTGAGTTACTTGGCCAACTTCACATCGTTAGTACGTGGTGGAACCAGTATTTGAGGACAGGCTGCTGGACCTCAGAGGTCATGCTCTTCAATCACTCTCTGCTCAGGGGCTCCATTTCTCTCCAGGGTCTCGGCATAGCATGGCCCTATGGACACCATTAAACTGTAGTCTGTGTAAATGGTGCCTCCTGGGGTATAATCTGGAAGGTGCCTTCTGCAGCTGTGCCATGTGGTGGCCCTGCTTACCTCCCACCCAGCCTTCATCTCACTCCATCCCCATATCTTCAATGGACCTACTCTTGCCGAGGTCAGTGACTACATAAATCCAATGGACACTTTCCGATCTTCATCTTATTTGACCTCTCAGGAGCATCTGACAGAGTTGACCACTCCTTTCTGTTTAAAACTTTTTTTTTTCCCCAGACAGCGTATTTCCTTGGTTTCTTCCTACTTCTTTCACTATTCCTCTTCAGCTTCCTTTGCTGGCTCTTCCTCTTCTACCTGACCATTAAACGTGGGAGCTCCACAGGGTCTTGTCCTAAGTCCCCTTTTCTCGTCACCTTCCTACATGCTGTAAGTGATGTCCTCTTATGCTTCAGTTATCATCTGTATATCCAGGACTCCCACATGTACATCTCCAATCTATTCAGCACCAACGTTTGACTGTCTCACAGGCAACTTTATACTAAAATGGTCAAAACTGAATCCTTTGCCATGCTTAACCCAAACCTGTTCCCTTTCATTGTACTGTGTGAAATATACATCCTAGCAGAAAATTGCATAAGCATGTATGTATAGTTTATGAATAACTATAATGTGAAATGACTATGTAATTACCACCTAAATCCAGAGATGGAGCATTACTGGAAGCTCAGAAGTCTTCCATCCTCTTCGATCGTAATCAACTTCTTCCCTCCTAGAACGATGACTACAGTCTTTGGTGATGATCATTTCTTGCTTCTTGCTATATTAGCTTCGCTACTCATGTATGTATGCCTAAACAAGGTAGTTTAGTTTCTTAAACTGTATGAATGGAATCACACTGTATGTTTTCTCTTTTGTCTTGCTTCTTTTTTCTCAACAAAATGTTCATGAGATTTATGCATACTGCCATGTTTCACTATAGTTCATGCATTTTCAGCACTATGTAGCATTCCATTGTGTGTATACACCATTATTTATGATGTTGAACATTGGGTTCACTTCCTGCTTCTATATTGACCCTAGTGTATGTGTATACTGGTAACCGTATGCGTGGGTCTCTCTGGGTATATACCCAGGAGTGGACTTGCTGGGTCACAAGGCATTGTCAGCTTTACTAGACAACGCTAAACTGATTTCCAAAGCGATTGAACCAATCAACATTTCCTGGACTTTATGTGGGAGTCGAAGTTGCACTACACACTTACCAACTTTTAGTACCATGTATTGTCAGGGTTTTGAATTTTTGCCAATCTGGTGGATGTGGTTTTATTTTTACTTCTCTGATGTCTAACGAGGCTGAGCACATTTTTAAGTGTTTATTAGCCATTTAGATTTCTTTTTTGGTGAGGCAAGGATTTAAGCTTTTGCCATTTATATGTCTGGATTCTCACTGTCTCTTAGATTTTTTTTCTGGGTAATTCCCTACTATCTTGTCATTTCTCTGGTACTTTTTCCATGATTTAAAAAGAAATGTTCATTATTTTTAGTTTCTTTCAGACAGAGGTTTGTACTGGAAGACTTAGTCTGTTATTACTAAAAACTGGACTTCTGTTTTCTTTTAAAAAGTACTTTTAATGAAATATTTCTGGCATATAAAAAAGTGTAGATAATAATATAACTAATCACACATGTAGCCATGACTCAGCTTAAAAAATGAAACATTGCTTGTAAAATTGAGGCCCATTTGTATATCCCTTTCCCCTCTCTTTCGCCCCAGGATAATATCCTGAATTTGGTTTCATCATTTCCATGCACATTTTAATAATTTTCTACAAATATCTCTATAATATATATATATTTTGCATGTTTCTTAACTTCGTATAAATGGTATTAAACTATGTGTATCTTTTTACCAACTGGCCTTTTTTTGTCTCTGCTACTTATCAACATGGGTAAATTTCAAACACAGATGTATATATGTTATATATATGTATCTGTATATATATAAATACAACATAATAGTAAAAATGAAAGAACTAAAGTTACATGTATCAATTTTTTTTATTATTTACTATATTACTACATATTACTATTGTATTTTTTAAAATTAATTTATTTATTTTTGGCTGCCTTGGGTCATCATTGCTGTGTGCAGTCTTTCTCTAGTTGTGGCGAGCGGTGGCTTCTCTTGCTGCACAGCATGGGCTCTAGGCACATGGGCTTCAGTAGTTGTGGCACGTGGGCTCAGTAGTTGTGGCTCGTGGGCTCTAGAGCACACGCTCAGTAGTTGTGGCTCACGGGCTTAGTTGCTCCGCGGCATGTGGGATCTTCCCGGACCAGGGCTCGAACCCGTGTCCCCTGCATTGGCAGGAGAATTCTCGACCACTGCGCCACCAGGGAAGCCCTGTCTTTTTCTTACTGATTTTTTTTAAGCATTCTGGATACTAATTCTTTGTCAATTATATGAGTTGTAAATATCTTCTGCTAGTCTGTCCTTTATAGTGTCTTTCAAAGGACAGAAGTTTTACATTTCAATATAATCAAATGTATTAACCCTTCACAGTGTTCTAGTTCAGTAAATGACATCATCACCCATTCAGTGCTCAGGCCACAAATCTGGGAGTTATCCTTGGCTCCCTGCTTCTCCCTTACTTCCCACATCCAATCAGTTAGCAAGTTCTATTTACTCTACTCCTCAAGTATCTCTCGAGTCCATCTTCTTTTTATGCCCACTGCTAAGAGCCTTGTCCAGGTGACCATCACCTCCTTCACATATGACAGCAATGGGCTCCTCCTAGCATCTCCACACCCTTCCTCGCTTGCTACCAACAAATCCATTCTCTCCACTGTAGGCAGAGTAGTATTTAAAGTCGCATATCTGGTGGTGATCATTTTGAAATGTATGGAAATATCGAATCACTATGCTGTGCACCAGGAACTAACATAGTGTTGTAGGTCAACTGTACTTCAGAAACAAACAAACTCATAGAAAAAGAGATCAGATTTGTGGTTACCAGAGGAGGGGGAATTGGATGAAGGTAGCCAAAAGGTACAAACTTCCAGTTATAAGATAAACACTAAAGATGTAATGTACAACATGATAAATGTAATTAACACTGCTTATGTTATATATGAAAATTGTTAAGAAAGTAAATCCTAAGAGTTCTCATCACAAGGAAAAAATTTTTTTTTCTATTTCTTTTATTTTGTATCTGAGATGATGGATGTTCACTAAGCTTATTGTGGTCATAATTTCATGATGCATGTAAGTCACATCACTATGCTGTACACCTTAAACTTATACAGTGCTGGATGTCAGTTATATCTCAGTAAAACTGGAAGGGAAATAAATAAAGTTACATAGCTGATCATTTTATTCTTCTGCTTAACACCCTTTAGTGGACTTCTGATCCAAACTGAAATGCTGGCAAGAGTATTGCTCCCATCTGCACAAGAAAATAGCTAGAAAAACTGCACATGACTTTTCTTGATCTCATCAGAGAACTGAGGTCATAGGACAAACAATTAACCTGGAATCTAGAGGGTGACAGGCACCTACATGGAGAAATAGGACCTGTGATTTGCTTACTTGAGAAACAGGATTAAACTAGACTTTTTAACAATTTAATTAATTAATTAGGCTGTGTTGGGTCTTCGTTGCTGTGCGCGGGCTTTCTCTAGTTGTGGTGAGCGGGGGTTACTCTTCGTTGCAGTGCGCGGGCTTCTCATTGCGATGGTTTCAGTAGTTGTGGCACGCGGGCTCAGTAGTTGTGGCTCACGGGCTCTAGAGCGCAGCCTCAGTAGTTGTGGCGCACAGGCTTAGTTGCTCCATGGCATGTGGGATCTTCCCGGACCAGGGCTCGAACCCGTGTCCCTTGCATTGGCAGGTGGATTCTTAACCACTGCGCCACCAGGTAAGTCCCTAGAATTTTTCTAAACAAATTAGTAAAGGCCTAGGATTGACTATTGAGAGAGTTTGGACCCCCTGGGAGCTATAAACACAGAAGGGTTTACATTCCCTTTCAGGCTTTTCCTTCAGGAGCCCCCACTGGTCACCCACAGGAAGACAGTGGAAATGGGGGAGGGTTCTGATAACCTCCCCTCCTCCCTGCTGCTGGCTATCACTGTTAAAATTCCACTCCTCTCAGACTTCATCTGCACCAGAGAGGTCATCAAAACCTGTAGGCTGAGAGCACTGATGGAAATCCACTGAAATCGGGGAAGGGGATCAGGGAAAAAAAGAAGCTCTTCCTTTCAGAGAGAACAGGAACGCATGCTGGGCCCAGCAGTGCATCTGGAGAAGAGTGGGGAACACTCGTGAAGGTCACTGCCCCCAAGACCCAGGTTCATAGTGCCTGCCTAAGACTGCCTGCCTAAGGCTCTGGCGATAACACCAGAGAACACGAATCCTCCTCTACCCCCCACCACCGCATGAACAAGCATCCAGTCAGATTAACAGAAATACACCTGGGAGAGCTTGCAAGAGACAGACTCTCTCTAGGAAACAGCACAAAAGGAAGATGCAAAGCCAAGTGGGGAGACACAAACAAGGTACCATGAAAGGAACTTGAAGACCCCAGTGCACTGCAGGTAACTGTAGCAAAGCAAACTTCAAGCCCAGTCCAACTCCTGACTAGGTGAATGGAGATGAAACCGCATAACTTGGATTGGGACTTGAACCCATGGGCTGGGACTCAAACCCAGCCAAAACCCAGATTGGGACTTGAACACACTGTCTTTTAATTAAAATCTCACAGCTGGTCTCAGGACTTAATGAAACTCAGGCGAGAGAGGCCCTGAAATATGGGGTGGTTAGTTTTTACAGGCTGGGTAATTTCATAGGCTAACGAGTGGGAGGATTATTTCAACTATCTGGGGGAAGGGGTGGGGATTTCCAGGAACTGGCCACCACCCACTTTTTGGCCTTTTATGGTTGGCCTCGGGGCCTGTGGGTGTTTCATTTAGCACGTGCTAATGTATTACAGTGAGCATATAATGGGGCTCAAGGTCCGCTGGAAGTTGAATCTTCCACCATCTGGGACCTAGTTGGTTCTAACCAGTTTATGTCGCATTCTCAATGACTATGTCATTCTTTTAGGGTTGTCCTGCCCCCTTCCCTTCTGTTTCAGAAACCCTGACACTTAAAGGGCTGGCAGAAGGAAAAGAAATGCTCATCTTCAAGCATAAAAAATATGTACATCAGTATCTATGGTGTTATGCAGCATGTCCAGATTTCAACAAAAAATCACAAGGCACACAGGAAGGAAAGATAAGATACAATCTGAAGAGACAAAGAATCATCAGAACAAGACTCAGATATGATATCAGATGTGGAATTTAAAATAACTATGATTAATATGTTAAAGACTTTAATGGAAAAGGTAGATAATGTGCCAAGATCAGATGGATGATTTCAGCAGAGGAAACCATAAGAATCAAATGGAGATACTTAAAATAAAAACATAGTAACAGAAATGAAGAATGCCTTTGACAGGCTCATCAGTAGACTCCGTACAGCCAAGAAAAGGACTAGTGAACTTGAATATGTCTATAGAAATTACCCAAAGGAATACCAGGTACAACTTTATGGTCATAAATTTGATAACTTAGATGAAATGGACTGATTCTTTGAAAGACAAAGACCAAAACTCACTCAACAGGTAACCTGAAAGAAATCGAGTTGATAGTTAAAAACCTTCCAGTAAATAGAACTCCAGGCTGAGATTATTTCACTGATAAATTATACCAACACTTAAGAAAGAAATAATACCAATTCTACACAGTCTCTTCCAGAGACTAGAAGAGGGAATACTTCCTCACCAATTTTACAAAATTAGCTTTACTATAATATCAAAAGCAGACAAAGAAATTACAAGAAAAAAATTGCAGACACCAGTATTCCTCATAAACATTGGTGCAGAATTCTTCAACAAAATATCAACAATCAAATCAAGTAATATGTAAAAAAGGATAATATATTTGGTTAAACATTCAGAAATCAATCAATGTAATACGTCACATCAATGGACCAAATAGGAAAAACCATATAATCATCTCAGTAGATGCTGAAAAAGTATTTGGCAAAATTTAAAATTCACTCATGATAAAATCTTCCAGCAAACTAGGACTAGAGGGGAACTTCCTTAACCTCATAAAGAATATCTATGAGCAACCCACAGGTAACATCAAACCTAATGGTGACAGAATGAATAAAGTTCAGGAACAAGACAGGATATCCTGTCTCACTCCAGTGACATAATAAGACATATGTGTTTGGTCTCTGCCCCCAGATCCTGACACAGAGCTCCTAAAACCCTTTGTAATTTCCTGAGTGATAGGGCTGCTAGGAGCATCTTTTGTTCTAAATTTGGTCTTTGGTTCCTGGTAGGACTCCTAAAACCCTTGGGATTTCCTAGGTAATAGGAGTGTCATTTGTTCTAACGAGGTGACTCTGGGTGGGCTCCTGGGTGACTTCAGGATGGGAACGGTTCACCAGAAAGACTAAGCCATGATTAGCAGCTTGGGACTTTCAGCCCTACTCACCCATCCCCCAGGAAGGGGAGAGGGGCTGGGGATTGAGTTAGTAATTGATTATGCTTACATGATGAGAACTGGGGTTCAGAGACCTTCCATGTTGGTGAACACATCCACGAGCTGGGAGGGTGGTGCTCCCCAGGCTCTGTGGGGACGGTACCACCTGTATTCTGGACACTTCCAGACTTTGTTCTATGTACCTCTTTATCTGGCTGCTCATTTTTATCTTTTATAATATCCTTTATAATAAACCTATAATAGTAAACAAAGTGTTTCCCTGAGTTCTGTAAGTTGTTATAGCAAATTATGGAACCTGACGAGGGGGTCTTGGGGACCCCTAATTTGTTGCCACGTTGGACAGAAGTGTGGGTAACCTGCCAACTCTGGGTACTTAGTGTCAAAACTGAACTAAATTGTAGCACACCCAGTAGGTGTGAGAACTGAAGGGTATCTTGCTGTGGAAAACCCACACATTTGGTGTAAGAAGTGTTGTGAATAGAAGCAGATCTTATTAATCTCTGTCAGAAAAGTGGGATTTGCTAAAACAGCCTTGGCTCATGGAAACTTGTGGTTTGGGAAAGAGAGTATGAAAGGGTGCAGGATGAGGAAGCTTTGATCCCGGATGGCTACCTAGTCACGCATAGTCTGAAAGTGTTGCTGTGCTCTGATCAGTTACCAGTGGGATTTAGAAATGGTGGTAGACTCAATTCCCAAGGAGTTGGCTTATTGGATACATAAGAAATGAAAAACAATCAGGAGCATGCTAAATACACAGTCCCTTAGTTATTGTTAGCTGACGTAGTGAAAGTAAAAGAGAGAGCTACAGACCTGATGTTGGACCAGACTCAGATTGAGGCCAGTCTGCGCTTTGGTCACAAAGCTGCTCTCAAGGGAAAAGTTATGCCGGGACAACAGAAAGCACCATAAGGTAGCCAACATGGGGGAGGACAAAACGAACAAGCTACTGAAACCAGGGAGTATAGTGAGAAGGAATTGTCTCATTTCGTAGACTGGTATCATCAACTTCCTAAAGAACCTTCACTGAGACAGACTGTGAGGGTATTTAATTTGGGGGCTGTGTCTTTGGCTTTGATGCTGCAGAGTGGAAGAGCGTGTTGGGTTGACACCGGACCACTGCTGAACAATCACAGATGGCTGGATGAAAGCCATTGTCAAGTGTGTTTCTCCTGAGAGGAGGGATACCCAGCTCCCCCAATAAATGCCAAGTGGAACACCCCAGATGAAGCAGCTTATATGCCTCATGTGCAGGCCCTGCAGGACTGGCTTTGTGAAGCCCAGGATATTCACCTGCTGATCATACTTGTTACCCAGGTCATAGGAAATGCTGTGATTAAAGGGACCCCTTTAGTAGGCACACCTCAGATAACCTTCCTGCTGCAAAATTGGACGACAATCCCAGAAGCCCTGACCGACTCGCTGTCTCAACTTCCTTGTGTGATTCTTACTGATATCAAGACCATTAAAGTAATTAACAAGAAAATGGGGTGAGACAGAGGGGAGCATCCAGGGCAGTCCCATCGGGGTGGAAGTCTTGAGATGGTTGTTGAGAAATGAGGTGAATGATGGTGGACTTTTAATGGTGTTGAAACAAAGCTGTTGATAAATTCTACTGAAGGTTGCGTGGACCCATGGGATCCCCTGCTGGTCCCCCAACATTAAAAGGCCCTAAATTAGTTTGTTCCATTTACCCCATTTTGTAGGAGTTTTGAAAATCGGAAGGCAAAGATTATGATGAGAAATGTGTGGGGCAGTGCTTAGCTTAATCAAGGTAAAGATTGGTGGAGAGGCCAGGGTCTTCCTGCTTCCACCCCCCAACTGGGGACTCAAGGCCATATGCATGTGAGTGGATAAAATGGCTTGGATAGGGGGAGGAGGCTTTTCTGGGCTTGACAGGAGAGCCCTATGCCCTGTGATTTCAAAACCTGTTGGTGAAGTCATAACAGGGCTAAGGTTAGATTAGGAGGATATGCAGATGCCATGGTTGATGGAATTTAGGTGAAAGTTTGGATGAAAACTGATGTTGATGGTAGTTCCAAAACAAAGGGAGTATCCTGTTTGGAAAGCTGCATTAAGACTGTTGGATAGAAAGACTGATAGTAGAGGGTCATCTCTCATTGGGCTGAATTTCATGCTGTTTTCTAACAGTGATGAAAGAATTGAACAATGGTAAAAAGCCCTTATGTCTGGCTTTTTACAGACTCATGGGCCGTAGCCAATGGCTTGGCCATATGTTCAAGGTAAATGGGCAACGGAAGACTGGACCAATACGGGGGTGCCTGTATGGGGCACAGCCAGGTGGAAATCACTCTGCGAATGCCCATCAGAAGCACCCCCTTCCAGATTCAGGAGGTGACTGGAACGGGCAAGCAGACCTTCTGATGCACTCCCTTGAGGGGGCCACCTGGGTCTATGAAATGAGCAGACATGTGGGTGGTGCAGCAATGCAGGATGGGCTGAATCTAGACAGAGCCCTCTTCATATTCTGAGGCACAGAATGCCAACAGGAACTGTCCTCTCTGTCAACAAGAGAGACAGACTGCAGATCCCAGAGACGGCTCTGGGGAGGACTCCCCAGGGAAGGGCCCAAGCAGAGCTGGCAACTGGATTGCATTGGACTAATGCAGGTAGACCTGGGGGGTTATAAACGGGCCTTAAAAAGAATAGACACTCTGGACTAGGCTTTGCACACTCAGTGGTAGACATGAACTTTCAAAATACTATGAAAGAGTTGGTACAGAAGACAACGTACTCATCAGGGCCGCTGAGTTCCATTCCTTCAGACCAAGGGATTTACTTTACAGTCCATCAGGTCCAACAGTGGGTAAAGAGATATCACAGCAAATGGACAAACCATGTTGCGTTTCATCCTCAGAGTAACGGTCTAATAGCAAATTGGAACAGGTAGATGAAACATTTGCTATCTAGGACGCGGGAGATAACGGCGTGCGGGGCTGGCTTACCTGCCTCCCTGAGTGTGAGCTCACACTCAGCATGAGGGGGGCTAAGGGGGAGCCCCTTGGGTAGATTCCTCCAATTTCCTGGGGCATCTGGGAAAGGGGGTGGGGGAGAATGCTGGCGACACTCTACAGCTCTTCTCCATATCACCACTACTTGCTTTTATCCTGCCTGCTCCAGTGGTCCCAGGGCCAGGGATACAACGGTGGATGCTGGAAACGGGGATTACCCCTAAGCAAGAAACTGTAACTATACCTTTAAACTTTTATGCCAGAATTCCTGAGGGCCTGATAGGTACAGCGAATGCTGCTACGTTGCCTAGTGGTGCAAACAGCCCACAGTTCTGTACCTGTGTCCCCCTCCCCTTTACGAATAATGGGAGTGATTTGCTCTGTCTGGGGGATGGCAAATTATGCTCGGAGACAGACTGTCTTTGCCAACAGTTAAACACACGTTCACCGCAGGAATCATAACAATTTCACAAGGCAATAGCGTACAGTATAATGTCTCTTAATAAGCCAATAAACTTACATACTCCAAACAGATGATAGATTGATTTCACTATTTTTTCCAGGGCAGGGGGAGATGAAAGGAATAAAGTCCAAATTTAGTTTCAATGTTTATTTTTTTTTTTTTGCGGTACGCGGGCCTCTCACTGCTGTGGCCTCTCCCGTTGCGGTGCGCAGGCCCCGGACGCGCAGGCCCAGCGGCCATGGCTCACGGGCCCAGCCGCTCCGCGGCACGTGGGATCCTCCCAGACCGGGGCGCGAACCCGCGTCCCCTGCATCGGCAGGCGGACTCGCAACCGCTGCGCCACCAGGGAAGCCCTCAAGGTTTATTTTTATACAGGTTGGTACTCTGGGGAGACACTTGACCAACCAAGAGCTGACTTGCAGCTGCCAGCACAAAAAACAAAAGTCCCTATTGCTACCTCATGTTGCTAGGCAACAAAGGCACCGGTGTCCGGGGCAGGTTGGGCTGCTCCGAGGGTTATCACTCCAGGGGCGGAGGGTTATCACTCCAGGGGGGAGGGTTATCACTCCAGGGGCGGAGGGTTATCACTCACTCCAGGGACCGTGGCTCTGCTTGCGACACTGCCTACGAGGAGTGCCTCATCAATGCAGGAAGAGATGTCCCCTCTCTTCCTGAGACTGCTGCGGGTTTAATACCACTGCCCACCAAGAGCAGCCTGGCCAGGCAGGTGCAAGTGTCTCAAAATTGTCACAGAGCTGGATCAGCAAAGGGTAGATTTTTCCCAGACCGAACTCTGGATATTCCTCACAAACTCTCCGTATTTACAGTCTAGATGTCCTCTTGCCATAGTTGCTTCTCCCCATGTTCTTACTCATAAGCCCCCAGTGGGGCCCCTCAGCAACTGAGCTGAGTGGTTATCAAAGACAATAGATGAGAGATTGACATCCTGACACAACATACTTCGTTCTTACATCAAAGCAACTTTACTTCTTTTTTAATTAATTAATTAATTAATTAATTACTTTTTGGCTGCTTTGGATCTTCGTTGCTGTGTGCAGGCTTTCTCTACTTGTGGCGAGCGGGGGCTACTCTTCGTCGTGGAGCAGGGGCTTCTCATTGGGGTGGCTTCTCTCGTTGCGGAGCACAAGCTCTAGGCTCGCGGGCTCAGTCGTTGTGGCTCGCGGGCTCTAGAGCGCAGGCTCGGTAGTTGTGGCGCACGGGCTTCGTTGCTCCATGGCATGTGGGATCTTCCTGGACCAGGGCTTGAACCCGTGTCCCCTGCCTTGGCAGGCGTATTCTTATCCACTGCGCCACCAGGGAAGCCCTGGCCTGACTTTCTGACTCCATCTGGAACCACTTTCCCCTCCACTCACCAGATTTTAGCCTAGACTTACAGGTGCCTAATTCCTCTCATGTCCCAAGGGCCAAGGGCCTTTGCACTAGCTGTTCCCTCTGTCTGGAACATCCTTCCTCTTGCTCTTCAGCTCAGACGTCACCTCCTCAAGAAGGACTTCCAAGACCACTCAGTCTCAACTAGCTATAGGGTGACTGTCACTTTCCCTGTTTCAGTTTGTAGTATGATACTTATTGTTCCTTATTTATTTATTTTCATTATCTGCCTCATCTCATGAGAGAAGAACTCTTTTTTTCAGTTCAGAAGGAAAGGTTTATTCTTTGATCAAAGAATGGAGAGGTGTGAGCTCCTGCTCTAGAGGACACACTATCCCCCAGAACTTTGTCATTTTAGCTCTGTATCTTTGATACCGAGAACAGTGCTTAGCACACAGTCGGTGCTCAGTGGGTAAATATTTGAGATTTAATGAATGAATGAATACCTCCGTGCCCGAGCTCTTTCTACCCTGACAGTTGCCTTCCCAGCTGTTGGCAACCACAGGCTTCTTGAATGAGGTTTCTCCACAGACCACTTAGAGTCGGTCTGTTCAGAACAGTAGCCTCTAGCCACACATGGCTGTTTAAATATGAAATTAAACTGAAGTAAAATTTCCGTTCCTCCACACTAATCACATTTCAAGTGTTTGTCAGCCATGTGTGTCCAGAGGCTACCATATTGGACAATGCAGATCATACTTTTTATCATAACAGAAAGTTCTATTGGACAATGCTGGTAGACCTCTATGAATAGGACTGACCCCAAAGGGACGGTTTCGGCCTCAAGCATGATTGCCTTTTGGGGGGGTCTTGTTGCTCTGAAACGGCTTCTGTATAAACCACCCTATTTGACTAATAAGCCATTTTATCAAACAGGTGTTTTGAGGGTCACTTCATGGTTTGAGGACCTCAGAGGTATGGTACTTGGAACGAGTAACTCTTTTCATGATAAGTACATAAAATTGAACAGATACCTAGAAGAAGGTCTCTTAACATAGGACCATATGACTTTGCGCTAAGAAGTGTGATGAGGGATGAGGTAAGAATGGGTTGGGGAGGGTGAGTGGGCAGCAGTCCTGCATATTCAACTAACTTAACTCTAAAGTATAATTCCTTTAGGAGGGATTGTCACATCAGAAACGCCTTCAGGATGGAGCTGGAGACTGTCATACGGAGTGAAGTAGGTCAGAGAGAGAAAAACAAATATCGTCGTATATTAATGCATATATGTGGAATCTAGAAAAAGTGTACAGATGAACCTATTTGCAAAGCAGAAATAGAGAGACAGGTGCAGAGATCAAACATATGGACACCAAGGGGGAAGGGCGGAGGTTGTGTGAATTGGGAGACTGGGATTGACATATATACACTACTATGTAGAAAACAGATAACTAATGAGAACCAGCAGTAGAGCACAGGGAACTCTACTCAATGCTCTGTGGTGACCTAAATGGGAAGGAAATCCACAAAAGAGGGGATATATGTATACATATAGCTGATTCACTTCGCTGTACAGCAGAAACTAACACAACATTGTAAAGCAACTGTACCTCAATATAAATAAATAAATAAATAATAAATAAAACCAGAAAAAAAAAAAAAAAGAAATGCCTTCAGCTACGAGACCAATAATGTAGACCAAGCTCACTCATGAAAATATGGGGCTTCCCTGGTGGCGCAGTGGTTGAGAGTCCGCCTGCCGATGCAGGGGACGCGGGTTCGTGCCCCGGTCCGGGAGGATCCCACGTGCCGCGGAGCGGCCGGGCCCGTGAGCCGTGGCCGCTGAGCCTGCGCGTCCGGGGCCTGTGCTCCGCAACGGGAGAGGCCACAGCGGTGAGAGGCCCGCGTACCGAAAAAAGAAAAAAAAAAGAAATAAAATATTAGCAAACAGAATCCCAGAACCACATTAAAAGAAGACTACTTCAAGATCAAGTGTGGTTTATTCCAGAAAGTAAAGATAGTTTAGTATTAGGAAACTGATTTATGTTAATTCATCAGATTAGTAGACTTAAGGGGGGAAAGTAGTATAATTGTAGATGCTCAAAAGACATTTGTTTTCTTCTCATAAAAACTCAACATCCATTGTTAATTTAAAAACTCAGTGAAATAGTAAGAGATGGATATTTCCTTAGCATAATAAAATAAATATATCTATTTCAACGCCTGCTCAATAGGGACATAGTGAAAATATTTCCGTTAAAATCAGGATCAAGACAGCAATGTCCATTAATGCCATTACTACCCAACATTCTTCTGGAGGTATTAGGCAATGCATTTAGACAAGATTAAAATATATTAGAAGCATAAAGTTAGACAGCAGAGATTAATTTCACATTTTTTATAGTTGATAATCTAAGAGAATCAGCTGAAAACCTATTTTAGTTGACAAGAGAATTCAGTAGGTGGCTGGGTAAAAAGACAGAAATAAATTCCATTTCTAAGGCACTTACAAAGATGAAACGTCTAGGAATGAATTTAAGAAATACTCAAGATCTATATTTTTAAAACATTAAACACTGAAATACTACTGAGAGACATAAGAGGAATCAACAAATAGAAAGGCATATCATGTTCTCAAAAGAAAGACTAGCACCAGAAGGACATGAGGGAGTTTTTTCTTTTCTTTTCTTTTCTTTTCTTTTCTACTAGATAAACTGATGTTCATGTGGAAAAACAAATAAGAAAATATGGTTGGGACAATTTTGAAAAAGGAGGTTAAAAGGAGCCCCATAGATGTTAAGATATAAAGCTAAAGTATATAATTGGAAGACGGTAGTGCTAGCAAATTAAAAAGCCAGATCTAAGAAAGAGTAATTGAAAATCCAGAAGTAAATTCAAATTCACACACAAATTTAGTTTATGATAATGGTAGTGTTTTAAATTAGTGAAGAAAAAAATCATTGTTCAGTAGATGATTTGGGGGATAACAAGATCATATTTCATAATTATCCAGTAGAAAAATGGTGAGAGAAATGAATAGTTAGTGGAAAATAAATTACAAATGACTCTTTAACATATGAAAGTGTTCAGTCACAATGAAATGAAAAACTTTACTCACAATAAGAAATGCAAATAAAAATGACATTGAGATACCATTTTTCACCTTTCAGATTGGCAAAGATTAAAATGTTTGCTAGCACACCAAGGTTGGTATTTGTGTTTGAAAATGGCACTTATAATCTGCTGATGTTCAGTCTCTATGGAGGGCAATTTGGCAATATTTATCAAAATAAAGTATATGTATTTTTGACCCTCAATTTTATTTCTAGCAAATTTTTGACAGCAATACTTCCACATGTGCAAAACGTCATAGGTTATCGTAGAATTGTTTTTAATAGTAAAGATTGGAAATTAATTAAAAATCATCCAAGGGATCTAGTTAAATGGTGCAGATATTGGGATCCCATACAATGAGATACTATGAAGATGTAAAAATTAAGGAGGACGTTTTGATACCAATATGGAGTTATGGCCAAGCTATTTTGATGAATGAGAAAGGCAAAAGGCAAAATATGCCAAGAATTTGCTACCATTTGTGGAAAAAAAGGAGGAAGTTACGTATGTGTATATATTTGCTTGAATATGCATAAATCAATAACGATAGCAATAACATTGGTTGCTTCCAGGGAGGGGACACCTTGCTGGTTGAGGGGCAGTAGTGAGAGAGAAACATTTCACTGCTTACTTTTTGATACTTTTTGAATTTTGAGCCATGTGAATAAATTACCTACCCCAAAAGAGGGAATAAATAAAGTTAAAACTAAAAAAGAAAAGGAAAACTTGACTTACTGTGATTTACACATATGCGGGTTTGCTTTTTCTCTCACAAAAAGAAGCCCAGAAGTAGGTGTTCACTGACTGTTGGCTCAGCTGCTCAATGATGCCTCACAAGCCAGGCTCTTTCTTCTCTTCCAGGACTTCCATCCTCAGAGAATTGGCTTTTTATCTCCATGGCTTTTCTTCATGATAGCAAGATGGCTGCCACAGTGCAGGCATCAGGTCCTCACACAAGCATCCCCCAGACAAGAAAGAAGGGACAAGGAAAGCCAGAAACTTTCTCCTGATGATGCTTTTTGTCCCGAGAAGGAAGACTTCCCTGTACATGTCATTGACCAGAATGGATCCCATGCTTATCCCAAACCAATTTCTAGCAAAGGGTAATGGGTTTACTGGCCCTTGAAACTGGGAGAGGGACCTCCCCTCCTGATATCAAGGAATCTTTGTCCTAGTACAGAAATAGTGTTCTGTTCCTAGGAAAGGTGCAGAAGTCTGTTGGGTGGGTGGTAGACAGAGTCCACTCAGCTGTCAATGTGAACCACTCCATCTTTTGAAAAGAGAAATTCTTAATTACCCCAAGACCACATACCACCACATCTCCCGTTGCACTGCCCTACACTCGATTTCGTCCACCTCCCTCGTGGACTGCGGCCTTAGCCTTGCACTGGCCTCCTGCACCCATGTAGACATTGGCTGGACTCAGTGCTGGCTTTCTGGCCACCCTGCGTCGCAAGCGTGACCGTGGCCTACTCAGTGACCAGGCCGTGCGCGGCCCAGTGTCCGGCCCTCTGAGGAGCCCACCCGGCTCGCCCCCAGCCCGCCCGCCCACCTCTTGGGCCGAGGCCAAGGCCAGGCCTAGCCGGGCACCAACCGAACCGTGTCTGACTTCGACGCCTTCTGCCAGGCATGACGCGACAGCAAGCAGGGGGGGGCCAAGAAGGGCTTCTGCTGGGACGAGACCCGAGACGCGCTTTCCTCTTCGTTCTCATCGCAGTCTTCATCATCATGGACTTTTCTTCTTAATCGCAGGGCAGAGGGAAGGCGAGCAGCCCCCAGCCAGCAGCCCCTACCCCCAAGAAAATGGCCTTGCCTGTCATCTTGAACCCGTTGTCTTCCATTGGCTACCTCTGCTGGGGTCCGAAGGAACTGCTCTCCCCTTCCTGCTCCCCAGCCGCCCAGCTTAGCCACTGACCTGCACATCCTTACCCCTCTGGTCCAGGAAAGGAGGCTTTTCCATGTCTAAGAAAGAGGCCCCCGATGAAGCATCCCCAAAGCCCGAGAATGAGGGGTTTCCTGGAGGCTCTGGGGTGCCTGCTTCCAGATGTTGTCAATTTCTGGAACACTTGCTCTGACTTCCTTGTAAAGCCCTGAGCAAGACTCGTCTGCTCCTGCCCCACGTGTGTAGCGTGGGGTCCTCTGTAACCCTGAAACGTGCAACGTGACCAGTTGTGGCTGCCAAAAGAAAAATTCTGGAGTTGTATGAAACTCGTCTTTCTGTGAGTTCCGCAAGCCGCGGATGAGACCTATTGTAGGGTAAGGATGTGATCTGTGGGAACCTGGCCATTCTTCGGTGGTCAGCCCCAGAGCCCACTCCCCCTCTGTCGGTGGCGTGTGGGGGCGGGAAAGAAAACAAGGTCATGAGGGTAAGGAAGGAGGCTTCCTGTGCCCGTGCTTGCCTAGTGTATGACCTTGGAGAAGTTCCTCTGTGGGCGTGATGGCAGAGGACCAAGTCGTTTGCTCGCTTGAGCTCTGTCACACTTATTATCCATGTTATAATGGGCCCAGTGATTAAAATATGATGCCAGTAGAGTCAGGTTTATCCTCGGGACAGTGTGCCTGGCACCTGGTCATCCCTTGACCAACCAGACCCATCACTAACTGTGCAGCTCATCCCTTCCCAGAAATAGAACAACAAACCGGGAGTTTGGGTTGCCTGAATGCGGGCAGACCCTACAAGCCAAGTCCTTGAAACATGGTGACTTGAGACTGTGGGAACTGGGGGAGTTTGAGTAGACAGGACTGCTGAAGGACACATGGTGGAAACTCACTTCCTTATTCAGAGCTGGTTGAGGATTTATTTTTTTTTAACCTCTCTGCCCAATTGGTGCTAAGCAGTGGGTCGTCACTTGGCTAGAGGTATGATAATCAGCTCTCTTAACCCTGAATCACTGCATGTGGGGCGTGAATTAGCTGTGAGATGGTAGGTACTCTAGTGTGTATGCACTCTTGAGTGTAAAGCCGGGGCGGGGTGGGGGGATAGAAAACCTTTGCAGGACGTCTACTATGAGGATGAGGGCCTAAGTCTAGGTTCTAAACAAAGCCAGAGGTGCTTTGCTACTATTAATACCAATTTCTGCACTCAGTCTTTTGTGTGACATCCTTGTATAATTGGGGATAAACCCATAGCTAGTTCAGCTTGGTCTCTTGGGAACCATTCTGTTCTCTCTAGCCTTGGAGGTCGGGGGCAAGCTCTTAGTCGTGGCTTTACAGTGACCATATGATTCAGTAGTAAAGATTTAAGCCCACTGTGGTTCAGACATGCCGGGCTCAGCGAGCCTTAGTCTGGGGGGAAGGGCATACGTACTTTAAAAAAGAACATTTAATGTTCTTGTGTTTCATATTTGGAAAACAAGAGGGAAAGTCTGCTCTTTTCAAAACATAAACTACAGGAAGTGAAGCTTAGCAAAATGTACAGAGGCTAGTGATTCTCAGCCAAGGAGTTGCGGCATAACAGAGTGTCCCTGGGGCAAGATTCGATCAAAGTGTCCATCAAATGGGGTTGGGGTTCTTTGGGGGTTTGTTTGTAAAAGCACTAGTGGTCTGTGATATCTGGACCTTTCTAATGGGCTCTTTGACACAGACCTCTCAAATTGGTTTTCTCTCAATGAAGATCACAGCCAAGAACATTCCTTGGGCCCCAGGACATGGAGGTGGATAGAAAATTCCAGAAGGTTTGGGGTGGGGTCCAGACTCTGTGAAACTTCTAGAACATTCCATGCAATTCCAAACAGGGTCGACAATAAAGCTTATAAACCCTCCAAAAGAAAAAAGAAAAGACTAGCTGGATTCAGACTTAATTACCCCATTATTAACTACCATTTTATCCGGTAGTTCCATTAGCATCATTTCCTTAAAAAAATTTCCCTCCTTTTATTTTGTTGAAAAAAAAAAGTATCAATTTTTTTTTTTTAATCTAAACACCTTGGAACAATGATTAAGGAATCACGTTGTCTAGTGCTAGGATATGGCAAGAGCAGGAGGATTTAGCTCTCTAAAAATACAGCTCACATTATTTACTTCTCAAAAAAGGAAGTTGGATTTAGCACTTTCAAGGTCAGCCTTAAATAACCCATCCATATACAACCTTAAATAACCCTCCCCACCTTGAAGGGTCCCAGCAACAGAGTCATAACATTAGACCCAGATGGTGGCTTTTTATGGAAAGAGCAGTCGGCTGGCAGCAGCTCCCCTCACAATCCTTCAACCTAAGACCGAGCAGCATGGTAGATAAATTCTGGGGGCCCAAACATTTACAAACAATAAGAGAGCTTGAAAGATTTAAAGTTCTTTTTGGGAAAAAAGAAAATACAGGCATTTCGGAGATGTTGCAAGTTCCGTCCCAGACCACTACAATAAAGCGAATCACACGAATTTTTTTTTTTTTTTTTTTGCGGTACGCCGGCCTCTCACTGCTGTGGCCTCTCCCGTTGCGGAGCACAGGCTCCGGACGCGCAGGCTCCGCGGCCACGGCTCACGGGCCCAGCCGCTCCGCGGCACGTGGGATCCTCCCGGACCGGGGCACGAACCCGCGTCCCCTGCATCGGCAGGCGGACTCTCAACCACTGCGCCACCAGGGAAGCCCTCACACGAATTTTTGAGTTTCCCGCTGCATCTAAAAATTATACATATATGTAGTCTATTAAGTGCGCAATGATAGCATTATGTCTAAAAACCAATGTACATGGCTTCATTTAAAAATACTTTATTGCTTAAAAATGCTAACCATCACCAATGATGCAGGGTTGCCACAATTTGTAAACAAACAAACAAACAAAAAACCCCACACAATACAGCGCGGTACGCCTGCAAGACAAGAAGAAATAAAGTAAAAGTCATGAGTACTCCTTCTGGGTTGAAGGAGGCCGGCCTCTATCTCTTCACCGACAGAATGCGAACTTGGCCTCTAAATTTATGTCTAAAGTGTGTATCTTTCCCTGCATCCAAACTTGCCAAATACTTTTGCACTTTGCCTTGAGCCTGGGGGTTTGAGAGTTGGCTGAGACTTGATGCTGGTGGGACATGCAGGAGGTCTGATGACTTCAGAAAACCAGCCCATTTTACCCGTTCAGAGAAATTCTCTTTTTACCCAACAGGCCTCTAGAGCCAGCCTAATAGGGGGGGAAGGGAGGGCGCATCGCAGCCATGTGCAGCTGAACTGGGCAGGTGACTTACCCTCTCTGGGCCTCAGTTTCCTCATTTGTTAAATGGGAAGAGTCATCGTGCCTACCTCCTGGGGGGGTCGTGCGGGCTGCATGAGGTCACGTTGGGCAGCATTGAGAGCACTGCCTGCCACGTTGTCAGTGATCGCTGGCCAATGCTGTCATCACCTGAATTCCATATCCCGGCCTCTCACACAAATACCTTGTGGGATTATATTTTACAGTTTTGACCTGTGCCTTTGACACGGCCCCAGTGGAATAGTGTTCCTCTGTAAATCCCAAGGGACTTCCCTAGCGGTCCAGGGGTTAAGACACTCCGCACTTTCCTTTTTTAAAAAAAAAATGTTATAAACTTATTTATTTATTTATTTTTGGTTTGGCTGTGTTGGGTCTTCGCTGCTGCACGCGGGCTTTCTTTTAGTTGCGGCGAGCGGGGGCTACTCTTCGTTGCGGTGCACGGGCTTCTCATTGTCATGGCTTCTCTTGTTGCGGAGCACGGGCTCTAGGTGCGCGGGCTTCAGTAGCTGTGGCACGTGGGCTCAGTAGTTGTGGCGCACGGCCTTAGTTGCTCCGCGGCATGTGGGATCTTCCCGGACCAGGGCTCGAACCCGTGTCCCTTGCGTTGGCAGGCGGATTCTCAACCACTGCACCACCAGGGAAGCCCAAGACTCCGCACTTTCAAATGCGCAGGTTCGATCCCTGGTTAGGGAACTAGAATCCCACATGCCGTGTGGCACGGCCAAAAAAAAAAGAAAAAGAAAAATCCCACAGAAATCAATGATCTAGGTCTCAGTCTCCTCTTTATTTGCATGTGGTTACAATTCATAAATACACTCACTGTGTTCCTCCCCCTCCAAAACTCTCCCTCATGCCTAAAACCCCACCCATGCCCCTGGTTATAAGGATTCCCTTTCCTGTCTGGAAGGGGAGGGTGGTCCTCCTTGTTACTCCATCTTCATGTAGGGTCTCCCTCGGTCCACGTGAAGTGTGGGCCCTCGAAGGGCCTCTGAAGCTTGGGGACGAAGAGCACCACGCATCTGCCAGAGGTCCCGGCCGTGTCCTTGAGTGACCACGTGGCTGGCTCCCTTCCGTGCCATATGCTCGGGGTACAGATGCCGGGGGGCAGCAGTTAGCGTCACGTGTCCTGTCCGTGCCTGAGGCCGAGCTGGTGCTGCCCCAGTGGGCAGGGGGTCTGCAGTGGAGTCCCGGGTCTGCTCGGGCGGTGGTGAGAGCCCTGCGGGGGCACCATCCCCAGCCAGCGCTGGCCCTGCTCTCAGAGACGCGTCTGAGGCCCGGGCCCTCGGGGTCCAGCTCTCGGGGCCCTACCCAGGCCCTTGGTCAGTCCTGTGCGGGGAGGGCGGCCTCGAGGAGGAGGCGCTCTCAGGCCTCCCTTCTCCTGGCTTCTCCAGACAACATCAGGCGTGGGTGACGAATTGGGTCCTTGGCCCCGTTAGAGGGTGTGGCACCCCAGTGTCTCTGTCTCAGCCAGGTGCCAAGCTTTGCCATCCTCCTGGTAGGGTGTGGAGAGCCCGGGAGGGCTAGGGGCACCCTCTTCGGGGATGGGGTACGGAGGCTCCGGGGGAGCGGGGGGGTCTCCGGGGCCCCGTGCTCCCCCCAGTACTGGCCCGTTGTAGATGTAGATGTTACCGGTGACAGTCACAGACCCGCCGGTGACGTGAATGCCATTGGTGCCTGTGGGAAGGAAGGCAGAGTAAGAGGAGTGAGGGGCAAGTGTGAGGGGAAGGCCTGTGTGACCCCAGCATCGGACCCCAGCTTCCCCAGGGCCCCGTCCGCCATCTCCGCTTTCCGCTCTGTCCCCCTCCATCGGCGTTCTTGAGCTCTGTGTTCATTCCTGTTTCTTGGTTTTCAGTCTCTTCCCTTCTCCGTAGGCGGGATGCTCTGGCTGCTGGAGCCTCCTCTCGCACCCGGTTTAGTCTCCTCATTTCTGCCTGGCTCACACGCGCTCTCCCTGCCCACCCTCCCTCCCCAGCCACTCTGCTCCCTGCCCCAGGCTCACCGTGGGCCACCTGGCCTTGCTCTGGGAGCTCAGCCTCCAGCTCCCTGGCCTGGCTCAGAGGACTCTGTTGTTGTAGCACCTCTTCCTCCAAACCTGGGGTCGCCGGGACCCCGGCCGAAGCTGGGGTCAAGTCTCCAGAGGTGGGCAGAAGTGGCTCTACCAGGTCAGGGTACTGTGGGTTGACCCTCGGGGGCTCCCAGCTTCCTTCAGCAGTATTCGATTCCTCTCCCTGCAGGACAGAGGCCGAGAACCAAGCAATGACGTGGGCCTCAGACTCCATCTTTCTTTAATTCCTCCCCCCTCCCCGCCCCATGCTTAGGCAGCTCAGTGCCCTCTTCTGCTCCTCATCAGGCTCCCTGCCTCAGGGCCTTTGCACTGGGTGTTTCCTCTTCCTGGAGCTCCTGGAGCCCTTTCCCCGATACATCCCGACAGCTGGCTCCCTGTTTTCTTCAGCTCTCTGCTCAAATATCCGCTGATCACAGAGGCCCTCTCTGTCCACTCTAAGATAATATACCCTCATCTGTTGCCACTGTCACTGTCCCCCTACCGTGCTTTATTTAGCAATTATCACTACCTGAGGTCCAGCTGTCTAACTTTATTCTGGCTCCACTGGTTTGTAACTCTGGGAGGACAGACAGTTTGCTTTGCTCACTGCTGTTTCCACTGTGCCTTGAACAGTGCCTGGCACACCGTGCGCTCGATAAATTATCAGTTGAATGAATGAATGGTTATTGAAGCTGCAGACTCTTTTCCTGCCTGCCCCCCACCGGGTTCACCTGTCCCCCTGCCCCTCCTTGCTGCCTCCTCAGCCTTCCCCATTACCTCTGGATGCCTCTTGAGCAGGGATCCTGCAATAGAAAACGAAACGGCAGGCCTCAGACCCCCAGGCTTTCCCCCTCCACACAAGCCATGATATGGCACTGCCCACCCTGGGCTCCCCAGAAGGATCAGCTTATCATTACCCTTATCTCCAGCCTCAGAATGGGCGGGTTGGATGGAGGTGATGTCTACGTGGGGGGCAGGGGCTGGGTGCCTTGAGGGTGTGAAGGCGCGGAAGGGTCATCCCTGGGGGAGCTGAATGTTCCCGCCAGCCCCCCTCCCCCATCTAGGGAGGCACAGACGCGGGCCTGCATCCCTGCCTGCAGCCTGCTCCTTCCTACCCAGCTTTCTGCAGAGAGAGGGGTGGCTCTTCCAGGTGCAGGCAAGGACAGTGGTGAGGAGCAGCAAGGAGACCAGCGGCAGCAAGACGGCCAGCACCAGCATCCTTCCTGCGGGACAGCACACAGGACGGGGCGTGAGGGCCCGCGGAGGCTGGGGGGGCGGGCACTTAAGGAAGAGCTCTCCAGTTCTCAGGCCACCCAGACAGAAAAGGGGGAGCAGCTTTCCCCTTCCAGTCCCACAACAGTTCCTAAAGGAGGAGGTGGAGAAACTTCCCTCGGGTTACAGAGAAGGGACACTAAGCCTGACTCGGGGGGGACCTCCTGACAGCCAGGATGGAGATGTTCGGGGAGGCTGCGGGTGGCCACCGGCGCGGGGGCAGCCTGGTGGGTGAGGCCAGGCACTTGGGCAGTTGGTCTGCAAGGGCTGAAAGTGGGAGTGGGAAGCGATAAGGGAGGGTGGGGAGTCTGTAAGCAGACTCAGGCCACGGGGTAAAGTCACGTTTCTGCGGACTTGACCATCTTACAGAGAGACCCACAGCTGCGGGAGCTGAGCTTGTCCTTCTGCAGCTGTGGAGGTGTTTACAGGGGTGACGGAGTCGGGATCCTGGCTTCTGAACTCTGCCTGGGGCTGCCTGGCAGCGGCTCCGGGCAGGTCCCGGGAGGGAGGGAAGCGGAGGCTGGGTTTCTCAGGTGCCCGCATGTAGCCATGGTAACTGCCGCCTTCCTATGGGCCTCATGCTGCCGTCAACAGCATGGGGTCTACCATGCCCGTCGCCTGTGTCACCTGGGCCTGAGGAAGATCGGGAGCGCTTGGACATCTGCACACACTGGCCAACTAATTCCATGGCCTAAGGGGGTCCAGAATGGGAGGTGTGGGGAAAAATTAGACCCAGAGTCTTGGACACCTGGGTTCCTGCCCAGTTGTGTATTTTTCATATACAAAATGAGATTAGCTTACATACTCTCTAAAATTCCAGCTCTAAAATGCCAATCGTTTTTGATACACAGTTAAAAATTAATACGAGGATGTGGAAAATATTCATGATATAGTTGAATGAAAAATTAAGTTACAAACATTCAAATGACTGTACTTTTAGGAAAATAATTATCTTTTTCTATTGCACAGAAACATGTATGGGACGATATATTCAAAAGTGTTGAGTGTGGGACTTCCCTGGTGGCGCAGTGGTTAAGAATCTGCCTACCAATGCAGGGGACACGGGTTCGAGCCCTGGTCCGGGAAGATCCCACATGCCGCGGAGCAACTAAGGCCGTGCGCCACAACTACTGAGCCCACGTGCCACAACTGCTGAAGCCTGCACGCCTAGAGCCCGTGCTCCCCAACAAGGGAAGCCACTGCAATGAGAAGCCCGTGCACCGCAAAGAAGAGTAGCCCCCGCTCACTGCAACTAGAGAAAGCCCGCGCACAGCAACGAAGACCCAATGCAGCCAAAAATTAAAAAAAAAAAAGTGTTGAGTGGATATGCTAGGTGATGGTTCTGGGGGTGATGTTTAGTTTTGTTTATCTGAATTTTCTAATTTTCTGCAGTCTGCATGTATTATGGCATGGGCTTTGGAGTAAGAGAGACTTAGAATAGGTCTTCATAACACCAGTTACCATGTGGATGATCTTGGGCAAGTCACCTAACCTCTCTGGGCCTCGGTTTCCTCATCTAGTCAGTGAGGATAATAATAAGACTATTTCATAGGATCTTTCTGAGGGTTAAATGAGTTATTGAAAGTCAAGTGTTCACAGAGTGCCTGATGCACTAGCGCTCAATAAGTGGAAGCTATGATTATAAATACTTGGTAATTTTTTAAAGTTAAGGAAATAAACTTTCCCCTGATTAATAACAACTACAGTCATTAGAAACATCCTGTAATCCTCTATTAGGCGAGGAAACCAATGACTCCACAGAAAAGACCAAGAAAGCATCAAGTGTAGAATCTCATCTCGAATAACGGAAGGTGTAACCTACTATAGAGACATCCAGTCTCGTAAATGGACTATGTGATGGTGGCATGTCCGAAACGATGACGGTGATGTCAGTTACAATTACATCTCCGTGTGGGCGTACTATTACATATAACTTATAAGTTATGTGTAGGACATATAACTTAAAAAGTGTGTGTGTGTGTGTGTGTGTGTGTGTGTGTAATTAACCTGGCCCAGGGATACTCCAATTTCCCTTTGAGGAGCTTTTCTTCTCGCCTCAATTCTGACTGGAAAGGATTCATCATTTCCCCATTTTTTTTAGATGGCTAGAATTAAGGCATCTTCCCAGATGCCCCCTGCCCCTGTCCCTGGCCCCTCACCTGGCGTCTCGGAGGGCTCTGGCGGATTTCTGCAGCTGGTGTCAGACCGGGAGGTGCCTGGCACTGCCTCTACGAGGCCCTGGTCCTCACACCTGTGGAGGAAAGAGCCTAGCTCAGGTGGGCTCCTGGCGGGAAGTAGGAGGCGGTCCGTGGAGCTGGGCAGTGGCCGGGGCTGTCAGCAGCTGGGGCTGGGAGGGTGGGAGGGACACGGACCTGGCACCCTCACCTGGTGTGGGGCTGGCAGCGGGCGCTGGGGGAGGAGGTGTTCTGGAAGTGCCCTGCCTTACAGGGAACACAGTTGCTGTTAGCCTTCCTGTCTTCATCTGGCAAGAGAAATGCATGTCCAGCCAGGGTGAGTGGGCAAAGGAAGCCCAGCTGTGAGCCTCCTTTACGCCCGCTGGATGGCCCCCTCCCTGACCACCCCCTGCGGTCTGTAGTTTGCAGCACCTTGCCTGATCTCCGAATTGCCCGAGCTTCCTCCCACTGCTGGGAGGACCCCCGAACCCTGCACCATCCCACTTTCATTTCTCTGCAGGTCCCTTCTGTGAGCCTTGCTCAGGGAGGGAGAAGAGGCCTGGGGCCTCACCATGGACACAACCCCATGCACCCTGCCCGCTTCAAGATCACCCGCCTCCTCCCCCCGCCCCTTTGCCCCCAGTGACCTCTGACCTTTGAGCTCGGCTTCAGTGCCAGGCGGGCAGTGGGGGAGTGACTCGCAGTGTACACACTCAGAGCCCCAAAAGACGCAGAACAGTGTTGGCTGGCAGCGGCACTGGGTTTTGTGTTTGCTGGTGCAAGGCGTGATCTCCACGAAGCCCAGCACTGGTGGGGAGACGGAGGGCTCAGCCCAGGGGCTGCGCCCCAGGAGATCCCAGGCCCCCGTCCCCGCCGGAACACCCCACTCACTCCGGTCACAGGGGCGGCACAGCTGGCAGATGGAGAGATGGTTCCAGTGCTCGTTGTAGGAATTTTCGGGGCACGTGGCACAGGTGGTGTCCTGGTCGGGGCCACATTCAGCCGAGACGTGTGTGCCTAGGATGTGAGCGGGGCAGTAGGCGTGTCAGGGCACTAGGCTTCCACCATCCCCTCTGCCGCTTGCCGTGTGACCCTGGGCCTGTCCCGGGGCCTGCACGGGAGGGACGGCCAGTGTCTCTCACTCGCTGTGTCTGCCGGCGGGTATTCCTGGGAGCTGGTGTCCACCTTCCGTCCGAGGCGGCGACGTGGGCCGGAGCCCCCCGTAACCCACCTCCACGTCCCAGACTTCCTGTGGCCCCCGCCTCTCACCTGGGGGGCAACGGGAGCAGCAGACGTGATGCTTGGGCTCGTAGTACTCCTTTTCCTGGTCCCGGCAGGACTGGTTCTCCGTGCGGTACGGGGGCACCTGCAAGGGGAGATGGCGCGGGGGGGAGAAGTATTCAGGAGTCAGCTGGGAAGGGCCAAGGCACTACAGAGAGGGCGGCCCAGACCCCTCTTCCCTAGCTAAGCCCACCCCCACCCGCTGGCCTGGGCCCCTCCCTCACCAGCTGGGGCTGGGATGCTGCCAGCAGACCCCAGAGGCCCAATATGAGAGGCCCCCAGGCCAGGCCGCAGGGGGATGCGGCCCAGGGCAGGCGCATGGCGGCCAGTCAGCCAGCCGAGCCGGTGGGTGGAGGCCTGGGAGGAAGGTGGGAGGCCTGGACGTCCCGGGCAGTGGTGGCAGCAGCCTCCCGAGCCCAGAGGCTGGGACAGGACTCGGCCGGCTTGCCCCCGGGGGCCAGAGAGGCCGGGCCTGGCCTGGCCTCCAGGGCTCCAGCGCCGGGCTCAGGAAGTGGGAGTGGAGTAGCCGGCGCGGGGCGGAGACAGGGAGCCCTGGGAGCCAAGGCAGCTGTCTGTCGCAATCGGGAAGAGGAACAGGCTTGGCTGCCCGAAGCAGGGCGGGGGTGGCGGGTGGGGGGTGGGTGGCGGGGAAAGCACGTGAGGGCAGCGGGGCGGAACCGGGCCTCCTCCCTTCTTTGGAGGCCTGACTGGAGAGGAGGATGCAGGGACAGGACAGGCCCAGCCGGTGGGAAAGGGGTAGCAGAGCCAGTGGGCACTCCTCGGCTGGGCCCCCGGAAGCCCAGCTGGGAACAGATGGAGTTCCAGACACAGCTGTGTCCAGCCAGCAGGACACCAGATCCGAAAAATGGATGGGCCTGGACCGTCAAACTTGGAGGGTGCAGAGACCCACGGAGAGCCTCGGCCAGCCAGACCAGCATCTGGGAACCAGAAGTCCTAGTTGGCAGACTGTCTGGACTCCCGGCTTCCCACCCTGTTATGTGACTTTTTAAGATAAACTACAAAGGAGTCACAAGCCAGCCAGCAGCCCCTTCCCTGAGTCAGCCCAGCCCACTCCCACCTCAGTGGACACAGGTCACCTACGAGATTCTCCAGAGGGTGCAGCGGCCCCTGCTCCTCTGTCCTCAGAGAAGGCGGTTGTGCATAGACCAAGTTCCCATGAGCAGGGCAGCCGGGCTGGGGCTGGGTGGCCACCACCCTCAGTCCCGGCCTCTCACCCAGGAGCCTTTGAATCCCTTTGAGCTGGAGGGAGCTGACAGCCCACCAGACCGGGCCCCTCACCTTGAGGATGAGGGCACAGAGGCCAGGGTGCCATGTAGAGGAGACCGGGATTCCAGGGGGACTCGGTCTGGTCCTTGTCCCTTTTCTTCCCACCATTTCCCTGCAACCCATTAACAGCATCCCCGCCCTCCCCCAACCATGCCAGGGTGTCTGGTCTCCGAGTTCCTGTGCTCCTGGCTAACTCCCACTTGTCCTTGAGGGTCACCTGGGCTCTGGGAAGCACCTCCACTCCGAGCTGCCCAGCACCCCCCGCGGACCACTCCCTGTGACCCGCTGCTTATCATCCTCTGGCCGCTGGGCCCTGAGCTCAGCAACGGCCTGCCCCGGATCTGTAACTCGGGGCTCCCGGAGCTTCACACAGGGTCTGGCACGAACTGCGTGTCTGGTACATATTTATGGACTAAACCGATGATGTCTCGCCCACGTCACACAGCCAGTCCGTGGCAGAGCCAGCCTAGAGGCCGGGGCTCCAGATGTCCGGGTCCCAGCTCATTCCAACAACCAGGCTCCCTCCTCGTGACTCAGGGGTGCCTCCCTAAGCATGACTGGCTGTCTGGAGAGACGTCACCTGGGCATCATCCCTGCCCCTTCCTTGGAGGACTCTGTTCACACATCCTAACCCTGGTTGGTCTGACTGGCCGGACAGGCTCCTGGTGGAAGAGTGGGAAGTCCAGGTCAGGGGTGTGCCCCTGGTGGGGGGCGGACCACAAAAGGGCGAATCAGCCTGCCTGAGCTATAGACATCTCTCTCCTCTCCTGGTGCAGGCCTAGGACCCGCACTCTGCCGGTGAACATCCGAGGCTGCCTGGGAAGGGAGGAAGTGTCAGAAAGGCACGCACTGCTCAGGTCAAGGAAATGGGGTCTGGGACTGGACACACCACTGAGCTCTTAAATGCAGAAAGGTCTGTGTGTGCACCTTAGATCCCTTTTTCTATTTTTTAACAAAATTTTTAAAATTGAAATTTAGTTGATTTACAATGTTGTATAGGTTTCAGGTGTACAGCAAGGTTATTCAGTTATATATATAACTGAACATATATTCAGTTATATGAAATACGAAACATACATGTTTTCAGATTTTATTCCATTCTAGTTTATTATAAGATATTGAATACAAGTCCCTGTGTTAGACAGTAAATCCTTGTTGCCTATCTATTTTATATATAGTAGTGTGTAGCTGTTAATCTCATACTCCTAATTTATCCTTCCCCCATCTCTTTCCCCTTCGGTGACCATAAGTTTGTTTTCTACGCCTGTGAGTCTGTTGCTGTTTCGTATATAGATTCATCTGTATTATTTTTTAGATTCCACATACAAGTGATATCATATAATACTTGTCTTCCTCTGTCTGACTTACTTCACTTAGTATGACATTCTCTTGGTCCATCCATGTTGCTGCAAATGGCAATATTTCATTCTTTTTTATGGCTGAGTAATATTCCATTATATATACATATATATATATATATCACATTCTTCTTAAACCAATTGTCTGTTGCTGACAGTTGGGTTGTTTCTATGTCTTGGCTGCTGTAAATAGTGCCGCTATGAGCATTAGAGCTGCACGTACTTTTTCGAATTAGAGTTTTTGTCTTTTCTGGACCTAAACCCAGGAGAGAGGTTGCCAGATCATATGGTAGCTCTAGTTCTAGTTTTTTTAAGGAAACTCCATACTGTTTTCCATAGTGGCTGCACCAATTTACATTCCTACCAACAGTGTAAGAGGGTTCCCTTTTCATCACATCCTCTCCAGCGTTTATTATTTGTAGACTTTTAAATAATTAATTAATTAATTAATTAATTTTTTGGCTGTGTTGGGTCTTTGTTGCTGCGCGCGGGCTTTCTCTAGTTGTGGCGAGCAAGGGCTGCTCTTCATTGCAGTATGCGGGCTTCTCATTGCAGTGGCTTCTCTTTGTTGCGGAACATGGGCTCTAGGCTCTCGGGCCTCAGTAGTTGTTGCACGTGGGCTCGGTAGTTGTGGCTCACGGGCTGTAGAGTGCAGGCTCAGTAGTTGTGGCGTACGGGCTTAGTTGCTCCGCGGCATGTGGGATCTTCCCAAACCAGGGCTCGAGCCCGTGTCCCCTGCCTTGGCAGGCGGATTCTTAACCACTGCGCCACCAGGAAAGTCCCATTATTTGTAGACTTTTTGATGATGGACATTCTGACTGGTGTCAGGTGATACCTTATAGTGGTTTTGATTTGCCTTTCTCTAATAATTAGCGATGTTGAGCATCTTTTCATGGGCCTGTTGGCCAACCGTATGTCTTCTTTGGAAAAAAAGTCTATTTAGGTCTCTTTTTTTATTATTATCATGGAAATCGCGCATAATTTATACATATGCAAAAGAGGAGACAATAGTACTGTGAACTCCCAGCCTCAACTCAGGCGGGTCTTCTTTCTCCCATAGAACCCTCTCCTACTCTTCTAATCTTCTCTTAATTATTTTGAAGCAAATCCCAGACATATATCATTTCATTTGAAAATATTTTAAGATTTTACTCAAAGACAGGGACTCTTTTTCTTTTAATTGAAGTATAACCTATAAACAATGAAATGCATAAAGTACACTAATCTTATGTGTACAGATCAATGAATTTTCACTTTTGTGTATTCCTGTGTATCTCCCAGAATACTTCCAGCACCCCAAAATGTTCCTGCATGCCCTTTCCAGCCAAAGCTCCCTGCTTCACAGGTAAGCACCATCTCAGATCCTTTTAGCTCCAGCAGGCTGAACTATAGTCTTTCTACTGCCAGCATGAGCTGTCACTTCGGCTTTCAAGGATTCTCTGGGTCCTATGGAAAGAGCCCTAAGATCTGGACTTTAATCTTGGCCCCATCACTTCACCTCTCTGGGTCTCTTTTTTTGTGCCAAATCAACTGCTGCTTTGCTTGCAGATCTGATCTGTTCTCCACCCTTCCCCTGCTCTGTTCTGTTCACTATTGGGAACTACATTTCCCAGAGTGCTTTTCCCTCTGGCTTCCCTGTAGGCTCAGCCAATAGGAAGACAGGTGGGTGGAGGACAATTTGGTGGGAAGAGAGAAGAAGCCAGGCGATTTCTCTGCTTCTCTGCTTTCTGACACTGCGTGCAGCTGGTTGTGTTGCTTCCTTCCATCCTTCCACTATCCCATCCCCTGCCAGGTAGCCCCCCACTATTTAGTTTCTGCCAAATAGCTCTGGAGGCTTCTGGGTCTGTAAGGCTGCATTATAAGTTTGTCTTTCCAGCCCTAGAGATGTAGCTGCTTCCTGCTTTGCTATTTTCTGGGTTGCCTTGCTGTCCCCCAGCGGCTTCTCAGCATTTCCATCAACCATGTACCAATTCCCTGTGTTAAATTTCTTCCATTTGAAAGACTTAGAGTGTTTCCTCTTTCTGGACGCTGATGGACAAATCTCATCCATAAATGGTTATTATGCCTGCCCAGCCTTCTCCGGGAGGGTGAGGGGAGCCTCACAAGGTGAGGAGTCCATGAACTCTTCATGGGCAGACATTGTCTCTGCTTCTTCCCTTTCGTGTTTTTGTCGGCTTCCTTGAGGTTTGCTGATTTCCATGGGGCAACACCAGACCCCGACTGAGTGCCCCATAGACCCCCAGAGTGTGTGGGAGTGAGGCTCTTCTCCGGGCCTCTCCAGAGGGGGTTGCTGGGAGATCCTTCTTCCCCGAGGCCCATGAGGAATCCAAAAGGAGGGTTTATGGGAATGGATTCTTTTGTTTTTTTTTTTTTTTTTTTTGGTTTTTATTGGAGTCTAGTTGATATACAGTGTTGTGTTAGTTTCTGCCGTACAGCAAAGTGAATCAGTTATACATATACATATATCCACTCTTTTTTAGATTTTTTTTCCCATATAAGGTCATTACAGAGTATTGAGAAGAGTGCCCTGTGCTCTACAGTAGGTCCTTATTAGTTAGCTATTTTATATATAGTAGTGAGTGTATGTCAATCCCAGTATCCCAATTTATCCCTCCCCCTCCTTTCCCCCTGTGGATTCTTCTAAATGCTCTTCTTTCTCCCCTCCTCCCATACTGCCCTCAGCCAACCGCTGTCCTTGAACAGGGGCTGGTAAACACTGAGAAATGTGTAATTGATGAGTGTCGTCCTTCTCCAGAATATTTTCACTGGGGACAATCCCTCAGTCCAGTCCTTCTCAACTGGGGTGACTTTGCCCCCTAGAAGACATTTGGCAGTATTTGGAGGAGTTTTTGACTGTCACAATTCAGGGGGTACTCTTGGCATCTAGTCGGTAGAGGCCAGGGATGCTGTTAAACATCGTACAGCGCACAGGACATGGCCACAACGAAGAATTATCCAAGCGTCAATCGTGCCAAGGTTGAGAAATTCAGCCTTAATCCAAAGGAATAAACTTCAAATGGTGAACTTCTAGGCGTCGTGCCAGGTGACTGGACTGAGAGTCAGGGAGGGATTTTCTGGAACATCATTTTAGATTAAAGAGAAATTCATACTACATAAGTGCAGGTAAAAGGACACTGTTTTCCACAGTGGGCAGCCCCGTGTGGAGAGGCTAATTAGCTCTAAGCAGTAAGAATAAAAAGTTACAATTACTGAGTGACTCCTTTTTACCCTAGAAAGGATAGAGACTGAAACGAAAAGGTGAAGGAAATTTAGGTAAATTAACAAACCACAAATTAATGGGTACTCAGAGGAAATTAGGATGTTGGATGTTTTGAAGATATCTTCATTTATTTTTTTTAATTTTTTAAAAATTCATGGGACTTCCCTGGTGGTGCAGCGGTTCAGAATCCGCCTGCCAATGCAGGGGACACGGGTTCAAGCCCTGGTCTGGGAAGATCCCACATGCCGCGGAGCAACTAAGCCCGTGCGCCACAACTACTGAGCCTGCCCTCTGGAGCCCGCGAGCCACAACTACTGAAGCCCGCGGGCCTAGAGCCCGTGCTCCGCGGCAAAAGAAGCCACCGCGATGAGAAGTCCACGCACCGCAAGGAAGAGTAGCCCCCGCTCGCCACAGCTAGAGAAAGCCTGCGCGCAGCAACGAAGACCCGATGCAGCCAAAAATCAGTTCTGTATTTCTCTACTTATAATGGGGACTTACGACTCCTATTTCTAGGTAATGAAACAAATCTTTTTGTCCTGCCCAAGTGACTCTAAATTTACTCCATTTTTACTAGCTTAATTGCTTTATCCTATGCATTTGAAGGTAAACTTCAAAAGGGGTAAGAGCAATCTTTAGAATTTAATTTGTATCTATGTTATACCTAGTATAGTGCTTCAAACAATAAACTGATTAAAATTGTTAACGGGAAAAAAATGTACTCAAGTATAGCTGATTTACAATGTTGTGTTAGTTTCTGCTGTACAGCAAAGTGATTCAGTTTTACACATATATACATTCTTTTCCATTATGGTTTATCACAGGATATTGAATATAGTTCCCTGTGCTCTATAGTAGGACTTCGTTGTTTATCCATCCTATGTATACTAGTTTGCATCTGCTAATCCCAAACTTCCAATCCATTCCTCCCCCGCCCCACCCCTTGGCAACCACAAGTCTGTTCTCTCTGTCTGTGAGTCTGTTTTGTAGATACGTTCGTTTGTGTCAAATTTTAGATTTGAGGATACTTTCTCATAGCACATCACTCTCTGTCAAAGATATACCTTGAGTCTTACCAAAGATGCTAATTCTGCTGTCTTCTGCAGAGGGGGGCAGTCAACAAAGAGTGGCCACTAGACCCTGGGGCCACTGGTAATAAACCTAGTGCCTGTCTTCAGAGAACTCATAATACGATCCGTACGTACACACGCACACATACACCGCACACACATACACGCATGCACACACACACACACCGAGATAAGAGTGTACAGCAGTGCGTGTTGGAGCGTGAGGGAGAGAGCGATCACTTCCACCATCTCCTGTCCCCGGGGAGCAAGAGGCAGGGAGACCCTCCGAACTCACAACCCTCATTCCACTGCAGACCCTCTAGTCTCCCCTCTCTCCCTGTAGCCTTTGCACAGTTTATGGCCAAACCACAGGGTTAGAGGATGGCCGGTCCTGGGAGGGGGAAGGAAGGGCTGGGGCTCTGGGAGAGGCTGGGGGAGCTTCAAGACAAGACCTACAAGGCCCCGATGCCCCCCAGAACAGGCATCCACTTCTCTGGAAGTCAGGGAGCATCACTGAGCTTGGAAAGGGGAAGCTCAGCTCTCAATCTGGCCCCACCCCCAACTCCCAGGGTGATGTGGGCAAGTCACTTTGCTTCTGGGGCCTCAGTTCCCTGATGCATTAGGCAAGGGGCTAGATGCAGAGCCAGCTGGAAAGGGCTCTGGTGACCATCTGGGCTGCCTTACAACCCCACCCCCTCCCTTTCATTGAGAGCCCGGTGGCCCAGAGTGGTAAAGTGTCATTTTGTGTTCTTTTTACATTCCTTTTTTTTTTTTTTAATGTTCTTTTCCACTGTGGTTTTTCCCAGGAGAAACTATCATTTTCTAAGGCACATAGTTTAAAAGCCAACATGGAAGTCATAGAATAATGCCTAGACCGTGGTCCCATTTATGGAAAAAAACTATCTTGTTTTAAAAAAAATACATGTAAGTCTGTAAAAGCACCCAAAAAAGATACAGATGGACACAAACGACAGTGGCTCTCCTGGGCCAAGGGGTGGGAAAGGAATGGGACAGAGGGAGGCTTTTATTGTCCTGTAAACCTCCATGTTGTTGGAAAATTGTGTTGTGAAAAAAACGTGTTCAGGTAACTTTTTCTGCACCTTAAAAGATAATATTTAAAACAGAGCCATGACAAGTGCAGGTCTCAGATTTCTGGTTTTTTCACAACAACAAGCTTGCTCTGGCCCGTTCCAGATCTGGAACGCTGCTGTCTCTAAGCTACCACACGCTGGCAGGTGCTACAGGGACACTGCGCTCGCTCTGGCTCAGCCCAGGTCAGGCCTCTGGATCCTGCTCACCGAGCCCTCGAGAGGAAAACGGGGCCTTGGGCCAGTCGTTGGATTTCAGGCACCAGCCAGCAAATAGAAAAGGCAGGGATGTGCCTCTCTGAACCTCTGAGATGGGCCGAGAAGGGTGCTGCGTACCCCACCTGTAGGTAGGATGTCCCTTGGGAAGGCAGGGACGGTAGAAAGAGCTTCTCACGGAGCCTGGGAGATAATCCAGGATCCTGACGGCTGGTCAATCCACGGACTCTCTGTGGGAGTGTGTGAACCTTCCTGGTGTTCAAAACCAGGTGCAGGGGAGCCCCAGTTCCCCAAGAGTCTGTGGCTGGTCTCTCTTGGGGTGTATGGCAAAAGCCCTAAGCAGACATCCCCCTGCTGAAGAACAATTCTGCTCTTGCCCTTCACTCTATTGCTGTTTGGTTTTGTGTCCACAGAAAACTGGCTTTTCTTTGCAGAGGGCAGTTTCTTCATCTGGAACATAAAGAAAAAGCCAGCCTTTCCCTTCCGAGGGGAGCTGTCCCCTATACCTGTCAGGGAACCAATGGGGCGCGTTTGCAATCCTGGTCGAAGGCAGCTCTCACTTTAAGAGGCCACAGGAGCCAGGCGCAGACAGGGCTGTACCCTGAGCCTGCTTGTTCTGCAAGACCCAGCAGAGATGCCATCTTCTCAGGGAAGCCTTCCTGAGCCCCCTGGGTGAGTGCCCTCTCCCTCCCTCCCCGCCACCAGGCTGCTCAGCACTTGGCCTCCGCAGCTGTCACCAGGATCCTTGTCTTAGGCCGTCGGGGCCTGTCCTCCCCCACCCAGCTACGTCAGTGCTCGGGCTGCCCCCCCCCCCGCCCCCCGCCCCCGGCGCCTGCACATCCCAGGCCTGCTCCTCCAGCAGGCGGGAGAAGCCAGTGGACGCCTCCTGCAGTGACACAGTGGCAGACCTCTCACCTGGCTGTGTGGTCTGGTCTCTGTGCCTCCTGGGCCCTCCTTTGGGGCCTCATTCTCTGACTCCTTCCCTCTTCACTTGGCGCCTCACTATTGTCTTGCTCGGTTGCTTGGGGCAGAGACTTTGGAGGAAAAACACAGCCCACATTGAGCTTTTCCTTCCTCCCAGGGCTGGTGTGGACTTGGGCCAGGCCCAGCTTCTTCCTCCGCATCTCCCTGCACGGCCCACATCCTTCCCTGTCTCCTCGGTGTCTCCTGTCCCTGAGCTCCCTGGGCTCCGGGGTTCTGCCCAAGTGCCCTGCCTGGCCCCTTCTCCGAGCACACATTCCTGCAACCCCGTGACCACAGCTGGGGACATTACACATTCCTGGCCTGGCAGCCAGTGATGTAAAAAAGAACAGAATGTCCCAGGGCCCCGCCCAGCCCCCAGCTCCACCTGGGCCCCTCCCCGGGCTGGACGAGGTAGGGGTGCTGGTGAGGAGTCATGAGGGAGGAGGCTGGACCAGCTCGGACAGGGAGAAGGGTGCTCTGTGCCTGGTGCCAGGTGGGGCCGGGAGGTGTTCCCACCTTAGTGAGCAGGGAGGGAGGTTGCAGACACCCCTTCTCCTTCCTCTCCAAGGCCTGGGGGTGATGCTGACCCAGGGGTGCCTCTGGAGGGATTCCCCAGGGAGGAGCCCTGGCTCCTGGAAGCCCACGCAGGGGGGCCCTCCTGCTCTCCTTCAGGGGAGGGCCTCCTTTGGGGGCTGGCTCCCTCCTCCTCACCCCCCTTCTCTGCCCTCCTCTATCCCTCCCTCCCAGCCCTTCACCCTCTCCTGGTCCATCCGCCTCCCTTCTCCCGCCTTCCCTGGTCCCCTGGTCTCCCCAGCGCAGCCTCACTCGTCCTGACTTGCCCTTTTTCCCATGCTTTGCCCTCCCGGCTTTGAGTTCAGGATCCTTCTCCTGGTTCAAGACCTCTGACCCTCCCCTGCCGTTCTGTCTCCTGGTCTCCCTGCCTGCCAGCTCCCCGCCACTCCGAGGCCCTGACTCTTCCCCCCGCCACCTCTCGCCTGCCCTGCCCTCAGACGCCCTCCTCCCGCTGCGGAGCTCTCAGCTCCGACTCCTCCTCTGCCCCTCCCCCTGCCCGGCTCACCTTTAATTGAGATGCTAATGAGGCTTCTGTCGCTTCCATCCCCGGCGGGCCGGGCTGCTGCACCTGTCAGGTGAGGGGGAGGAGAGGCCGGGCTGCCAGATCCAACCGGAAAGGAACCAGTCCCGGTCCAGCCACAACCTGGGAGTGGGGAGCGGGAGGCGGCCCAGGCAGCTCGGAGCCCTGCGGTCCCCGGGGCCGAGAGGGAGTCGGGTCGCGGCCCGGGGTCAGGGCCAGAGACCGGAGGGAGGGGAGGAGAAGGAAGAGAGGCCGGATCAGAGAGGCTGGCGCGCGGAGAGGAGACAGGCAGGGAAGGGAGCCGAGAGGCACCCAGAGAGAAGCGGAAGGCAGAGACAGGGCCAGGGCCAGGGAGACGCTGGGACACAGATCCCGGAGGAGGAAGGCCAAAGGGAGGGATCGACTCAGCAGGGCAGAGACTGCAGGGGAGCCAGAAGGGGAGCTTCTAGGACAGAAACCCAAAGGTGGCCTTATCAGGGCAGCAGAGAGGTCACCCCAGGGAAGCTCCAGCTCTTCTGGCCCCGACTGCTGCAGGGCAGCTGGCTGCTGGGGACCGGGCGGGTAAGAGAGGGAGAGGGCGGGCGGAGGGTGGCTTGAGGGCATGGCCCCGAGGTGGCGATGGAGGCACCCAGAGCCCCGGACTCAGTCCTGCCCCTCGTCCTCCCCGACCCACCCAAGGGCTCATGAAGGGAGACGAGCGCGAGGAGCCCGAGGCGGGCCCCGAACCTGCGGCGCCCCCGCCGCCCGCGGACGAGCAGGAGGCCCTGCTGGAGTTCCACCACTCCTACCGGGAGCTCTTCCAGTTCTTCTGCAGTAACACTACCATCCACGGCGCCATCCGCCTGGTGTGCTCGCGGCACAACCGCATGAAGACGGCCTTCTGGGCCGCGCTCTGGCTCTGCGCCTTCGGCATGATGTACTGGCAGTTCGGCCTGCTCTTCGGGGAGTACTTCAGCTACCCCGTCAGCCTCAACATCAACCTCAACTCGGAGAAGCTCGTCTTCCCCGCCGTCACCGTCTGCACCCTCAACCCCTACAGGTCGGTCTCCTTCCGCCGCCTCCCCGGGCCTGGGAGGGGGGTCAGAGGGCGCGGGGGGGCCCCCCGGGCGGGCGGATGCCCAGACCCGGAGGTGGGAGACGACCCTCCGGGGCCGAGGCAGGCCTCCCTTTGGGCAGGATGGGGGCCCCCGACCTGATGGGCTGGCCTCTGCGCGGTGCCCCAGGCCTCTCCAGAGCAGGCCTGGGGCACCGGCCACTTCCTCCTCCAGCCCTTCAGCCTCCCGCAAGCGGGAGGGGGTGCTGGTGAGGTCAAGATGCTGAGAGCTCCAGAAGGGCCGGGTAGGGACCAGCCCCTCCTCCGCGTCAGGCGACGACTCTGAGGGAGGTTCTGCGGTGGGGCCGCGGCAGGTGCGGTGGGGCCGCGGCAGGCGGTGCCCCAGGCCTCTCCAGAGCAGGCCTGGGGCACCGGCCACTTCCTCCTCCAGCCCTTCAGCCTCCCGCAAGCGGGAGGGGGTGCTGGTGAGGTCAAGATGCTGAGAGCTCCAGAAGGGCCGGGTAGGGACCAGCCCCTCCTCCGCGTCAGGCGACGACTCTGAGGGAGGTTCTGCGGTGGGGCCGCGGCAGGTGCGGTGGGGCCGCGGCAGGTGCGGTGGGGCCGCGGCAGGTGCGGTGGGGCCGCGGCAGGTGCGGTGGGATGGGCGGTGGCGGCTGGCGGGGGCTGCGCCCTGGCACGGCGGTCTTGGTTGAGAAGGGGGGCTTGTTGTGGAGAAAGCCAAGTGGCGGGTGGTGGCAAAGCACTCCGTGAGCCCGGAGGCGGGGGCGTGGGGAGTCACAGAGCCAGGAGAACCGGACGGGCCTGGTCAGGCCGTTCTCCCAGAGGCTCGGGTGACCCTGCTGGGCTGTACAGTCCACCTGCCCAGCTGACTGACTTTTACGTACTTGGGTGTGTCCTGAAGTTTTGGGTTTCATCACTGTTCTTTGCCAGTTTTCGGTCCGGAAGCCAGAGGGGGTGGAGGTGATCACCGAGGAGACAGGAGGGCAGGGCTGGGTGTTTACACACACCCACCTTTTCTGTGTATTCACTCAGTCCTGCCACACCTTGGGACGCCCCGAGGCAGGCCAGACACGGGGCTAGGCACCCGGCAAATGGGTTCACCAGTAATTCCTGCAGCTGTTGCCAAGGGCCAGGTACTCTGCTAGGTATTTGCAAGATAAGATGGAAGAGACAGGCATGTAAACAAATAACTTCAGCTCACTGTGATAGGTACGATAAAAATTGTGAGGTATAGTCTCTGTCTTCAAGGAGTGTGAATTTACATGTGCACGTGTGTGTGATCGCAGGAGTGTGTGTGTGAGCGCACAAACGGGGTGCGCGTGCGACCGTGGCTGACTGGGATTGGTCACACGTTGGGGGTGGTGTGTTCTGTTGTGTCCGAAGGTGTGTCATGAACTAATAAGGGTTGGGACCTCCTGTCCTACAGAGGAACATCGCAGGGCCATTTCACCGATTAACCCCCTTGTAAGGTCCAGGGTAAGAGGCCAGTTACTAAGAAGCTGCCTCACGCACCAGACACAGCTAAGTACCCCACAGGCATCTCCTTTAATTCTCCCAACCATCCTACGAGGCAGGTACTGTTATCATCCCTGTTTTCCACTTGAGGAAACTGAGGCAAAGAGAGATAAGGCACAAGGTCACAGAGACAGTGACTCGCCCTGTTTGCCAGATCACAAGTCACAAACCCTGCCTCTTCTTAACTCCCGAGATGTGAACGTGGAGTAAATGGAATCTCCGCTCAGGTGTTTACATCCGCTTTCTGAGCCTGTTTTATTCCCCTTCTCAGCCTTCTTTCTCTTCCCCTGGTCCCTGTGACTCTGCTTCTCTTCTTTCCAACCTCGGTGCTCCTCTGCCCTAATCTTTCCCTCCTCTTCCCCCGCCCTCATCCCCTGGGGCAGTGGCGGAGGGGAGGGCAGGCAGGCAGGCGTGAGGACTAGGCTCTCAATAAAATACTTGTGGTTGAAAGATGTGGGTGAGAGAGGGACGGGGCAGGGGTGAATCTGTTGAGGCCTGCATATTTTCCAAGGTTCTGCAGGGAGCAGGGCCCCGAACAGTAGTGGAAAAAGCCCCCAGGGAATGAAAACCAGAGCCCCAGCCTCTGAGGCCTGCAGGCTGGGAGGCAGGTGCCCACACAGGAACAAAATCCCTGCTGCACGACTTAGTGGGGAGAGAACACGACACCCTGGAAGAGAGGGGAGTCAGGGAAGGCTCCTCAAAGCCGGGCAAGGGTACTGAACGTCTACTATGTGCTTGATCCTGCACTGGGTGCTTTATAAGCACTACCTCACTTAATCCTGAGAAGTCCATGGAGATGGGCATTATTATTTCCATTTTTGCAGATGAGGAAGTGGAAGTGAAGTAATTGAGCAGGTTCAAACAGCAAATAATAAAAAAATTAACAACGATAATGGCTAACACGTACAGTACTTAATATAGTACTTAATAGTACAAACAAATGAAAATTTTCTATTAATTAAATGATTTAATCTTCACAACAGACCTCTAATGTAGATACCAGTATCACTCCCATTTTATAGCTGAGGAAACTGAGGCCCAGAGAGGTTACATAACTTGCCCGAGTTCACACAGGGAACCGGTGGTGAAACTGAGATTCAGAAATCCCCCCACATAGGAGCCAGTGCATCCTAGGTCAGCAGCTGAGTCACAAACCAAGTGTGTTTGATCTCAAAGCTCTTTCTCCCATTGCACTTTAAGGAGGGGCCAGACAAAGGCATCCAGGGTTGGGGGGCTGGTGGGAGTCTGTGGGGAAAAAGCCGCAGGAGTCCGGAGGGAGGAAGGCGGAGGGAAGGATCCAGGCTATTGGTTCCTGTTCCAGGAGAGAGGCGGGGAAGGGTGGACAGGCTGATGCAGCCCGGTGGGGGTGGGTGGTGGCCTGAGTGTGACCCACGCTGCTGGCTGGCATGGGTACTAGAGGCAGAGGCAAGGTGGGTGACTTGGACAAGGGAAGCAGGGAGGAGGTGGAAATCGTGACCAGATGCCCACCTGCAGGCAGCTGGGTGTGGCCAGCAGAGGGGGAGGAAGAAGGGGGAGCGAGGTTCTGGGCTGTTCTGTAACTGCCAGAAAAGGGGACCAGGCTGAAGACCTTCATGCTAAGCAAGGAGGTGCTGAGAATCCAATGTGAAAGGTCAGCTACAGCAATCCCCTCCTTTCTGGTTAACAAGGGGCTTTCTTCACCCCAGAGACAGGGCCAGACATATATCCACATCCATGGCAAACAAAGCCCAAGAACACAGTTTTCATCCAGTCCTCAGAGGGACTGAGGCCGATTCTAAGGACGAGCTTGGCATTCTTAGACAGCAAAGAAGGTCATGGAATCTTCCTTCCCAGAGATGGCAGAGCAGGGGGCATGGCGGTGAGGAGAAGGGCAGTGCCCCAAAGAGCTGCACGGAGGTAGGGGAAGGCTCTGAGCCGACCCTGCACTCCCACAGGATCTGGAAGGCAGGCTCTGCACGGGCAGGCCTGGCGGGGACAGAAATCGCAGACTCTTAGACCTGGCACTCTCCCAACCCCCTCCCAGGGATGGACTCCTTCACATCAGCAACCCTACTACCTCTGTAGCAGCTGTTGCTGGAAAGTTCTTCCTTAGGTAAAGCTGCAGCTTACCTCACCGTCACTTCTACCCTCCGGTCCTGGTTCTGTCTCTTTGGAGAAACTCTAAAGACATCTTCTTCTTTGCCCAATGGCCATCAGTTCGGGTGCACCTGACTGTGCTGCAGTTTGCCAAGTCCACTATCGCGATCTGATCTTCATCACAAGCTTGCTGGATAAGGAGGGAACTGTCCGCTCAGAGGAGAAGACGGAGGCTCTGAGACCCTAAAGGCTTTGCAAAGGTCACCCAGCTGCTGGGTGGACAAGTCAGAATTGGCATCTGGTCTTAGGCTCCACTTTTGTTAAGACCACAGAGTCACAGGGCAGGTGAGTGGCAGGCGCTGCTCCTCTGTCTCCTTAGCTTTCTCTGCTTCAACAATAGGTTACTATTATCGTTCGCATTAAAGAACAGTCATGACAATAAAAACAACATCCGCAGGTATACAGTACCCACTCTGCCAGGTATTTTCCTCAGTACTTTGGATACATTAACTCATTTAATCCTTATAACCACACTATGCAGCAGGTACTCCCATTTTACAGATGATGAAACAGAAGCACAGAGAAGATAAAGTAACTTCTCCAAGGCTAACCATCTAGAAAGTGGTGAGGCTAGGAAATGAGCATGGAAAGCTGATTAGATCTCAGTTCCAGTAACGTTTCCTTTTACCGCTGTTCTTTTAATGACCAGTAACAAACAAATCTCAGAATGTCAAACACACACCTTCCACCTGAGCTACATTTTCTCCTATGAGAGGATGAGGGACAGCCGGCTAGACTTTTATGAGGGAGATAGTGGACTAGGCAGTGATTATCATGGCTGCACACTAGGACCTCCTGGGACTCTTGTAAAAGCTACCTTGTTTGGGCTCCACCCGATCCCACCAAATCTGACTCTGGTGATTGAAGCCCCGCACTGATGGTTCACTTTTTCTTTAACTGAGGCAAATTTACATACGGTAAAATGCACAAATCTTAGGTGCTCTTTGAGGCTTGGCACTCAAGATATTGAACATTTCCATTAGCTGGTGACCCTTTGTAGTCAGTTCCTTTCCCTCTCCCACTATCATCTTCTGACTTCTGTCACCATCAATTAGTTTTTTCTGTTCTTAGAAATGGAATAGAAAAATATATATATAAATGGAATATATATATATATATTCCATTTATAAATGTATAGTCCATTTATAAATATATATATACATATAAAAATGGAATATATATATATAAAAACGTCATAAATGGATCACACATTATGAATTTTCTTGTATGTGTGTCTAGCTTATTCTGCTCAGCTTCATGTTTCTGAAATTCTTTCATGTGATTTTTTTTTTTTTTTTTTTTTTTTTTTTTTTTTTTTGGGGTGGTACGCGGGCCTCTCGCTGCTGTGGCCTCTCCCGTTGCGGAGCA
>NC_041219.1:58046474-58067643 GCF_002837175.3 Physeter macrocephalus | reverse complement strand
CCTCTCCCGTTGCGGAGCACAGGCTTCGGACGCGCAGGCTCAGCGGCCACGGCCCACGGGCCCAGCCGCTCCACGGCACGAGGGATCCTCCTGGACCGGGGCACGAACCCACGTTCCCTGCATCGGCAGGCGGACTCTCAACCACTGCGCCACCAGGGAAGCCCTCATGTGGTTTTTTGTTTGTTTGTTTGTTTTTGTTTGGGTTTTTTTTTTTTTCTGTATCAGTCCCTTTTTACTGCTGAGCAGTGTTGATGGACATGTGGGTTCTTTCAAGCTTTTCGACTATTATGAATAAAGCTGCTATGAACATTCACATTCACATACAAGTCTTTATGTTTTCATTGCTCTTGGGCAAATAGCTAGAAGTGGAATTGGGTGAAATATCCAGAGGGTTATAAGGTAGATGTAGATTTAACTTTATAACAAACTACCAAGCTGTCCTCCAAACTGGTGGTACCATTTTAAACTCCCACCAGCAGCAATTCCAGATGCTCCACATTCTCACCAACACTTGATGTCGTCAGTCTCTTACTTTTAGCCTAATGGATGTTAAATGGTACCTCATTATGGATTTCATTTGCATTTACTTGAGGACTAATTATCTTGAGCACCTTTTCATGTGTTTAGTGACCATTTGTATATTTGGGGGGTTCATTTTTAAAACAATTTGTCTTTTTCTTGTTGATTCATAAGAAGTTTTTATATTTCAGGATTTCTTCTTTAGGTATATTTTTAAAAATATTTATTTATTTGGTTGCACCGGGTCTTAGTTGCGGCATGTGGGCTCCTTAGTTGTGGCATACATGTGGGATCTAGTTCCCTGACCAGGGATGGAATCCAGGCCTGATGCATTGGGAGCGAGGAGTCCTATCCACTGTGCCACCAGGGAAGTCCCTAGATATTCTTTATTCCAAGGAATCTTGCTCACCCCAAGGTCATGAAGATCTCTTCTATATTTTCTTCTATAGTCTTTATGGTTCTGAATTTTTTTGTTTAGCTCTATGATCCAGCTTGACTTAATTTTTGTATACGGACTAAGGTAGAGGTTGAGGTTCTTTTTCTTTTTTCTTTCTTTTTTTTTTTTTCATACAGTAACGGGCCCAGCCGCTCCGTGGCATGTGGGATCTTCCCGGACCGGGGCACGAACCCGCGTCCCCTGCATCGGCAGGCAGACCCTCAACCACTGCGCCGCCAGGGAAGCCCATGCTGAAATTTTGATAGACACTTGAGTTGAATCTAGAGGGCAATCTGGGAGACCTCATGAGTTTCTTTTTCCTTCTTTTTTTTTTTTTTTTTAAAATATTTACTTATTTATTTATGTATTTATTTATGGCTGTGTTGGGTCTTTGTTGCTACGCGCGGGCTTTCTCTAGCTGTGGTGTGCGGCGGCTACTCTTCGTTGGGGTGTGTGGGTTTCTCATTGCTGTGGCTTCTCTAGTTGTGGAGCACAGGCTCTAGGCACGCAGGCTTCAGTAGTTGTGGCACGTGGGCTCAGTAGTTGTGGCTTGCAGGCTCTAGAGCGTGGGCTCAGTAGTTATGGCGCACGGGCTTAGTTGCTCCGTGGCATGTGGGATCTTCTCGGACCAGTGCTTGAACCCGTGTCCCACTGCATTGGCAGGCGGATTCTTAACCACTGAGCCACCAGGGAAGTCCCCCTCATGAGTTTCTGATCCATGAACATCTGCAACTCCTTTTATTTTGGTCTTGGTGTTTTGTTTCAGCAGGATTTTCCGTGTACAGGTCTTGCACTTCTTTCATTAGATTTATTCCCAGTGTTTGATGTTGTTTATGCTGTTTAATATGGTGCTATATTTGATTTCATTTTCCAAATATTTGTTGCTAGTTTGTAGAAACACAATTAATTTTTGTACCTTGGCTTTGTGTCTTGCAACCTCGTTTATTTTCTAGGTGTTCTAGGTGTTTGTTTTGTTTTGGTAGATTCTACCCCTCAGGCCCTGCTACTCTGGACTTTCGTGATGCAGAATATAGGCCTTGTATTGAGAAGAAGGAATGGGAGGATTTATACTGGACCGTGTTTAACTTACAGTGTTTGGGCCCCACCCGAAACTCATTAAAACTGAGTCTCCATTGGCATTTTTTAAGTTCCTTGCAAGATTCTAGAAGTGCAGTTGAGAACCTCAGATTTAGAAAGTGTCAGGTGGCAGACGGACCCAAAAGCCACCCTCGCCGGGGCGGGAAGGGGCAGGAGAATGGGGCGGGATGGCGCGCGCACCGCGGGTCCCTGGAGTGTCTGGGCCCAGCCCGCCCACCCCCCTCCTGCCCTGGGAAGGGGCAGACGTGTTCCGGGCTCCCTTCCAGGCCAGGGCTAGGTGGGAGGAGAGCGCCTCCCGCCTCTCCCTCACGATAAACATGCGGCAATAAATGCCGTCACCGCCGGAGCTCACTGTCGCCTCCTATTATTCCGCGGACACACCTGTCTGCACGCCCCCTCGCCCCCGAGATAGCCTGGGAGACCCCAGAGCTATTCCCCGCAGGCTTCTCCGGGATGAACCGACCTCTCCGGTTACAGACAGGGAAACTGAGGCCCAGGGGGGCCGGGGATGTCGCGAGGCCGCCGCCTCCTGGTCCGACCCTTTGCCATCGCCCCTCCCAGGTACACGGAAATTAAAGAGGAGCTGGAGGAGCTGGACCGCATCACAGAGCAGACGCTCTTCGACCTGTACAAGTACAACTCCTCCAACACCCTCGTGGCCCACGCCCGCGGCCGCCGCGACCTGCGGGAGTCCCTGCCGCACCCCCTGCAGCGCCTGCCCGTCCCGGCTCCGCCTCGCGCCGCCAGCAGAGTCCGCCGATCCGGCTCCAGCCTGAGGGACAACAACCCGCAGGTGAACAGGAAGGACTGGAAGATCGGCTTCCAACTGGTAAGGCCCCGCCCCCTAGCCCCGCCCCTCTGGTTCAGCCGGAGCCCGGGACTCCGCTCCGCTCCCTTTTCCTACCCGCCTCTGCCGCCAGTGATACAAGGCGGACCCGGTCCGCTTGCCGGCAAAGTGAATAAGTTAAATCCTTAAATACGGTTTGAAAAATAAAATTAAATGGCATCTCTCTGGGCGCCAGCTTGTGGAGGCTCCTCGCTGGGGGCCTCTGTGGGAGCGTTTATGGGGTGGGAAGTCAGATCCACTGTGGAAGATGCGCTTTCTGAATTCCAATCCGCCCCCAGTGGGACTCAGTTGGGACCCTCCAGCGTGATGGGGCACTGGGGCTCCGCCGGCCTAAGACAGAGAATAGGGAGACAGTAACAAGGAAACTTTAAAAATAAATGGGAGAGAAGCAGAGAGAAGAAAGAGAGGCCCCTTTAGTGAGAGCGGAGCATGGTACCCGGACACCGGGGTTCCACTCCCCGCTCTGCTGCTGGGACGAACCACTTGATTCCTCAGTCTTCCCATCTGTGAAATGGGGAGAAGAATCCTTGCTCCACCTTCCTCGGAGGCTGCGTAAATGACCCCGAGGTGTGTGCAGCTCCCGATCTCCTCCATTAATCCCCTGCTCTCTGGGTCCACTCTTCTCGGGGCTTCTGTTTCTTCCCACTCCTGGCTCCCCCACCCCTGTCTATCGGTCTTCAGGACCCCAGAACTATCCATTCCTTGACCTTGGCCCCGTCCTGCTTACCCTTGCTGCCGGTCCTCTGACTCCCTGGTCTCTGTGTCTAGTGCAACCAGAACAAATCGGACTGCTTCTACCAGACGTACTCATCAGGGGTGGATGCAGTGAGGGAGTGGTACCGCTTCCACTACATCAACATTCTGTCCAGACGGCGGGACCCCTCTCCACCGCTGGAGGAGGACGCGCTGGGCAAATTCATCTTCGCCTGCCGTTTCAACCAGGCCTCCTGCAATGAGGCGTGAGTCTGTCCCTGCGGCCTGGCTTCGGGCTCCCCACGGGGTCTCCTTCCCTGCGCCAGCCTGAGGCCCAGCATGGCCAGCACCCTGGAATGCTGGTTGACTAAACAAATGCCTGCAGGTGGGGAGGAGGGAGAAGCATTGACTTCAGGTCCAAACCTCTGCCCCAGGAATTGTCCTGCAGGATATCTGCTGTTCCCTGCAGGGCTGGGTCTGAGTGAAGCAGCCTCGAATGGATGCCCTGGGAAGGCTGGGGTTGAGGTCCGGCTTTGAGAAACCAAGGGCTGGAAGCATGGTTCTCCATTTTTCTAAGGCCTCTTTCTCACTAGCATCAAACTCCACAGCGCCTGGAAGGTCATCTGGTCCCCTGCCCCGCTTGCTCAGGTGACGCGGTAGTAGTGGTGTAGTGGACACAGCATGGACTGAGTCAGGGACTAACCCTCAGTTCCTGCTCTGGCTCTGTTTCTTCCAGGCCAGGTGACTCTGAGCATTTCACATCACTCTTCGGAGCCTATTTCTTTGTAAAGTGGGGGAAATGAGATTCATTCAATGTTCATTGAAGAAATATTTTTGGCTGGGCTATGTGCCAGTCACTGTTGTAGGCATTTGGGATACATCAAAGAAGAAGAAGAAGAAGAAGAAAAATCCTTGCCCTTTTGGCACTTTTTCTTTCTTTTTCTTCTTCTTTTTTTTCTTTCTTTCTTTTTTTTTTTTTTTTTTTGGCCACACTGTGCGGCATGCTGGATCTTAGTTTCCCTTTTGGCACTTTTTCTTTCTTTTTCTTCTTCTTTTTTTTCTTTCTTTCTTTTTTTTTTTTTTTTTTGGCCACACTGTGCGGCATGCTGGATCTTAGTTCCCTGACCAAGGACTGAACCCACGCCCCCTGCGGTGGAAGTTCAGAATCTTAACCGCTAGACTGCCAGCGAAGTCCCTTGGCACTTTTTCTTAAGTGATGAAGATGATGATAACATCTATCTCCAAGTGCAAGAGATGACGAGTTGAGGGCACTTTACACACTGCAGTGAGTGGTGGGTCTCATTACTCCTGTGAAATGACACTCACACAGATGAAGTGACTTGCCCTGGGCCACCAGGCCAGCCCGAGCCAAGGGCCCTCCCCACTCTACTGCACTGCCCGCCAGGCATTCTTTCAGTCACATCTCCTGTCATAATGTCCTTGCAAAGAGGTCATGGCAGCTGCCAGCTCTCTGAGGGCTGGGAGAGGCTAGGGGTGAAGGGAGGTCCCCTTCTGTAGCCTCTGGCCCCTCCTGCCCCCGCCTTCCTCGCCCTATTCCTCAGTGTTCAGGCACCATCTCCCTGCCTCTGCCTGGCTGAGGAAGGGTGTTGAGGCAGCATCTCCACTCTACAGGGACCCCTGCCCTTTTTTGTCACTAGGGCCAGGTGTCACCTGTTTCTGCCACCACCCCTCACCTGGAGCACACACTCTGCCCAGCGCCCACCTTTGTTCCTGTCTCTTGTTTCTGTGTTTGTTTGAGGACAGAAGCTGCCACTGGGGAAGTGAGACCAGCACCTGAGCCTGGGTCGGCCCACACCTGCCACCGACTTGCTCTGTCACCCTGTCACTTTGCCTGCCCCAGGCTGCTGCCGCCCCATCAATGGAAAGTCCATCGTTCATCTCAGTCTTGACGCTTAGGTCACTTCCTCAGTTCAGAGCCTCATCCTTTCTCACCGGGGTTATTATAACCCTCCTAATTTGTCTCTCTTCCTCTCAATCCTCCCTTTATTCTGCGACCACGGGAAGCTTTAATACTTCAGGGTTCTGCCTGCACTTCACTGTACTTAACTATTCCAGTCAGGCCTGTTTAAAATCCGTCAGTGTCTCTCTGGCCTTCGGAACTGAGTTCAAGCTCTTTATCATGGCTTTCTCAGTCCTCCCCTCCCCCGTATCCAACACCCTTTCCCCTCTCTCTATAATCTTTTCTTTAATAACAGCTTTATTGAGGGACCTCCCTGGTGGTCCAGTGGCTAAGACTCCGCGCGCCCAATGCTTCGGAACTGAGTTCAAGCTCTTTATCATGGCTTTCTCAGTCCTCCCCTCCCCCGTATCCAACACCCTTTCCCCTCTCTCTATAATCTTTTCTTTAATAACAGCTTTATTGAGGGACCTCCCTGGTGGTCCAGTGGCTAAGACTCCACGCACCCAATGCAGGGGGCCCGGGTTCGATCCCTGGTCGGGGAACTAGATCCCACATGCACGCCGCAACTAAAAGATCCTGCAAGCCACAACTAACACCCAGCGCAGCCTAAATTAAAAAATTAAAAAATAAGTATAAAAAATACCCCAGCTTTATTGAGATATAATTCACATACCACAAAATTTATCCTTTTAATGGCTACAACTCATTTGTTTTTAGTATATTCACAGAATTGTGCAACTATTACCACTGTATAATTATAGAATATTTTCCTGACTCCCTGTTCCTTCCCCTCCTCCAAGCCTTGGCAACCACTAATCTACTTTCTGTCTCTATGGATTGCCTGCTGGGGACATTTCATATAAATGGAATCACACAATATGTGGTCTTCTGTGACCGGCTTCTTTCACTTAGCATCGTGTTTTCAAGGTTCATCCATGTTGCAGTGTGTATCTGTAATTCATGCCTTTTTTTTTTTTTTTTTTTTTTTTTTTTGGCCACGTTGAGAGGCATGTGGGATCTTAGTTCACCAACCAGGAATCAAACTGGTGCCCCCTGCAGTGGAAGCACGTAGCCCTAACCACTGGACTGCCAGGGAGTTCCCCCAGTTCCTGCCTTTTTTCCGACTAAAGAGTTTTCCATTGTATGCATAAGCCACATTTTGTTTATCTCTTCTTCAGTGGATGGACCTTTGGGTTGCTTTCACTTTTTGGCTATTATGAATAATGTTGCTATGAGCATTCTTGTACATGTTTTTGTATGGATGTATATTTTCATTTCTCTTAGGTAGATACCTAGGAGTGGAATTACTGGGTTACATAGTAATTCCATATTTAACATTTAGAGGAACTACCAGACTGTTTTCCAAGTAGCTGCGCTGTTTTGCATTCCCACCAGCGGTGTGTGAGGGTTGCAAATTCTCCCCAGCCTCCCCTTGTTATATCTGTCCTTTTGACTTCAGATGTCTTAACGAATCCCTCTACTCTTTTTTAAAATTAATTAATTTAATTTATTTTATTTTTGGCTGTGTTGGGTCTTCGTTGCTACGCGCAGGCTTTCTCTAGTTGTGGCGAGCGGGGACTATTTGTTGCGGTGCACGGGCTTCTCATTACAGTGGCTTCTCTTGTTGTGGCTCACGGGCTCTAGGCTTGCGGGCTTCAGTAGTTGTGGCACTCAGGCTCAGTAGTTGTGGCTCGCGGGCTCTAGAGCGCAGGCTCAGTAGTTGTGGCGCACGGGCTTAGTTGCTCCGCGGCATGTGGGATCTTCCTGGACCAGGGCTCGAACCCGTGTCCCCTGCATTGACAGGTGGATTCTTAACCACTGTGCCACCAGGGAAGTCCCTGAATCCCTCTACTCTTAATAGCAAATTTATATAGTTCTTACTGAGTGCTAAGCACCGTTCTGAGTGTAATTTAATCCTCCCAGTATCCCTGTGAAGTAAGTAGTATGATCATCCCCATTTTACAGATGAGGAAACTGCAGCGCAAAGAGATCAAGTACCTGGGCTGGTCCTCCAGTTAACACTTGTTAGAGCTAGGATTCAAGTACAAGTTGTTTTGTTCTGGAGTCTGTGCTCTTCACCATCACGTTATGCTGCTTCTCATATATATATTCTCATAATGTGCTTACTGTGTTTCTCTTTGTATGTGTTTTTACCAAGTGTGTATGTGATGTGGGCATAAATGGCATTGTGTTATGTATCTCATGTCACTTTTTATTTTATTTTTTTGTTTGTTTGTTTGTTTTTGTTTGTTTGTTTGTTTGTTTTTGCGGTACGCGGGCCTCTCACCGCTGTAGCCCCTCCCGCTGCGGAGCACAGGCTCCGGACGCGCAGGCGCAGCGGCCACGGCTCACGCACCGCTGTAGCCCCTCCCGCTGCGGAGCACAGGCTCCGGACGCGCAGGCCCAGCGGCCACGGCTCACGGGCCCAGCCGCTCCGCTGCACGTGGGATCCTCCCGGACCGGGGCACGAACCCGCGTCCCCTGCATCGGCAGGCGGGCCCCCAACCACTGCGCCACCAGGGAAGCCCCACTTTTTATTTTTTAAACTAAGCTCTGTGAGCTTAAGAACGATCCATGGTGCTCTGTCTACTCTGCTGATTCCACCTGCTGCAAACAGCCCGTGGTGTGCATCTGCCATACTGTCCCTGACCCTCTCGGAGCAGGGCTCACAGGCCTTGCAGGACTCGACGCTTCTTCCTTCCTCCCTCCCTGAGGGAAGCCTTTGTTCTGGAAAAGCTGACTTCCTAGCCCTTCCCAGAATGTGCACCAGTACTTCACACCGCTGCGCCTTTGCTCTTCAAGGCCGATGGAGCATTCCAGATCATCTAGTTCCATCTCCTCGTTTTACAGATAAGGAGAGTAAGCTTAGGGGAAAATGGCTGCTCAAGGCCGTACAGCCAGCGCCCCGCTCCTGATCTCCGTCCAGCCTTCTTCTCTCTCCTACTTCTCTTCCTTCCTCCTCTGCCTCTCTCGGCCCAAAGCCTCGTCCCCCCTCTTCTCCCTGCTCCCCTCACTGGCTCCCAGGGGGCAGGGTGTTAGAACACAGATCCCCTCTGTTCCCAGGTGGGCTCTGGCTGCAGCCCCGCACAGCCTCCCTGTTGGGGGACCTGGGATTTGCCGTCAAATCGTGTTCCTATTGCAACACAAATCTGTGCTTCCTTTCTGTCTCTTCCCAAACCTGTCCCAGCCCAGCTTTGGACCTGCCAGTGGGAGGCATGCTGATGTGAGCGGCCCCGGACCCCCCTTCCCTTCCGTTCATTTGTCAGCTAGTTGTTAACGATCTCCTATATCTCCAGTGTGCCAACAACCACACCATTACCCCCGAGATGATTCGGACATGAATGGCATGTGGCTCCTGGCCTCAAGGAGATTCTAATCCAAATGGGGAACTAAGAGTTAGACATGTGAGAAGCTAGGGATGCTGCAGGAGTTCATAATGCAGCACAGTGACGGGAGGGTCACGAGGCCAGTGAGGTCAGTTGGCCTGGTGGAAGGAGCCTGGCCTAGAAGATAGCTGACCTGGGTTTGTGTCCCATCTCATCCTTGCTGCTTGTGTGACCTTGGGCAGCTACTTGATCTCTCCGAGCCCGCGCTTCCTCTCCTGTGAAGCCGGGATGATGCCCAGTGGAGTTACTGAGGGCTTGTGGGCAAGGCTCCCAGCACTGTGTCGGCACATAGTAGGTGGTCAGGAAACAAAGGGCTCTGAAAGTCTTGCTCTCCCTGACCCCCTGCACTTTCCCCTCTGACCCCTCTCTCTCTCTCCTGCATAGGAATTACTCCCACTTCCACCACCCGATGTACGGGAACTGCTACACCTTCAATGACAAGAACAGCTCCAACCTCTGGATGTCCTCCATGACTGGAGTCAACAACGGTGCGCCATCCCTGACCTCGGCCCGGCCCCTCCCCGACCCTGTGCGCCCACATTTACCCACCTTGAGCCCTCGTCCTAGTGATGCTGGGGGCCTCACCGCAGCGTGCCCATCTGTATCCTGGGAAAATCCTCTTTGTTTTTTCTCCCCCGTGGGCATCACGTGGTGCATGCCAGGTGTGGTAGGAACCCTGTCCCAGTCCTGCCTTCCGCTGCCCCTCACCCCAACCCCGGATCCAGCTCAGGCTTTGCCAAATCCATTCGCAGGTCTTCCTGAACTTGCTGCCCTTGGACGCTTAGAGACTAGGCAGGGTGGGAGGGTGGGGCTCCAGCCCCTGATGCTTCTCCCAGAGCCCCTCACTGTGCCCCCTCCGCACCCCCAGGCCTGTCCCTGACGCTGCGTACAGAGCAAAATGACTTCATCCCGCTTCTATCCACGGTGACCGGGGCCAGGGTGATGGTACACGGGCAGGATGAGCCTGCCTTTATGGATGATGGAGGCTTTAACCTGCGGCCTGGTATGGAGACCTCCATCAGCATGAGTAAGGCAAGGAGGCTGACTGCGAGGCCTGGGAGGAGAGCCTCAGATGAGGGGCGGGGAGGGGGCCTGGGGGGTGACAGCCAGGGGACCCAAAGAGGTCGTGCAGGGTGAGCCTCGAGCGCGTGGAGGTCTTCAGGAGCAGAAATCAGGGGTGAGGGGCCCGGCCGAGTGGGCGTTAGGAAGTAGGGATCTCGGGGGGTTGAACCTCGGGCGAGAGCGCCGAGAAGGGGTGTGGGGCCTGCTTGGGGTTCCAGGCCATGCTCCGGGCCCAGTGTCCTTGGAAGTAGTCCCGGGCGTGTGTTTTGAAATGGTGAGGCAGATAGGAGAGGAGGTGAGGTAGGACATACAGCCTGGGCCTGAGGGAAGACAGAGGCCCGGAAGGGGCCTTGACCACCAGAGGTCTGACCTCTGACCTCTGACTTCTCCGTGTCTCTGCGTTCGCAGGAAGCCGTGAAAAGACTTGGGGGTGACTATGGAGACTGCACCAAGAATGGCAGCGACGTCCCAGTGGAGAACCTTTACGGTACCAAGTACACGCAGCAGGTGAGGCTCAGCCTGTTTCTATGGCGACCGCCTCCCAGGCCTGCAGTGCAAATCGGCCAAAGCCACAGGGTGTGTGTGATGGGTGATGGGGACGGGTGGAGAGAGCGATGGAGGCGCATTGCAGGGACTGGTTTGTGCTCCCCTCCGCTGCCGTTTGGAGCTGCGTCGGGGAGGGCAGGCCTGACCCCCTCCCCCTTCATTCTCCCCTCCTGCAGGTGTGTATCCATTCCTGCTTCCAGGTGAACATGATCAGGGAGTGTGGCTGTGCCTACATCTTCTACCCGCTGCACAGGGGTGTGGAGTTCTGTGACTACAGGAAACATAGTTCCTGGGGTGAGACCGCGGGAGGCCCGGCCCCACACCCCACTTGGGCCCAGGACAGTCCCAGGAGCCCTGCACCCTCAACGCCCTGGCTGTGGCTTCGGGCTCCCACGGTTTCTGGCAGGTTCTCCTGCCGACTCTTGTGTGTTCCGGCCCTTAGATGCTACCCCTCTCCGTTTTCCTCTCACTCTCTGTCTCTCTCCTCTATCTCTGTTCCTCCCTCACAGTTTCTCTCTCTCTCTCTGTTTTGGCTTCTGTGTGTTTATAATGGGATGGTCCCATTTGAAAATAACTCGCAGCAAAAAGGAAGGAAGAGCACATGAAGGAGATCCGCCCCGGGTTCTGCGCTCTGACTGTAGCTTCCCGGCTCACACCCCAGGGCGCCAGCCAGGCCGGTGCTGGGCACTGGCGAGGCAGCACTGGGGGCAGGAAGAAAATACTAGAAGTTACGTGCATCTGCCTCATTCCCTAACATCTTCCATTTTATGTATGTTTTATAATGTACTAATGTGTCAGTTCAGTAGGAGTGGGTATGTCATTTAGAAACCCAGTACATAGATTGGAATGGCTTATGGAGGAACGTTTTACCTACAGGAGGGCACAATGAAAGGAATCTGGAGGGCACTAGATTCTCCTCCTGACCCTGGGCTAGGAGCCGACCAATCCCTTTTCCTTTTCTCTACAGCTGAGTTATTCAGCAGGGAAGCTGTGCTTAGAGAGAAAGAAAATCCCCAAGAGACTAGAAAGTAGAGGGCGGGCGTGCCTGTGCACGGGCCCTTACCTGGCACAGCTGACCCCTCCGAGGGGACATGGCAGGGACACAGCAGACCCCAGAGCTGCGCGCTGCTTCTGTCTTGGCTCTGCTGTGTTCATCTTTCTGACTACTTTCTTTCCTGGCTCTGCTGCACTCAGCTTTCCCCTGCCTGTGCTCTGCAGTCGGCCTTCCGGCCTTCCGGCCTTCTGATCCCTGGCCCTCTGGCCTTAGAGCATCACAGCGCCTTAGAGCTGGAGGGAAGCTCAGAGGGCATCCGGCCTGACGGGCTTCTCTCCCAGACGAACAAGCTGAGGTTCCCGAGCGAAGACGCGATGTCCCAGGACACGCAGAGCGGGGACTCTGCCCACTGCTCCCCCGACCCCCAAACAGTGATTGCTAAGTGGTTGTGAATTTTGAAAAAGATCTGCGAGAGAAAAATAACATTGCTGTTTGCTGAGAAGCTGTGAGGATGAGGGAGAGGAACTCGGCTGAAAACACAGTCTGTTGAGTTTCCTGAGGATGGCTTACTCCCGGAGAAAAGGGCCTAGCTGCTTCCCACTCTTCCTAATTAAAGATGAATTATGTAATTAATGATATAAACCCTGGTCGACAGAGAGATTCGGGTCAGAAATGAAGAAGGACTTCTGGACCGGTGACTAAAAGTAGCAAGAATGACAAAATAACCTTACTTAGAACTTGGGAAATAGGGGTGAAGGGCCAATTCATGGTCCCATTATTTTTTTTCTTGGTAACAGCTTTATTGAGGTAATTCACTTCCCGGATAACTTACCCAGTGAAAGTGTACAGTGGAACTTTAGTATACTTTCCGTTTTTAGCACAGTCATAGAGCTGTGTATCAATCGTCACAATCAATTTAGAACCTTTTCATCACTCCAAAAAGAAACTATGTACCCATTAGCCCTCTCCATCTCCCCTTTCCCTGCGGCCACAGGCTCTCTTCCTGCCGCTACCATCCCACGCCCCTCATAACCACTAACCTACTTTCTATCTACCATAAGATTTGCCTGTGTTGGACATTTCTTATATCACAATATGTGATCCTTTGCGATTGGCTTCTTTTCATTAGCATAATGTTTTCAAGGTTCATCCACTTTGTAGCATATATCGGTACTTCATTCCTTTTTATGGCTGAATAATATTCATCGTATGGATGGACCACATCTTGTTTATCCGTTCATCAGTTGATGGACCTTTGGGTTGTTTCCGTTTTTTGGCTATTGTGAATAATGCTGCTGTGAACATTTGTGTACAAGTTTTGTGTTGAGTTTTCAATTCTCTTGGGTGTGGAATTGCTGGTACATAGAGAAGTTCTATGTTTAACCTTTTGAGGAAGCGCCAGACTGTTTTCCACGACGGTGGTACCATTTTACATTCCCAGCAGTGGTGAGTTCCAGTTTCTCCACATCCTCACCAACGCTCGTTATTGTCTTTTTCCATTATAGCCATCCTAGGAGGTGTGAAGGGGTATCTCGCTGTGTCTCATTATTCTTACACGAAAATTGTTCCCATTTCCTTCTTTGCCTCTTCAATGTCTGTCCATATCCTGTGCATCTTTACAGAGGTGTACCCTGGTTGTTTTTATTTTTCACTGGACTTAGCTTAATTTCTTAAACATTTTCTGGCGCTGCCGCTCAGGAGGCATCACTGTAACGCTACGTAATTGCCTTGTGAAGTGGGCGCCGGGGACCTTGGGAGACCTCTTGGGTGTGGGGTGGAGAAGGTTGAGGGGGTCTAGGGAAATGAGCACCTCTCTGTACCCACAGGCTACTGCTACTATAAGCTCCAGGACGCCTTCTCCTCAGACCGCCTGGGCTGTTTCACCAAGTGCCGGAAGCCATGCAGGTAAGCGCCCCCCCCACCCCCGGAGCGCAGGTTGGGCAGCTGGCTGCTTGGCTGGCTAGGATACAGGGTCCTCAGCCCAGCTTTGAGTGGGAGAGCCCCACCCCCCATCACTGAGCGCCTTCTCCGTCCCCAGTGTGACCACCTACAAGCTCTCTGCCGGTTACTCACGATGGCCCTCGGTGACATCCCAGGTAAAGCGTGTGTGTGTGTGTGTGTGTGTGTGTGTGTGTGTGTGTGTGTGTGTGTAACATTGTGGTCTTCTGGGCATATGTTTATGGGTGTGTATGACCCCACCCCATTCCTGTAAGCCTGAAGACTCTGGGGTGACCCCATTGACAGCCCAATCCTTTCCCAGGACTGGGTCTTCCAGATGCTGTCCCGACAGAACAATTACACCATCAAGAACAAGAGGTCAGTCCTACCCTGGTTCCGGCCCTGGGAAAGGAATTTTTGGAGGGAAGACAGACCTGGGAAGAGAGGGATCATTGATACGGTTGATTGGAGGAGGGGGTTTTCGAGCGGCAGAGAAGTTAACCCTCTGCCGTTTCTTCCCACCCTCTCCCCAACTCCAAAGAGATGGGGTTGCCAAACTCAACATCTTCTTCAAGGAGCTGAACTACAAAACCAACTCTGAGTCTCCCTCTGTCACGGTGCGTCCTGCCTCACTGAGGCTGGGATTCTCTCGGGGCTCTTAGCGGGGTGGCTGTCCGTAGACACAGGGATGGCCTCTGTGGGCCAGCGGGTTTGGGCCTCGAAGGTGGAAAGGGGACAGGGCACGGGTGAGGATTAGAAGGTTGGAAAAGGATGCTCGCTGGGGGTGAAGTCTCTGGGGCAGGGGGTGCCGGATGATGGGGAGAAGGCCCCCGAGACAGGTGTGGGTTTCAGCCGTCCCCGTCGTGGCCTGGTTCTCAGCTTTCCCTGGAAGAAACCGACCAGTGGCCATGTGCTCCCGGGGGAGGGGAGCAGAGGCCAGGGGCCCAGGGACCGGGAGAGGCTGAGCGGGCTGGCCGAGGGCCTACGGGCAGGAGGGCAGGGCCCCTGCTGAGTGGTCAGTGTGCCTCTCCCCCTTACAGATGGTCACCCTCCTGTCCAACCTGGGTAGCCAGTGGAGCCTGTGGTTCGGCTCCTCCGTGCTGTCGGTGGTGGAGATGGCCGAGCTCATCTTTGACCTCCTGGCCATCACGTTCCTCATGCTGCTCCGGAGGGTCCAAAGTCGGTACTGGTCTCCAGGCCGAGGGGGCAGGGGTGCCCAGGAGGTGGCCTCCACTCCAACCTCCGCCCTCCCCTCCCGTTTCTGCCCCCACCCCGCGTCCCCGTCCTCATTCCCGCCGGGCCCTGCCGCCTCCCTGGCCTTGTCAGCCCCTCCACCTGCCTATGCCACCCTGGGCCCCCGCCGGGCTCCATCAGGCTCCACGGAGGCCAGCTCCTCTGCACACACTCTGCGGGAGCCCTGAGAGGGAAGGACGGTGTCCCCTCCCCAAGGCAGGCACTCCCCTCGGTGGGAGGGGACCAGCCTTGGCAGGATTAGAGGATGTTTGGGGCTGCCTCTCAGAGCTGCCCGGCTGCCTGTGCTGTGGGGCAGGGAAGCAGGCTGGACAGGGGGCTGAGGAAATTGTCTGGAGAACCGCGGCCAGCATGGCCTCGGTTCCTGCCCTGTACCCGCTGGTCCTGCCTCAAGAACACTCCGGTTTCCCCACCCGAGTGCAGACAAGTCCTCTTTTCCCTTGGATCAGCCAAGCCAAACTTGGATCTTTGACAAAGAACTTTCCTAGGAAACAACTGACAACCAGAACAAAACACAAACGAGGGCACACAAAGGCATGCACCGTTTCCTCCTCAAAGATGACTGGATTCAGCACCAGAATGTCCCTCCACGCTGCTTTCCAGGGACGCAGACATTTGCTCCTCTTCTTGAACTTGGGTGGGGAACCCCACCCAAAAGCCCCCTTGGTTAGTTGCCAGGCAGCTCCCTTTCCCTGACTCCCAGGGTCGGGGCTGGAACAGCCCCGTGTAGTAAAGACTTGGCCCTTCCCAGTCGGAGTCCCAGGACTCTTCCAGCCTCACGCCCCCACGGAGCCACACCCCGGCGCCTCTGCCCTGCATCCCTGTCCTTTGGTACTCTGTGTATTTGCTCAAGCTAGTTCCTTAGCCTGGAAGCTTCTCCCACCATCTGCTGGAGAACTCCTATGCATCCTTTAGGCTCCTGCTCAGATACCGTTACTTCCGTGCGGGCTTCTGGCCCATCTTGTCTTGCCCAGACGTGACCACTTCCCTATCCTGTGGACTCCCAGAGCACGCCATAACGTCCACGGAAGTGCAGATGCTGCATTTTACTTTCCTGTTCATTTGTGTCTGCGTCCCCAGCTAGACTGAGCTCGTTGTGGTCAGGATTGAGTCTCGTTCATTTATGGACCCTCAGGGTCTAGCCCAGTCTCCTGCTTGGAGCAAGTAGGCAGGTACTTAACAAATGCTGTTGCATAAAGAATGTCTGGAGAGCTGGATGGGGGCACCGTGAAGGGGTCAGGGAGTGGATGCGAGTCCTGCGTCACTGTCCAAGCACCTGGGAGGTCCCGGCTTGGGGGGAGAGACAGTCTCCCATACCCCTGGCTGCGCTACGGAAATGACCATTCTTCAGGGGCCTTAGGAGAGACAAACTGTCTTGTTAGTTCCTCCATGGGCATTGCTGAGCATCTGCTCTGTGCCCATCACCATGTTCAGGTGGGAGGTGAAGACAGGCGCCCTTCCGTCAGGAGACCTGCTGTGCAGTGCTTGGGACGATGCGCCCCTGTCCACAGCCTGAACCTCCTTTCCTTCCCAACCTTGGTTACCGCCGTCTGTAACCCTCCTCTCCGTTCGCTGAGTACCACTCACCACCCAGCTGCCACATCCTCGTCCTCATCGGCCTCGTCCGCAGCACCCTCACCTGCTGCCTCCCCAGCAGCTGCCCGGTAGTGGTGGAGGAGCATGAAAACCACGCCAGGGTCCTAGGAACCTCAAAGACTGTGTAGTCTCACTCTCACATCATCACAGGGAGGGCCGCACTGGGAACCTTCCCAGCTTTTAACAAAGGAGAAATTGAGGGATGTTTGAACGGAACCCTGGTTTCCAGACCCCCAGTTCCTTCCCCCATTCCAGCATCAGACCTGGAACTCAGAAGTCACCCTTCCTCATCCTCTTCCCCTGCCGCCTTGGTCTTACTCCCCTCAATTGTAATCTCCCTGTCCCGAGGAGCCACGTGAATCTTGGGAAAGGGGAGTGGTGGCGGAGGGAACGGGAAGGTAGGCAAGGTGGTGATGAGGAAGTGATGTGATGACTCCTGACTTCCCTTTCCTAGACTCAAGACGATGAGGGGAACATGCTGGTGTCACAACGGTTTCCTCTCAGAGCCCTCGGGTTCAGCCTGCTCTTGTGTTCTCTGGCCACAGCCTGCCGTCAGTCCTGCCCCCAGCCCTCCGTGGCTCCATCTCCCCTGGCTGCGTGGGCTGGACCTGCCGGGCGAAGCTGGAGCCGTTGTGGATGGCAGCAGTCAGCCGCACTGCCCCTCCTTCCCCTTCTCCTTCCCCTTCTCCCCCAGCCTGCGCTGGAGTTTCTCCTGCCCAAAGCACGTCCACCTCGAGCTGTTTCCTTCTCTCCTCCATCCCTCATCTTTGTATTACTCCCGGACACTAGGGTTGGTTGGTTGTTTTTTTCAGCTTTAAAAATAGTTTGTTTCCTTCTTCACCAACACACAAAGACATGCACCTTCTGACCATTATTCAAGGCATCACAAATGCCATAAAAACTTATATTAATGTATTTGTCTTACGTGATTCAAGAGAAAGTGGATTTTAAAAGCAAACGGGTGCCGGTTCCGGGGGCCGGAGGGGACTAGGGCAGGTACCAGTAATACAGGGCATGCGTTTTTCTAGCGTGTTTATTGAAATGGGCAGTAATCTGTACACTTGCATCATGTGAGCAGTTGTCCAAAATTAGCACATCCAGGAGAGGTGCCCCTGGTTTCTCTGTCCCAGGTTGATCAGACTGGTAGAGAAGAGAGTTCCAGTTGCCTCACTTTCCTTACTGAGCTCATCAGGTGAAGTGACTTGCCCAAGTTCATGATTCTTACAGAACCAGCTTGGAAGCCAGGTCTTCCGTGACTCAGTCTGTTTTCCTGTGACACATGGGGCTGGGATGTCAGGGGCTGGAACCCACGTCACCCCGACTGGGAGTTCAGTGCCCTTTTGGTGACTCTGTGGGGTCCGTGTGTGTGAGTGTGTGTGACACGCGATGGAGAGATGGGGCTCTGTTACCTAAAGCTCTTTATACTCTTTATCCTTTGCTTCATGAGCCCTAACAGCCAATCCTAGTTCGCCCGTGTCCAATTTCTCCATCTCTCCCATTGTCTCCCTCGCCATGATTCCTCTTCCCCTGGAGGGATAATGTTTATACTCTCACCTCCTCCAAGAGACTGGTTAGCTGTTCATATCCCTAGATCCATGCACCTCTCACCATCTTTTTTTAAACAGAATTTTATTGAACAGTTGAATACCACGTGTCTCAAGACTTTAAACCTGCTGAGTAAATAGGCATTCATCCTAAACAATGAAAGAAATTCACCTTTTGTGCCGGGCTATGTGTAATGGCGTTGACAGTTGGCACAGACTACTAAAAATTCCTTGTAACATGAAAAATAGGACATGGACACCTGAAACTAACACAACACTGTAAATCAACTATATTTCAATAGAAATTTTAGAAAACAGGACACTGAAGTTATTATTGTTAATACAAATGATTAACATTGCTACCACTGATTTAGTGTACGGCAAACCCTTGCTAAACACTTCACATGCGTTTGCTCATCAATGTGTGCTTCCCATTTCTTACATGAGGAGCCTGTGGCTCTTCTGGCTTCTTTACACTGGAAACTGGGCAATTTGACTCTTGCACTTTATTTCAGTGACTCTGCTTCTATAAGAGCTCTGCTTTGGGTCCATTCGTACCGTACTTGGAGCCTCTCTGTGTGTTGGTGGAGGTGACCTCCTTCCTCCGTGAGTCCAGCTTCAACCCTCTTGTTCCTCAGAAGCTGGAGGATGGGGTGGAGTGAAGTCAGCCAGAAGTGGGGGCGTCCAAGCTCCGTTCACATCCACAGCTCTGTTCCTGGGATCACAGAGGGGCGCCAGGGAGGGTGGATAGCAGCGTGGGGAGTCAGCTGGTGGATCAAGAGGCAAAGGCGTGAGCAGCTCTGATTCCAAGTCACAAAGCCCTAGGACCTCACTCCTGTCTGGTCTCCCTGCATTTCCAGCAACGTCAGCGGCTGGAGGACCCGGGGCCTGGACTGGGTCTAGGGAAGGTCATTGTGGCCAGAGAATATTTGGGTGAATGTTGTACCCTTGTTGTGGGATTCATTTGGGAGATGTCCTGCACAGACAAGCATGGCATAAAATACCCAAAGAGGGACTTCCCTGATGGTCCCGTGGTTAAGAATCCGCCTTCCGATGCAGGGGATGCGGGTTCCATCCCTGGTTGGGAAACTAAGCCCACATGCTGCAACTGCTGAACCCGCACGTCTCAACTAGAGAGCCTGCACGCTGCAACTACAGAGCCCACGTGCTCTGGAGCCTGTGCGCCACAACTAGAGAGAAGCCCATGCACTCCAACGAAAGATCCCGTGTGCTGCAACTAAGACCCGACGCAGCCAAAAATAAATAAATAAATAAATATTTTTAAAAAACCCCCAAAGAATCAGGGGGTGGGGTCTGACTCAGAAGGACTGATGGAAAGCGGTAATTACGTGTCGTAGCAAAATGGGCCCCTAGTCTGAAGTCAGGAGTCACGGACGTGATCTCATTAGGCCTCATGACATCATCTTCCCCACGAAGGTAGGCCAGGCACTGTCGCTCTCATTTCAAAACCGAGGTCTTTTGAGAGGTCCCACCATCGTTTGGAGGCAGAGCCAGGATCCGCTGTTGGCAGCATCGCCCAGCAAAGACTGGAGGAGAACTGGGGCGGGGTGGGGGGCAGGGAGGTGCGGGGCGGCAGGGCCCCAAGTCAGGGTTAGGCTTTACTCTGAGGTTTGGGTTGGAGGCGTAAATTCCCAAGCAAGTGAGAGATTACGGTGTCAGTGGAGAACTCTGGGGAAAGGGGAAGGGGTTCTAAGGAACACTGAGGACTTGTCCGGCATCAGACGCTTACCTGCCGGTGTCAATAAGTCCTGCCGGCAACCTCACGAGACAGCGGCTCTCCATTTTGCAAACTGGAACACAGCATCCGAGTTTGTCCAGCACCACCCACCTAAAAAGTAGAGGATCCTGAGCTGGAACCCAGCGAATCTGACTCCAAAGCCCGAGTCCTTCTATTGTTGTTCATTTGGGAAAGGCCGGGCGATGGGGGAGGGTCGGGGGGCCGGCGCTCCGCGGTGTCTGGGTGGGAGTGGTCAGACCCGCGCACGCGGCAGGGCAGCTGGATCCGGGCGCCCGTGCCCCGGACTGGGTACAAAAGGTTAAGGCACCTTGGCCCCCCTCCTCCCGCCTCCTCCCGCCTCCTCCCGCCTCCTCCCGCCTCCTCCCGCCTCCACCAGCCTCCACCCCGGCTCTTCCTGTCCTCCCTGCCCCTCCCACCTCCTCTCCGCTTGACTTTTCTCGGAGTTCTCCGAACTCAGGCTGCAGTGCCGGCCTTCCGGGTTTGAGGTCCCCGGGACCCGGCTGTGATCCCCGGCCCAGCCTCAGCCCTCCACTCCCCTGCCCGACGCCCGGGCTCCACCCCGGACCCTGCTCATCCTGGGACTGTGTCGCTGCCACTGTCGCCTCTGTCCACCACTGCCTGAGCCCTGATGGGGGAGTGAGAGGCCACAGCTGGCCGGACATGGGCCTCCCCACCGTGCCTGGCCTGCTGCTGCCACTGGTGAGACGGGGGACGGAGGGCGGAGCAGGCTGGCGGGCGAGCGGCGCCCGGGGCCGAGAGAGCCGAGGGCCGGGCCCCAGCCTCGGCCTGCGCGGCCTGACCTCGAACATTGCCCCATTCATTCGCTGCCCTGAGTCGGGAGCAAGGGAGAGGTGTGAAAGGCGGGGAGGGAAAGGGTGCCCGGGCTGCCAGGAAGATGGGGGCAGGTGCCCACGCCGGGGGCGGGGGAGTTTGTTAGGAAACCGAAAGGAGTGGGAGAAAGAAGGTCCGTCCTCTCAGAGTCCAGATGGTTCTGAATGGTGTCCGGCAGGTCAGCAGCCTTGGGCCGTGGAGAGGCGAGGCTGCCGGTGAGCCCGGCTGAGCACACCCTGCTGGAGGGCAGGGACTGCACGCCAGCGAAGTGGGGAAACTGAGTCCGGGAGAGGCCCTGGCTTGGGGCGGGTAGGCTTGGGATGCTGTGTGTTGGAGGCGGATCGGTAGCCGGATAGGGACCCGGCAACGCCGTGGCCTCCCCAGGCCCAGGCCTCCCACCCGGGGGGCACTCTTCACCCTGGATCTGTGGCCACTGTCTGTGGGCCTGACCCTCCTCCCCCGCCTCAGAGCCCTGGACCTGCCCCCCAAGCCCTTCCCACGGACCCAGACAACAGAGCACTTGCTTTCTTCCACAGCTCAGTTTGGGGAAGTTGGTAGACAGTTGTTTTCGTCACTGGAAAATGTCCCTTTCTCTTGCTTCAGCCTTGTTTCAATGTATCCCTGACCCCTCCACGTCCTGCAGTCGTCCTGGGCAAAAACCCAGCCCCTCGCCACCTCTCCTCCCCCCACCTCTCCTCCCCCCACCTCTCCTCCCCCTAACTCTCCTCTCCCACCTCTCCTCCCCCAC
>NC_041219.1:58022292-58045185 GCF_002837175.3 Physeter macrocephalus | reverse complement strand
TCTTCTTCCCCCAGGGTCTTGTACTGTGTCCCCCAATCATCCCTTTCTTTTCTGTCACGTCCTCTCAGACTTCTCGAGTCTCCTTTCTGAACCTTTCTCTCCAGTTCCTCCCGCTCTCTCTGCTCTAGTCCACGTTTCTAGACCCTAGTTCCCTGCGCAGCACCCCACCACCTCCTGTGGCCCCAGGCCCACCTTTCCCTCCTCTGCAGGCTGTCCTTCCCATGGGCTCCCGCCTGCTGCCCATCCAGCTGCCCTGCCTTCTCTTGTCTCCTGGCAGTAAATCACCCGGTCCGGTCCAGACTCCCTCAGGGACTAGCTGCCTGGACTTGAGCAGGTTACATAACCCTCCGTGCCTTGCTTCTTTATCTCTAAGATGGACAGAATCGTCACTACCTCATAATGTCGTTTTGAAGATGAAATAGATAGATAGATATAATAAGTATTCCATTCATTTGTGCCTGCTCAGCACTAGATAGTCTTTTAGGTGCTGGACTTACAGCAGTGAACAAAAATCTCTGCCTTCATGGAGTCTCTATTCTAGTACAGGAACAGGGTGTAGCAAACAGAAAGCACTCAATAAACGTTAGCTTTCATTTTGTTAACAGTATCAGTAGTGGTTGTAATTGCTCAGTGGCTTCTGCATTTGGAAAACAGAGGTACGGGGAGGCTGAACGACACAGGAATGTGCTTGGGGCTGCAGCTGACCCAGCCCGGCGGGGGTGTGACAGCTAAGGGACCAAGCTCAGCCTGGAGCCGGAGGGGAAACAGGAGGTGTGCGGTGCTGGGTGAGGCTGTCCGCGGGCTTTCCGGCTGCCCGCCACTCCACGGGCAATGCAGGGAGCTGTGTGTGTGTGGCGGGGGGGCGTGGAGGGGCGGGAAGAATGCAGGAGAGACTGTACCAGAGCCCATGAGATCTTGCTGCTCTCAAAGAGCTGACAGTCTTGGAGCCAAGACAGCTTACAGCAAAAAATGAGTTTAGAGCACTCTGGGGGAAAATGCCCACGGAAGCATTGCGATGTGGTGCCCTGGAGCACCCATGGGAGGCAGAACCGGGAGGGGCGTGAGTGCCGTCCAGCTGGCTGCCTTTTCTGCTCGGCGATCTCAGCTCCAGCGTCCGTGCTCCCTGCAGAGACGCAGGGTCCGCAGTCGCCCGTCTCTGACCCAACTGAGAGCACAAGCCATGTATCCCTGCGGGACCTGCGCCTCTACTGCGCTCCTTAACTGTTCGTTGAATGAATAAAGGATGGAATGAGGCACGAAATGCCTCATAGAAGAGTGGTTTGGGAGCTGAGATTTAAAGCCACCGACTGGCAGCAGGCTGGAAAGAAGGGGGACTGGTTTGAGGTAGAGCGGAGGAACGGAGAGATGGGATTTTGTGTTGGGGGCTGGCGGTGGCAGGAGGCCGAGCACCTAGGCCGCAGGGGCAGGAGCCTGCTGAGGACCGAGAAGACGCGAAGACGCGAGAAAGAGAGAATTGGAGGAAGTGGGGGAGGGATGGCGAGAGAATCCTGACTGTGGTCCCAGGCAGAGGAATTCATTCATTCATCCATTCATTCATCAATGGTTCTCTCAGGGCCGCTGCGCCTGGGCACGTGTCCAGAATAGCAGTGAGGAACCTCTGCAGGTTCTCCTTCAGGGAAAGAGTGACCCATGGAAATGATGTTTGAGGTCCGGCCCCGGAAAGGAAGATTCCCCCACCTGTGGGTGCAAGTTGAAGCTTGATGCAGATAAGAGAGCGTGTAGGATGGATTGGAGCAGGAGAAAGGCGGGAAGATGGTTGCAGTGATCTGGGTGTGAGGCGACCCCTGGGCTTGGGAAGGATTGAGAGATGACAGGGGAGGTCTGGCAAGATGGACTACAGACTGGATGGCAGCACAGGAGGGGTGGGGGCCTTGAGGAGAGAAGGGTGGCAAAGAGAAGTTGATGGTGTGACATTTGTCCAGGTCAGGAGGTCGATGGATTTCCTTTGGGGCATGTTGAGGGTCTGGAGAATAGCCAAGTGAAGTGGCATCTAACAGGCTAGAGCAGAGGTTCTCAGACTCACATCTGCCTCTGTGTCGTTCGTAAGTGACACAAAACCTTCACTCACCAGGGATGCTCAAAAGGAGAGGAAGGCTTGTCGGCATCTCCTGTGAGGGTGTTTGCGATTGTGCATGTGTGTGGGAAGGAGAGGGGAGCTCTCCCCTGGAGACAAATATATGCCTACAGGGAGGCACTGACTCCCATCTTCCCACTTTGGTTTTCACTGGCCTTGACTGGAGTGCAAGACAGATAGTCATGAAATCACCCAATCAAACCACATTTATTTCCCTCTTCCAGTTCTGGGTGCGGAGGATTAGACATTATCTCTGACCAAAACACTCTTTCTCATCTCTCATCACATAGTTTATGGTCTGTTTGCGGAGATCATATCTACTCACCCGAGGTAGTTATGGTAAGAGCCCAAAATAGGTATAGTTAATTCACATTTTTAAAGTTCACAGGGTGGGTGTGTATCTCATGAGCTGGAGAGGGGGGAAGCCTCATTAATGGGGGGCTTCCGTGGAGGGAGGCCGGGTCTCAACTGGGCCTTGGAGGAGAAGCTGTCGTGAGCTCCCCAAAGATTTTGGCATCAAATGAACACAAGACGTTTTAACTGAATGAACAGATTAACGCAGGACAGGACAGCGAGGCTGCTGGGTGGGAGCTAGACCACAGGGTCGCTCTGCTGTCTGCTCCTCCGCCCCCAAGCTGCGGCCCCAGCTCAGGAAGTCACACTTAAAAGCCTCCCTAGGCGGAAGTTATGGGGGAGTTGGAGGGGTGCTGGGCCACCCCTTCAACTGTCTCTCCACAGGCAGCCCAGCTTCCTGCCCTTCCCCTGCTCCAGGCCACGGGCACTCAGGCTGCCTGGGGTCTGGGCGCTCAGAGAGTTCACCTCCTATTTCCGCCGTTTTGCCGCAAGATGCAGCGGCTAAGCACTGGAGCCAGCCAGTGCCAAGGTATGGTGCCTGCTGGCTCCTGGGGTCGGAGGGGGCTGGCTCGGGGGGCTGCTGGGGAGAGGGGGACCCGGGGAAATGGCGCTGCTTGTCTTACATCCCGTCTTGCTCGCTCCCTCCCGGAACGGGATGCTCAGGGCTCTGGAGTTTGGCCTGTGCTGCCAGTGGGCTTGTGGGAGGGGGATGTGGAGCCTCAGAACTGGCCGCATTTCCTAAGGATTGATTGAGGACCCCAGGGAGGTGCCCAGGCCCAACCCAGCTGGCCAGAACCAGTCAGGCTGTGGGAAGGCAGTGAACCCGGGTGGGAGGGCAGCCTTGGTTTGCTCCCTTCTGGAACTGGGAAGTGTCAGGGGGGCTCACGTGAGAACCCAGGGAAAGGACAAACCCGCAGAGAGACTGGTTGAACCAGGAGGAGGAGCCTGGGCGGGGCTGGGTCTAAAGGAAGGATGCTGAGGGGTGGGAAGGAGCTGAGTGGCCCTCAGGGAGGGGCGGGTAGTGACCCGATGGGAGGAAGCAAGGGGTCGGCCGAGACTTCCCTTTGGGATGGAATGGCGTAGGGAGCCATTTCCCCGAAAAAGTGGGCCACGAGGGACTGAGGCCCATTGCCTGGCTCCTGGGAGGAGGAGGGGAGGAAAGGGGGCTCTGAGTGGGGATTGGAGGGAGAGACTGGCCCACAGGAGGAGGGGATCCTATCGGGTCCCAATTGCGGGCTGGTCCCTTCAGCTTTTCTGCTGACTCATGACCCTTGAGGAGCTGGGGAAGCTGCTGGTTCCCTCTCCCTCCCCTAGATTCCCTCCCTCCCTCTGGCCTGAGTCACCGGGCAGAGCTGCTGGGAAAAGATTTCCCTTTCCCGGATCTGACTTAACCCCCAAAGTGCTGGAGATCGCGGTGGGAGGCACGTGGCCTAAGAAGGCACCTCTCCCTCCTTCCTGGGAAGGACCGCCCCCCCCCACCCCAACCTGCCGCCGTTCTTTTTCCTGATGCTGTCTCTGCCGGTTGGCTCTGCTCCCAGCCGCCTGGATGGAATTCCAAGTGCCAGTGACCTTAGGTGCTGTGAGCCCTTCTTCGGGGAAAGGAACCACACTTTCAGGACTGGGAAGCCCTTCCCATAAACACTCCAAACTTTTCCTGTTGCTCTGGAAGCCTCAGCCCTGTTCTCAGGGGAGGTGGCACAGCGCTGGAGTGGCCAGGGAAGGGTGCTGCCTCCGGGTGGGGAGGGCGCCCTATGCCCCTGGGGGGTGGCAGCTGGGTTTCTGAGTGTGGCTTCCCCTGTCTGGGGCTGGGGCGGGGGCTTGGGCTTCCGGGGCTGCTGCAGCGACACCTAGCGGGGGACTGGGGCGTGACCTGCCTACGGCCTTGGGCTACCAGGCCCTCCTGTCCTGGGCTGGGGTTTCTGGGATCTGATTAGCCTGTTGCTCCCAAAGTTTAACGTCCTTGGAGGACATCCTCTTATCTTTACATAAGACGGCCTTTGTAGCAGAGAAAACAAAATCAAGGCCCAGGGAAAGCCAGGAAGAGGCTGGGAGGAGGTGAAACAGCAAAGTCTGGGTTGGAGCTCAACAGAGCCTCTGGCTGTGCCGTCCCAACTCTGAAGCCAGGGCTGGACGAGTGATTCCGGGGCGGGGCGCCCGGCCTGGGGCCGGAAAACAGGCTCCCGGGACACCCCGATGTGCAGACGGCAGAGGGACTCCCCGGCACGCCCTCAGCTCCTGGCTCGGTGGTCTTTGAGCCAGATCTCCAGCCTCCAGCCGGCTCCGATTGCATGTAACCTCCACGCCTGTGCCCACTCCCGCCCCGCCTAAACCTCATCACCTTTCTACCCCCATCCCCGATCCCGAACTTTCCCTTTTCCTCCGCTCCCCATTTGCCCTGGCCAACCGGGGGTATTTGTGCAGGTTTACTGGTGGAAGGGGATGCAGCACGGAGTCTGAGGGCAGGATCCTGGGTGAGGTTTTGGTACAGATTTACAAAGAGACTCTTCCTTTGCCTTCTACCCGCTGTCTAGGAATGGTCCCCACAGGGACATCACTCACCTCCACTCCAATCTGATGTCACAAAAAACCTTTTTAATGGCATAACGTAATTCAGGAAAGTGCACAGATCCTAACTGTTCATCTCCGTGAATGTGCACAAAGTGAATACACTGTGAACGCAGCACCCAGATGGAGAAACGCCACCCCAATCTTTAGGGCTACTCGTCGGAAGGAAGGGCCTGTTCCCAACCCAGAAAACTCCTTGAACGTCTGTTCTGTGTCCAGCACTAATAGCTGCTTTGGGGAAATAAGGATAAAATACAGCCCGTGCCTGGAGTTTACCAGCCTTGAGTTGGACGGACAGAAATGAATACACAGGACAACAAGAGAACAGTTAAGATGGCACAGTGCCGACAGCCTAGGCTTAGAGGAGAACGTGGCGTGTGAGTGGCCTGGGGAGAATGTTCCGCTGAGAAAAGACGAGCTGGGAAGGCTTTAGACTCCCTCCCTCTGAGACCCCACGCCTCCCTCTCCTGACGGGGCCTCCTCCATCTGACTCTTCCCCAGGTGCTCCGGGCTCTGTTGGTGGATGTGTACCCCGCGGGGATTCATGGGCTGGTCCCTCACCCTGGGGTCCGGGAGAAGAGAGAGAGTTCGTGTCCCCAAGGGAAATATAGCCACCCTCAAAACAATTCCATTTGCTGCACAAAGTGCCACAAAGGTAGGAGAAAGGGATAACCGTGGAACTCCTCAGTTAGGGGGCCCTGCTTCTTCCTTTGCTTTTTCCAGATGTTCCAGAACGCGGGGTCCCTGACTTGGCTGCCTCTCCAGGGCTGGGAGTTTCTCCCTCCTTTCCTCTCCCAGGGACTTCGGGGAGGTGCCCGGGCCATCCTGGGGCTGGGGCTCCGGGCTGCAGCCTAACCCCGACCCCCCAATCACAGGCACCTACCTGTACAATGATTGTCCGGGCCCGGGGCTGGACACGGACTGCAGGGTGTGTGCCCGCGGCACCTTTACCGCTTCGGAGAACCACCTCAGACAATGCCTGAGCTGCTCCAAGTGCCGGAAAGGTGAGTCTCAGCAGGGGGCGGGGCTCTAAACCGACTGGGTCAGGTGGGTGTTCGGAGAGGTGTGCGCATCTGTCTCCAGGGGAAGGTACGAAGCTGTGCTGCTGCGGGTGGGCAGGGATGCGTGTGCACGAATGCACGGGTGTGAGCGTGCGTTACCCAGAGAGACACACCCGGTGGGGACAGTGGGAGCTCATACCCCATCTACTCCCCTCACCAGAAATGTTCCAGGTGGAGATTGCTCCTTGCGCAGTGGACCGGGATACCGTGTGTGGCTGCAGGAAGAACCAGTATCGGAAGTATTGGAGTGAAACTCTGTTCCAGTGTCTGAACTGCAGCCTCTGCCCCAACGGCACGGTGCGCCAGTCCTGTGAGCATGGCCCTCCCGACCCGGCTGGTCACCCCGTCTCCGGAGGGTGGTCTCCAGCTTGCTGCACTGCTGCCCCTCTCAGTCCTCCCTCCAGCCCTCGGGGCGCTGGGCCGTCCTCCTTCAGCTGTGCCGCATCTCTCCCTACAGGCAAGGAGAGACAGGACACCATCTGCGACTGCCACGTGAGGTTCTTTCGGAGAGATGCTGAGTGCGTCTCCTGTGCTCAGTGAGTACTTCTGCCAGCTGCTGGGCACTGGATCGGGACGGGAGGGGGAGACTGTGGGAGGTGCTCTGGCTCCTGTGCTCAGTGAGTACTTCTGCCAGCTGCTGGGCACTGGATCGGGACGGGAGGGGGAGACTGTGGGAGGTGCTCTGGCTCCTGTGCTCAGTGAGTACTTCTGCCAGCTGCTGGGCACTGGATCGGGACGGGAGGGGGAGACTGTGGGAGGTGCTCTGGCTCCTGTGCTCAGTGAGTACTTCTGCCAGCTGCTGGGCACTGGATCGGGACGGGAGGGGGAGACTGTGGGAGGTGCTCTGGCTCCTGTGCTCAGTGAGTACTTCTGCCAGCTGCTGGGCACTGGATCGGGACGGGAGGGGGAGACTGTGGGAGGTGCTCTGGCTCCTGTGCTCAGTGAGTACTTCTGCCAGCTGCTGGGCACTGGATCGGGACGGGAGGGGGAGACTGTGGGAGGTGCTCTGGCTCCTGTGCTCAGTGAGTACTTCTGCCAGCTGCTGGGCACTGGATCGGGACGGGAGGGGGAGACTGTGGGAGGTGCTCTGGCTCCTGTGCTCAGTGAGTACTTCTGCCAGCTGCTGGGCACTGGATCGGGACGGGAGGGGGAGACTGTGGGAGGTGCTCTGGCTCCTGTGCTCAGTGAGTACTTCTGCCAGCTGCTGGGCACTGGATCGGGACGGGAGGGGGAGACTGTGGGAGGTGCTCTGGCTCCTGTGCTCAGTGAGTACTTCTGCCAGCTGCTGGGCACTGGATCGGGACGGGAGGGGGAGACTGTGGGAGGTGCTCTGGCTCCTGTGCTCAGTGAGTACTTCTGCCAGCTGCTGGGCACTGGATCGGGACGGGAGGGGGAGACTGTGGGAGGTGCTCTGGCTCCTGTGCTCAGTGAGTACTTCTGCCAGCTGCTGGGCACTGGATCGGGACGGGAGGGGGAGACTGTGGGAGGTGCTCTGGCTCCTGTGCTCAGTGAGTACTTCTGCCAGCTGCTGGGCACTGGATCGGGACGGGAGGGGGAGACTGTGGGAGGTGCTCTGGCTCCTGTGCTCAGTGAGTACTTCTGCCAGCTGCTGGGCACTGGATCGGGACGGGAGGGGGAGACTGTGGGAGGTGCTCTGGCTCCTGTGCTCAGTGAGTACTTCTGCCAGCTGCTGGGCACTGGATCGGGACGGGAGGGGGAGACTGTGGGAGGTGCTCTGGCTCCTGTGCTCAGTGAGTACTTCTGCCAGCTGCTGGGCACTGGATCGGGACGGGAGGGGGAGACTGTGGGAGGTGCTCTGGCTCCTGTGCTCAGTGAGTACTTCTGCCAGCTGCTGGGCACTGGATCGGGACGGGAGGGGGAGACTGTGGGAGGTGCTCTGGCTCCTGTGCTCAGTGAGTACTTCTGCCAGCTGCTGGGCACTGGATCGGGACGGGAGGGGGAGACTGTGGGAGGTGCTCTGGCTCCTGTGCTCAGTGAGTACTTCTGCCAGCTGCTGGGCACTGGATCGGGACGGGAGGGGGAGACTGTGGGAGGTGCTCTGGCTCCTGTGCTCAGTGAGTACTTCTGCCAGCTGCTGGGCACTGGATCGGGACGGGAGGGGGAGACTGTGGGAGGTGCTCTGGCTCCTGTGCTCAGTGAGTACTTCTGCCAGCTGCTGGGCACTGGATCGGGACGGGAGGGGGAGACTGTGGGAGGTGCTCTGGCTCCTGTGCTCAGTGAGTACTTCTGCCAGCTGCTGGGCACTGGATCGGGACGGGAGGGGGAGACTGTGGGAGGTGCTCTGGCTCCTGTGCTCAGTGAGTACTTCTGCCAGCTGCTGGGCACTGGATCGGGACGGGAGGGGGAGACTGTGGGAGGTGCTCTGGCTCCTGTGCTCAGTGAGTACTTCTGCCAGCTGCTGGGCACTGGATCGGGACGGGAGGGGGAGACTGTGGGAGGTGCTCTGGCTCCTGTGCTCAGTGAGTACTTCTGCCAGCTGCTGGGCACTGGATCGGGACGGGAGGGGGAGACTGTGGGAGGTGCTCTGGCTCCTGTGCTCAGTGAGTACTTCTGCCAGCTGCTGGGCACTGGATCGGGACGGGAGGGGGGGACTGTGGGAGGTGCTCTGGCTCCTGTGCTCAGTGAGTACTTCTGCCAGCTGCTGGGCACTGGATCGGGACGGGAGGGGGAGACTGTGGGAGGTGCTCTGGCTCCTGTGCTCAGTGAGTACTTCTGCCAGCTGCTGGGCACTGGATCGGGACGGGAGGGGGAGACTGGATGGGAGACACTTCATGTCAAGATACCAGACGGTCCTCCCTGCCCCCAACTTGTTCCTAAAATCTCATGAAGTCTCTGTGGATAGAGGCGCATACCCGCAAGGACTTGACGTTCTTTTTATTTTTTTATTTTTATTTATTTATTTATTTATTTATTTTGCGGTACGCGGGCCTCTCACCGCCGTGGCCTCTCCCGTTGCGGAGCGCAGGCTCCGGACGCGCAGGCTCAGCGGCCGTGGCTCACGGGCCCAGCCGCTCCGCGGCACGCGGGATCCTCCCGGACCGGGGCGCGAACCCGTGTCCCCTGCATCGGCAGGCGGACGCGCAACCACTGCGCCACCAGGGAAGCCCTGAAGTTCTTTTTAGACGTTCAGATGTTTTTGGGAAGACGTTCAGATTCTTGGGCAACAGGCCCTACTATGGATTCTAGGAATACACTTTTACACGTCTGAAATCATACTGCATCTTACAACAGTTGACGGTGTATCACAGTTCAGTTGGCACCTGCCCGTGTGTGTGTGTGTGTGTGTGTGTGTGTAGGATGTAAATCGTAATGTCTCTGATTATTGATCTTAGGTTTAATGCAGTATGCACTTTCCTCCCCAGTCCCTTTGACCACACCTCCTCACTCCTTCGGGCTCTGCAGAGGCTGTTCTTGCACACTTGCTTGCAAAGAGGAAACTGAGGGTTCTAAAGTTGAATTGCCCTGGGTTTACATCTCAGGCTAGCCACATATTAGCTGTGTGAGCTTGGGCAAGTGACTTAACATCTCTGAGCCTTAGTTGTTTTTACCTTTAAAGTAAGGATAATGACATCAGGTTGGCAAAGTTGTAAGCACCACAAAAAATAGCCACAAAGTGTCTGACAAGAAACTATGCTCTTTTTCCCACTAGTCTCTTCCCCTTTAAAGCACTTCTACACCCCTTCCATGTGGTTCTCACCATGAGCTTGTGAGGTGGGCAAAATGACCTCTCCCTGCTTTCAGATTCCTGCTGGGAACTCACCTCCTCAAGTTCCTTCTAGGACCCCTGATGTAGTTCTCATTAGTCCATGCTGCCCAGTGCCAGCTCCCCAAACGGGAAGATGCGCTTGTTCTAGAGTGTTCTCTGGCTGCCCCTGGCCAGATGTGTTTTTTAATTGTTCACATGCATGCTAGACCCCTCTCTCAAAGTTAGGTGTTGTCACCAGCAGTGTCATCTAGAGAAAAAGCTCTTTAACCTCTGTTTTTCACTGGATTCTCCTCAGTAAAACAGTGATAAAATAACAATTCAATGACAGCATTTATCGAGGGCTTACTGTATGTCAGGCATAATTATCTCACTTAATCCTCAATCTTTTTTTTTTTTTTTTTTTTTTTTTTGTGGTACGCGGGCCTCCCTCTGTTGCGGCCTCTCCCGTTGCGGAGCACAGGCTCCGGACGCGCAGGCTCAGCGGCCACGGCTCACGGGCCCAGCCGCCCCGCGGCATGTGGGATCCTCCCGGACCGGGGCGCGAACCCGGTTCCCCTGCATCGGCAGGCGGACGCGCAACCACTGCGCCACCAGGGAAGCCCCAATCCTCAATCTTGACAGTGGGTAGGATCCCTGTTTTACTGATGAGGAAACTGAGGCTTACAGGTGAAGTGACTTGCCTGGAGTCACGCTGCTAGCCAATGAATGGGGCTGGAATTTATACCTGACTCTGACCGCTTTTAACTCTTTTTCTACATAGCTTCTTCAAGATCAAATCCAGCTCTAAAATGAAATGATATGGGGATTAACTAATGTTTCTTTCCTCCACATCAATTCCCAAGATAGGATTAATTTCCATTATATCAAGAGATAGCTAAAATATTTGTAAAGCTAAGAATTTCCAACGATCTGTGTGGTTGTTTTTTCTTTTTTTCCTGTATTCCTCTTACGGTGGGCCCCTACTCACCAGCACTCTCTCTTCTTTTAGCTGTAAGAACACGGAGTGCGAGAAGTTATGTCCAGCTCGACCTGTAACTAGTAACCGCCCTCAGGACCCAGGTGAGGAGAATTATCCTGGTGCCCACGCCCGTGGACCCTTTCCTAGTCATGCCCCTCCCCACCCATCCTACGCTGCTACCTCCAGAGCCCCTCTCCTCTGACCACAATCTGCTCTGTTTGCAGGCACCACAGTACTGTTGCCCCTGGTGATCATCTTTGGTCTTTGCCTGGCATCCTTCCTCCTCATTGTTTTAGCATGCCGCTACCAGCGCTGGAAGCCCAAGCTCTACTCCATCAGTGAGTGGGGACTTTGGGAAGGGAAAGGGTGCTGGTAGGAATGCAGGAGGAGGCTTCAGAGGAGGCGGGAGGGAGGGATGCACAGGCGTGGAGGGAGATGAGGAGTGTCCCCTTAGTTCGCTGGCGAGGACCCCGCTGGCACGAGGTGGTCTTGGACGGCTGGTGAGAGCTCATACTGCATCAGTAGCTCTCTCGTCCCTGGGGCCACATAGGCCCTGAAGCATGTCACCACAAGTACCCACCGCCAGCCCCATGATGGGTGCCAGGGTTGAGAGAGGAAGTGAAATCTGTGACACTTTGTTTCTTTTTTCTCAGTTTGTGGGCAGTCGGCTCCTGTAAAGGAGGTAAGATGAAACCGGGGAGCTACCCGCAGGCTTCCCTGACTGTCCATTGTCATCTTGTAACACCCAAATCACCCGGAGTCACTCTTCGTCCTGGGGCTCCCCTGATTCCCTCTAGCCCCAACTCCCATCCGGAATCCAGAAGAAGGAGGGCTGGGGCTGTTTTTCCTCTTCCCCGCTAATGCTGTGCCTTCCCTCTCTCTCTCTCAGGGGGAGCCAGAGCCCCTGGCCCCGGCCCCAAGCTTCAGTCCCATCCCGAGCTTCAGTCCTGCCTCCAGTCCCACCTACACCCCCTGTGACCCCCTGTGGTCCAACTTCAGAGTCACATCACTCCCCAGAGAGATGGCCCCGCCCCACCAAGGGGCTGGCCCCATCCTCCCTGCGCCTCCAGCCTCCACCCCCGTCCCCACCCCTGTGCAGAAGTGGGAGGCCGGCGCCCCCAGTGCCCCCGCTCCGCTCTTAGATGGTGAGTTCCTCATTCATCCTCGCAGGGAATCCCGCCGGGGAGGCGGGTGGGCGGGGCGCCCGGGGCGAGTGGGCGGGGGCCGGGCGGGGCGGGCCGCCGCTCCGGGCTCACCGCGCCGCCTCCCGGCAGCCGACCCCGCGACACTGTACGCCGTGGTGGACGGCGTGCCCCCGTTGCGCTGGAAGGAGTTCGTGCGGCGGCTGGGGCTGAGTGATCACGAAATCGAGCGGCTGGAGCTGCAGAACTTGCGCTGCCTGCGCGAGGCGCAGTACAGCATGCTGGCGGCCTGGCGGCGGCGCACCCCGCGGCGCGAAGCCACGCTGGAGCTGCTGGGCCGCGTGCTCCGCGACATGGACCTGCTCGGCTGCCTGGAGGACATCGAGGAAGCGCTGGGCGGCCCCGCCCCCCTCGCGCCCGAGCCCCGCCTTCCCCGATGAGGCCACGCCCCGGGCCCTGCGGGCAGCCCTGAGATGGCTGCTTCCTGCCCCAGGCAGCCTGGAAGGACCTGCGAGATGCCCTCTGGACCCGCGTTTTTCTGGAGGGGAAGGGTCTTGGCGGAGCAGGCATGATCTGGCAGCCACTTAACCTGGTGCTACTCCCTCAGTGTATATAGCCTTTCTCAGCTGCCTGAGCACTGCCAGCGGGTGAGCTGTGTGTAGTGTGTGTGTCAGAGTGTGTGTGTCTGTGTGATGTGGAGTGTGCGTACTCGTGAGAGAGGCTGAGTGTGCCAGGAGCCCAGGCGGTGGCTGCGGGGATGAGGGGCGCCATGCCTCATTGCCCATTTTGGACTTGGAGAACACAGCAAGGCTGCTTGGGGGCCCCTGGTTGGTCCCTGAGCCTGTTTCACAGTAGCTAAGCAATCTTTGTATCCATTATGTACACTAATAGAACCTTTGTCCCCCTGCCTGGACAAGCACAGAGTAAGCCGAAGTGTCCCAAGGCAGGGGAGGCACAGAACACAGGGCCCTCGCGCTGGAGCTGTGGACTTTTGTAAATACACTAAAAGCCCGGAATTAAAGCTCTGCCCCTGGAAGGAGTGGCCTTTCTGCGTGGTGCGTGTGGGAGGCGGGGCCAGAGCCGTGATCCTGGCCGGGGGCGGGGATACCTCACCCTCGTGCAGCCCACTAACAGAGGAGTCACCTGTGCTCAGTCTGTGACTCCTCACCCCCCAGGTTCTCTCTGCTCCGTCCTCATCTCGTGCTGGTTGGACGGCCATCTTTATGCACAGCTTTATGTGGGACTCTGGAGGGTCTGTGACACATCAGTGTACAGCTCTTGACCCCCAAAGTCCTCAGAGCAGGAAGGGCAGGGTGCCTGGGTAAGTGTCCTTGAGGTAGAATCCAGGGGTGGAGGTGGTGACCAGCACTCTTAGGGAGGTATTCCCTCACACCTCTCTGCAAAGGCAAGAGGCAGGTGTCAGGTAGGCAGACACGGGTTGAAGAGGGAGGCTAAAGGCCCCTCCCCGCCATGACCCCCCTCTGGTCCTGCCCTCCTGTGTTGACCCGCCCGCCCCCCCCCCCCCCCGGCCCTGGCTCCATACTGGCCTTCCTCTCCGCTCCATCCCACGCCAGCTTCCCTTCTGCACTTACGATGTGGACAGGGGCGTGTCCAAGTGTATGACGTGAAGGCCCCGCATCCTCTGCAGCTGGACCCGAGTCAGCTTCCGAGGTCTGCTGTCCCCAGGCTCGGGGACTCTCTCGATCCTTTGGCTGGCCAGTTCCTCCCGGATCTCTCGGAGCATGTCCTCGGCCCGGAGCGGGTGAGGGGAGGGGCTGTGGCCGGGTCCCAGGAAGGGCCCCTCTTCTTCCTCGTCCCCTGAGGATCCCCAGGGGCTTTCCCCAGCAGAGTCCGTGTGGGTCGGGGAGGGGGAGAGCTGCCCCCGAAGTCGGGCCCTATGTAAGGCTTCCACTACCACATTCTCTCCAACCGAGGTCCCGTCTTCTTCCTCAGACGAGGTCGGTGGGTCTCCCCTGGGAAGGCTGCCTCCTTTCTGGACACTTTCCTCTGGCAGTTCAGGGGCGCTTCGGCGTTGGGGAGCTTGGGGGTCAGGAGGCTGGGGATGCAAAGGAACATCTCGGAGGTCCAGGGTGGAGGAGGTGCGGCGAGGGTCCCGCCGAAGGGCCCTGGAGCGTAGACGGTTTGGCAGGAAGTGGGGCGCCCTGGGGGAGCCTGGGACCAGAGTGCCATAGCCAGAGTCCGAGGCATCATCTGGTACAGAGGGAGCATCTTCATCTGTGTCTTCTGTCACCACCAGCTGGGGGATGACGGTCGAGGACTCGGGATTCCTACAGTTACTAGCAGATGGTCAGAGTCAGATGCTGAGGGGTCAAGTTCAAGTCCAGGGAGTCTCCCTTGATCCCTCCATCCAGAAATGGGCCCTCCTCCAAACTTATTTTGGTATCACTTTTACACTGCACTGATTGTTTTTCTCATCTCACTGGCTAGACTGTAAGCTCCTTTAAGGCATTTTAGCCCCTGCACTCAGTCCAGAAACTTGTTATCAAGTATTTGCTGAGTGCTTCCTGAGCTCCCCTGTGGTTATCCCCCAGTGATGGAGTCTTTTGTTCTCTATAACCATGCTGCTCAACAGCTGTGTTATTTTGGGTGAAACTCTCACGCTCTCTGGGGATTTGAACTAGCCGGGTCCCTGCAGCTCTGACATTCCGCAAACCCATACTGGCCTTCACTCTCCATCCCTGGCCTGGGGAACCTGATTGTCTCAGGGAATGTGTGCCTCTCGTGCCTGTTTCCTTCACCCTGTGCCAGCCCTAGGCTGGCTAACCCCATGGGCTGTCTCATGTGGCCTTTTGAACGGCTGGTGTCAACCTGTAGCCTGGGTTCCTCAGTCTGGTCCCGGTCCCCCCAAACGCTGTAATGCCATTTCCCAACCTCGTGGGCTCCTCGGCCCTCCCTCCCTGCCTGCAGCCCCCCTCCTCTGGGAGGCCTTGTACGCCCTGTAGGTCTTACCTTCCCTCTGTGCTGCTCTCAGAGCCTTCTTCGGAAGGCGTGGAGGGCCTGGGGCCTGGGCCCCCCCCGTCCCGGTGCTGATAGAGGGCCAGGAGCTCCCTCTTCTGCTGGGGGCACTCTGCTTTCAGCTTTTGCAGGGTGACCTGGGGTGGGGATACTTTCATTAGGAGCTCTCATTTATTGAGCACCTGCTGTATGCCAGGCACCATGCTAAGCGCTTTACATACATTATCTTGCTTCATCTTCACCACCGCGCTATGAAGCAGATTTTTTTGCTCCTACTTTACTCCTGAGAAACAGAGACTCTGAGGTTAAGTAACTGCCAAGGTCATGCCACGGGAAAGTAGGAAGGAGCCAGTATTTGAACTCTTGAGCTGGTCCTAGGATGCGTGGGGTAAACATAAGGCCCCTTTTCCTATCTGTACATTCTTCCTGCCTCTCACATCGCCTTGGCAAGCCAAGGTCTGGTCTGTTTCTTCCTTCAGGAAGTCCTCCCTGATTGGTGGTGATGGTGGCATAATTGCTCTGAATGATGCTGGGCCCTCAGGTTACTCCTTCTCCTACCACCAGGGCGGGCAGGGGCAGGCTTTGTCCTGGGTTGAGGACTCTGTTGTCCTTCAGAGTTGACAACAAGACCATCCCAAAAGGAATGGAGAGAGGATACATTATATTTTGTCTTCCTTAGCATTTTCATACAGGCGCCACCGGAATAAAATAGTGATATCTGAGAAGTGGTTTAAAAAGCACCTCTACGTTGCAGGCGGTCATTTGACACATACCATCACCCTGCAGTATATTAGCCAATTTTACAGATGGGAAAACAAGACTTAGAAAGATGAGTGGACTTGATCCAGGGCGCCTTCCTCTGTGAGTCCTAGTTCAGTAACTGCACTATTTTTCAAGGGCAGCCTTAGAAAGGGTCAGGAATTACCAAAGGACAACTTTCTCTTGGGGGAGGGGAGGGATGGCAAGGGAACCCTTGGAGAGGCCAAAGGCGGAGGCTTGGCAAAAAGAGGTGGTGGAGGCTACTGGGGGCGGAGCTGATACCAGCACTGGCTGGAATGGCCTTATCATTGTACACATATTGAAGTACTTTCATGCTGGTGAGCAAAGGGCTACTGCCCAAGCCTCCCACCTTCCTTCGCCAGGACTACCCTGCCCCCCAAGAGCCAGCAGCAGAGGGAAAACATCTGGCACAGCAGGGGGCCTCTAGGACCGCCCCCCACCCCCACCCCCACCCTCCCCACCCGCTCCCCAAGCTCTACTCTGATTGGTTGATGCCCATGCCATTCTGGTTATTAAGTAATTTGAATATCCCCCTCCCCCCACCCCCTTCAGGTATATGAACCAGCAATTCTTAGGCAACTCTGGACCTTCCCAAAGCCTCTCCAGAAACACAACGGGGTGGTGGGTAGCTGGGTCTGTACAAGAGACATGTTGGAGAAAAGGATGCACAGGGACAGGAAAATGACCTCAGGCTTGTATTTCCAATTTTCCTGCCCTGGCTTCCCAGTCAGTCTCATGCAAGGATTCTTAGCAGTCTCACAAGACTTGCTCTGTTGGCCAGAACCAGGGATGATGGTGTCTGGGGGCAGGAGAGCAGCACACCAGGCCAGGTCCTGTGACCTTTTCCGCATCTCCCAGCTGTGCAGAGTGTGGGGAGGAATAACGAGGGTGGGAGGAGCCGCTCTTGGGGTCAGGGCGGGGCTGGGGTCAGGGTGAGGCTGGGGTCAGGGCGGGGCTGGGGTCAGGGCGAGGCTGGGGTCAGGGTGAGGCCGGGGCAGCCTGCTGAGATGCCCTTTGGCCCCATGTGACCCAAGTTCAAGTTTATCTTTGGGATGTCCAGGATAGAGATGGTGTGCGGAGGAAAAGAACTGGGAGGAAGGCGGCTGGGGGGCGGTCTGGAAGGAACGTCTGTCCCATACAAGCATCTCCACTAAACTCTCCCGTGGGCCCACCTGGGAAGAAGCAGGGAGGCAAGGGGGTGGGGTGGGGATGGAGGACCCGACACCTCGGGTACCAGGGACGGGGCTGTTTGAAGGGCCTCCGGCCACCCCAAAGGCTCTCTAGCAACCCTGGGAGGATTTTCACAGCTTGGGTAAGAGGAGAGACATGTTGGGGGCAGGGTGGGAAAGGAAGAGGAAACTGGTGCCTGGGCCAGAACGTGACATCCCCACAAAGCCGGGAAAAGAGAAGGCTCCCCCCACGCCATGGTTCTTCTTCCTTTGCCCTGGTGGGGAACTGAAGCCTTGGGAGGAAATGCCTCCTCTCCCTGCTGCCCCTGGAGCGGCTCCCAAATTCACCCGCTGCCCTCCCCAAGTCTCCCATCCCGGACGAAAGCCAGCTCTTGAAGGTGCCCTCGGCCAGGCACCCCTGGCCTTTAGAAGATGTTGGCATCTTCTAAAGATGACAACAATAACCGTGTACGGAACCCCCATTAAGTGCCGGGCGCGTGCCAAGCAGCTTACAAACATTACTGTCCGTCTGTCCTGCGAGGTGGTTCCCATTATCCCTGCAGTTCCCAGGTGGGGCCGGAGCTGAGAGAACTGACGCGGATAATGAGTGAGGGCTGGGCCGCCGGCCCTCCTCCGAGCCCGCCTCTTTCCTCCGTTCACCTCTTGGCCTCGTCTCTGATAGCGCCTTGTTCCCGGCACTGGTTCCTTTTCCGCTTCCCAGCCCTTAAACATGGGCATTTCCCAAGATTCAGTCTCTCCCCTCTTGAGAAGCTCATTTTCTCTAAAAGCTGAAGCCACCCAGCCAGACCCGCTAGGAATAAATCTACATATGTACGCTTCTGTAAGGCGGAGAAAAAACACTCTGACCCCTGGGATCAGTAGTATTCTACTGCCCTCTTCAGTTTACAAGGACTGGTTGCTAACTGCGAAAAGGATTCCCTAAGACTTTGGTGTGATGCAGGAGCAGGACAAACTCATTGCAAAGTTTCAGGGCTCTTGGTTTTGCAAGGGGACGCGGGGAGCTTGTGCGCTGCTTGGTTAGGTATCGGAAATGACTTCTCTACCTCAGTTAGCGTGGAGTAAAACTCCTGGGGGCTAAATTAGTTTGTGTAATAAAATACCAGCAATCTCTAGTGGTTCCCCTGGGGGTTCTAAGGAGAAGGTGGTGGGTCTCTTCTTGGGCTGGGGGGCGGTGGTGTAGAGAGGAGGCCTCACTGCACCGAGAGAGGCGTCTCGGATCCGGCGTGGAGCAGGGGTCAGGGCAGATGACCCACACCCTGTCCCCTACCTCTGGCTTCCTGGGCGCCATCACCATCTTGTTTAGGTAGCCAAGGAAATGACACCCCTGAAGGGCTGGAGGACACAAGACCTTGAGGTTCTGCCTTTCATACTTTTTTCCTTTTTTTTTTTTTTTTTTGGCAAAAAACACCCATTTATTTTTTTTTCTCGTAATTCCGAATCCTGGGGGGCGGTGGTGTAGAGAGGAGGCCTCACTGCACCGAGAGAGGCGTCTCGGATCCGGCGTGGAGCAGGGGTCAGGGCAGATGACCCACACCCTGTCCCCTACCTCTGGCTTCCTGGGCGCCATCACCATCTTGTTTAGGTAGCCAAGGAAATGACACCCCTGAAGGGCTGGAGGACACAAGACCTTGAGGTTCTGCCTTTCATACTTTTTTCCTTTTTTTTTTTTTTTTTAATGGCAAAAGCCACCTATTTATTTTTTACTCTCGTAATTCCGAATCTTTAAATACAGTGTTTAAACAGAGACTAAGCTCTGGTTTTCCTTTTCTCGAATAAGCTCTCCACATCTTGATACGATGCCATAGGTAAGACTGTGGGAAGAATGCTTAAAATTGTTTAAAAAACAAGACTACTTTTACGCATCCTCCAAAGTGTCAAAGCCCTAATTACCTAATGTGCAAACGACAAATCATTATAATCTACTCATTAAAGCAAGTCCTATGAGAAGCGCTACTTTGATTTAAACTCTTTAAAAATAGTGCAGTTGCATTCTTTAGAAATCGTCTACCCTATGATTTCTTAACTTGTTCAAAATGCCTCTTCTTTTTATAAAAACTTGAGGTATAATTGACATATTATATTAGTTTCACGTGTACAACATAATGATTCAACATTTGTGTATATAGGAAATGATCCACACAACGTCTAGTGAACATCTGTCACCGTACGTTGTTACAAACATTTTTTCCCCTGCGAAAAGAACTTTTAGGATCTGCTCTCTTAGCAATTTTCATAGTTCACCCTCATTTCTCGCCTGAACTCTAGTCTGTGTTTCCATATTTCCACAAACCCCTAAGAGCTCTCCACTTGGCTGTCTCCCATTACCTCATTTCCAAAGTGCTTCTGTTTAAAACTAAACCTTGCTACCCAGGCCCCACGCCACCCAGGAAGCAACAACTAGACAAACAGGTTTCCCTTTCTAATGATTTCAGTTGTCATTGCCAAAGCAGCCTTTCACACAGCCACCTCGGGGGCAAGTCACCCTTGTCCTTGTGGACTTGAGTTACCAAGGCACCATGTTGCCTGCTTAATCTGAATGGTTTCTTTGAATCTTCCCTATGAGACAAGGACTGTTATTATTTATATCCATTTCGCAGGTGAAGAAACGGAAGACTAGGGAGGCCACATAACTCCCCCAAGGTCACCCAGCTAGTAAGAGGCAGAGCTGGGGTCTGAACCATGGGTTCGGTAGAGGCTTCTACCGGTCTCCCTAAGGCTCACCTGTCTCTTCTTTCTTCTTCAGCTCCTTTCTTCTTCTTCTCTTTTTGCACCATGTCCCTAAGGCCATGGCACTCAGCCTCTATGTTTCATACTCCAACTAGTACGGGAAATCTCCTGCCACCAATCTCTCCCGCCCCCAGCCCACCTGTCACATGCCACCTGACAATTCAAGACAAAACACACGGATTTCACCATGGCCTTCCCTTGCTCAAGAATCTATGGTGGCTCTGGTGTCAACTTGCCAACCCAATTCAATTCAGTCTCGTTCAGTCCACACTCTTCTACAGGCCCTGGGGTCCCCTAGAACCTGGCGTCTCATCACGGGCTCCACACACAAAGCCCTTCCCTCCAGACTCAGACAGACATGCTGGTTGCCCCCCAGATAAACCCAGCCCAATTTCTCCCCTGAATCTTCTGCTGAGGGTCCTCCCCATCCTTGAAGTCCAACTCAAACCTTCCCTCTTCTTTGGCAATTCTGCTCCTGTAGTGGGTTGAATAGTGGCCCCAGAAAGATAGGTCTAGGTCCTGACCCCCAGAATCTGTGAATGTGAGTGGCCTTGTTTAGAAAAAGGGTCTTTGCAGATGTGCATAGATCCTCAGTGCAGGATCTCAAGATGAGGTCATCCTGGATTTGGGTTAATGACCGGTGTCTTTCTAAGAGACAGGAAAGGGAGATTGGGACACAGAGACACATGGAGAGGAAGACCACGTGAAGATAGGGGCAGAGAGTGGAGTGATGCTGCCATAGGCTAAGGAACACCTGGAGCCCCCAGGAGCTGGAAGAGGCCGGGAAGGATGCTCCCCTAGAGCTATGGAGAGGAAGCATTGCCCGGCTGACATGTTGATTTTCAACTTCCGGCCTCCAGAACTGTGAGAGAATACGTTTCTGTTGCTTTAAGGCACCAAGCAGTAACCAATATGGCTCCATTCGGGTCTCCCTTCTTTTGCACTCCTTCGGCTTTTGTTGCATAAATCTGCCCCCCCCACCCCTGCCCTGTCACTCCACTCCGCTAGTTAACATTTTTACTGCCTCTGTGTCATTTACAGGAAAGAGTTCAAGTTCCCCAGCACGGCATCCAGGGATGGGCATGATCTGGTGGCACCTCCCTCCTGGCCTCTCTGCCGTTGTGCTGCCCTTGTGCTTGATGCCCTGGTAACGCCAACCGCTCAGCTGATGGTGCACTCAACACACACAACTGCTTCCGATTCCCGACCTTCGCACACTCTGCTCTCCAGCTGGAACGCCCTTCCTGCCCACCTTGTTCCCCTGACGCGCTCCTAGATATCCGCCCGCGGTGCTCAGAAAGTAGCTCCTCTGTGAAGCCTTCTCTGTCCCCTGAAGCATCCCTGTCCTCTGCACAGTCCCTCTCCCAACCAACCCACCAGACAGAGTGAACCACTCCCTTCCCTGTCCTAGCTCCATTCCGTCCACACGTTTCTGTTATTTGTATACTTGTTTGTCTAGCTAGGCTGCAGCATGTATTCTGTGAGGGCAGAAATGGCGTTATATTCTTTTCTGATTCCCCAGCACCCAGCCTGTGCACACCCAGCAGGTGCCCCGTTCACGTTTGCTGAACGGAAGCTCAAGTTCAGCAGTTAATTGTTTCACAGCCTCGAAACCTTCAGGGGAGGCTGTCTTGGCTCTCCCAGGGACTGGTACCCTAGCTGGCCAAAGGCTTTCTTCTGTGCTCTTTTTTTTTATACTTTTTTTTTTTGGCCACACCATGCAGCTTGCAGGATCTTAGTTCCCTGACCAGGGATTGAACCTGCACCCTCGGCAGTGAAAGCGTGGAGTCCTAACCACTGGACCGTCAGGGAAGTCCCTCTTCCATGCTCTTAAGGTTGGTCAAGGCTGTGTCTCCCTCTCGAGGGTGCACCGGAGGGGCAGGAGGTCCGGTCTGAAGCTGTGTGCACCCCACCCTCTCTCTCCCCATCCTCCACTCTTGTGTGCACCGGATCTGAGCTCCGGGGCCCCGCCATCCCCCTGCTCCCACACCTGGCTTCACATACCTGGGCCTGCTGGGTCTTCTCCAACCACAGGGCACGGTCTGTAGCGCTGGGACAGTGCACAGTGAGGGCGCTGGAGACGACGCACTGGAATTCGGTGAGGTGGATAAGCAGGAAGCTGCCTGGGTGGAGGAGAAGGTCTGCTTCCAGGGCTGGACTTTATCTGATCCCTTTCCCAACCTCTCCTTCTCCAGCTGATGGGAAGGGAGAAGGAAAAGGTCCCCCCAGGAGAGACATACTTGGATCTCGGAGCGGTCGGCACACAAGCTTCTCCAGCATGAGGGGCGGGCGGATAACCTTGGCTTTGTCTGCCCTGCGAAGGGGCTTGGTCACCAAGAGCACATCAGAGAAGAGGAACAGGTACACATCCAGCTGGGGGCAAGCGAAGAGGGAGACGAGGGTCAGCTGGAGCGGGGGGCAGGCGGGACAGGGGTCGGGGCTCACGCATGGGTGTGTGGGCGGGTGCAGAGCTGTGGGATAGAAGAGCTGGGAGCCGTGTCGCTTTGGGCCCATCTCTCACTTTAAAGGTAGGAAAGTGGCTGACTCAGGGCCATGCCAGCAAGAAGAGCAAAGCCAGAACCACGTCCTCTTCCCAACACACACACACACAGACAAAGGCACACGCACAGACACACACACACACAGACACACACAGATACACACATAGACATACAGACACCCACAGACACACATAAATACACACAGAGACACATACAGACACACACATAGATACACACATAAACACACACACATAGACACACACAGACACACACACACACAGACACACATAGATACACACATAGACACATACAGACACACACAGAGATATACACACACAGACACACAGACAGACACACACAGACACACATAGACACACACAGACACACATAGATACACACATAGACATACAGACACCCACAGACACACATAAGTACACACAGAGACACAGAGACACACACAGAGACACATACACACACATAGATACACACAGACATACACATAGATATACACAGACACACACACAAAGACACACACAGACACACATAGACACATACACACATAGACATACAGATACACACAGAGACACATAGACACACACAGAGACACATACAGACACACACAGACACACATAGATACAGACACACACACAGACACACATAGATACACACACACAGACACACATAGATACACACACACACAGAGACAGACACAGACACACACATACAAAGGCACACAAACAGACACACATAGACACAGACACACACACAGACACATAGATACACACATAGACATACAGACACCCACAGACACACATAA
>NC_041219.1:58016420-58021390 GCF_002837175.3 Physeter macrocephalus | reverse complement strand
ACACACACACAGACACACATAGATACACACACAGACACACACACACAGAGACAGACACAGACACACACATACAAAGGCACACAAACAGACACACATAGACACAGACACACACACAGACACATAGATACACACATAGACATACAGACACCCACAGACACACATAAATACACACAGAGACACAGACACACACAGAGACACATAAGTACACACAGAGACACAGAGACACAGACACACACATAGATACACACATAGACACATACAGACACACATAGACATACAGACACACATAGATACACACAGAGACACATGCAGACACACACACACATAGATACACAGACACACACACAGACTCACACACACACAGACACACACACTCCCCTCTTCTCCCATTTCCAGCCTTCTGACGCATCCTGTGTCCCACCGTCTCTCCCTTCTTTCTCTTCAGTTCTCCCCCATCTTCTTCGCTCCTCCCACAGACCCCTCACCTTCCCTTCTCGTCCCTCCTTCATGCGCGCAGGCCCCTCGAGCAGCAGCTGCCTGGTGTGCTCAGGAGCGACCCCCAGCACGGGGGCCATCAGGTCCAGCGTGGAGAATGGACGCAGGTTCTGAGGGGGGGTGCAGAGAGCACGGGAGCGGGGCACTGGGTGTCCTGCCTCTTGGAGGACAGGAAGCATCCCAGTGCCTTCGTTTTACTCCTTTGTACCTGGCCCCTGGGACCCTCACCCTCGGGAGGGAGGGATGGGCACACAGCCCACGGCACCCCGCCTCTCCCCACCGCAGGCCTCGGCTTCATCCGTTTTCCCGGGGGCCCCCTTCCCTCTGCCTCTCTCACCTTCTCCACCTCCTCGCTGGACGGCTCCAGGACCTCGTAGGGCCCGATGCGCTGGGCTGCGGCCGCCAGGCTCTCCTGCTCCTCGCCCTGGCGCATCTGCTGGTTGATGTGCTGGAGAAATGAGCCCACCGCTGCGATCTGGGTGAGGGGGGGTGGTGGCGGGAGGCCGGCTCAGCCCCTCGCCTGCACGTCCCACCCCGACAACGACATCCGTGCCACGCTGGCACACACACGTAAGGAAAGAGGCCTCGAGAGTTCCTGGAGATCCGTTCCCGCTCACCAGTCCCCAACCCCCGAGGGTACAGCCCTGGCGGCCCTACCATGGCGGTCAGGGCCCCGCGGGCGCGGGCCTCGGGGCTCCTCTTGAGCACGGCCTGGAGCAGCAGTGGGTACTTGGTGATGCGCTGGTAGGGCTTGATGAGGAGGTCCCCCAGCATCTGCCTCCCCGAGCGCTTGTGCTTCTCACACCACTGCCAGGGAAGGGGGGCAGGGGTCAGGGGGCGGCAAGCCACCCTCCTGCCCCGCCCCAGGGATGCCCTCAGCCTGGGATCAAGGCCCGCCGCATCCCCCTTCCCCAGCAGCCCCTCTCCCACCTGGACGAAGGTGTGGAAGAGAGGGTTGCTGTCCTGCCGCTCCCAGGCGTAGGCCATGGTCTGCTTCACTCGCAGGCAGTACAGGACGTAGGGCTGGAAGCGCTGGCTGAACTGGAGGCACAGGTGTGGGGCGGGGAGCGGGCAGGGGAAGGAGGGATAGGTGCAGGCTCGGCTGCAGGACGGGGGACGGGGGGCAGGCTGGGGACGGAGCCCGGCCTAGATCCTTAGTCCAGCTCCCGCCAAGCCCAACCCCCCACCACTTCCAGCCCCCCTCTCTGGATTCCAAGGAGGAGTTGAGGTCCCGACGGGCCGACCCGCTGCCGCCCTCTGAGCTCCATCCTCAGCCCCACCCCGTGCCCCACTGCTCTGGACCTCACCCGCCATCAATAATTTAGCTGGACCGTTTTCAGGCCACTGCGGATCCCATTTCAGCCCAGCCATGGGGTGGTGACCTGAGGCTTGCCCAGAGCCCTGCACCTGGGGAAGAGGGCCACCAACGGCCCCCAGGAGACTGTCCCCCTGCCTCTCTACCCCAATCCAACTCTGCAAGGCCACGTTTCCCTGGCCAGTGAACTGGGAGGAAGTCAGATCCTGGGCCTCTTGCTTTCTCTTATCACCCTTCACGCTCTGGGTGCCATGTGGCCTTTCACATCCCCTCCTCCCAGGCCCCTGAGGGACAAGTCGCTTAGGCCCCTGCTGCTTGTTGATGGGTCTCTGTCCCGGACATAAGATTTCATGGTCAATGAGAGCTTAGGTGTAGCCCTTCCCTGAGATAGCTGCCCTCTGGGGGCTCCAGAAGCCCAAAGAGCCTTCGGGACAGAGCTCATACTGGTGGAATGAAGGTAAGAGGTGAGGTGGTATTTAGGGGTAGGGGTCGTGCCCTTGGACCCCCTCGAGTCACGGCAGGATGCCAGTGGTATGAGCATTCCAGCGGACAGGACCCCTTGGGGCTCCCCCAGTCCTGCCCCATCCAGATGGGGCCCTTCTCCCCTCCTCACCGACAGGAAGCCGTTTTGCAGGCTGACAGGGTCCAGAGGCTGGCCCGAGGCGCGCGTCTCCTCCAGGGTGGGCCCCAGCGCCTCTTCCCAAAAGCTCCGGTGGGCTCGGATCAGGCTGGGGACATTTCCAAACAGGGTCTCCGCTGACACCTGGAGGAGGGGGCGGAACATGCCTCGGCACGTGACCCGCGGGCAGCGCGGGCGGTGGGCGGGCAGGGACGTGAAGCCCGAGCGGCAGGGGCTGGGTGGGACCTGCAGCCTGCTTGGGGTCCAGAGCAAGGAGGGGAGTGGGGAGGGCAGGGTAAATGGGGGTGGCAATTCCGCTCTGTGACCCTGCCTCCCACTCCCTGGGTCCCACACCCCGAGTGCCCACTCACTTCCGTCAGCAGCCCCACTCGTTGCAAGTTCAGCAAACCGGCGGCTAGGAGCTGGATGCAGGGAGGGCTTTCAGCGCCTGACCTCCTCCTCTCAGACCCCAGCCTAGCCAGCCCTTCACAGCATCCCCACCCCCACCTCAGTACCGCGAGCCTCTCTCCCAAGACCCCGGGCAGGTCTCAGGTCAGGGGGATCTTGGTGTCCTGCCCCTTCTCCCCAACAGCCGTGCCCCTTCCGATCTGGAGAACGGGTGGGGGGGGTGATTCGAGGGACACGGTAAACAGCCAAGGATGGGACCCGGGGGCGGGGCTGCCGGGGATGCGGGGGTGGGGGGGGCGGGGGGAGGGCGGCTCACATCCGTCATGATCTTGAGCTTCCGCACGTAGATGAGCTCCGTGGTCAGTAGCTCCCACAGCGCTTCCTGCTGGTGGCAGAGCTCCCGGCTCATCTCCTGGGTGGGTATAGGGCTGGTTCAGCTGGGGAATGATGACAAGACCAGCAACTGCCATCTGCTGAATGCTACCAGCTCTACTGCACAGAAAGCCTTTAACCCTCCACCAATCCTCCAGTGTGTAGGGGTGTTATCCCCAGGTCACAGAGGAGGCGACCGAGGCGCAGGCAGGTTTGCTGTCTTGACCGAGGTCTCGCTAGTATGTGGCGGGGCCGGGATCTGAAGCTACAGCAAGATGCCTCCAAGTGCTGTCCCTGCAGACCCCACTTCCCAAGGCCTTTCCCTCCTCCGGGGCAGAGGTGAGGGGTGTGTGTGTGTGTGTGTGTGTGTGTGTGTGTGTGTCTAGGACCCCACGGGGACAGACACTGTGTCCCAGGCCCACCTTGTGCCCAGGCACCAGCTCCTTCCAGGACTTCTCAATGGCCAGGCTGCTGTCACTGTCCTCTCCGATCTCCCAGCGCCGCCGGTCCTCTGGGGGCAGGCGGGGCATCCCAAACATGCTGAACGTGTGCAGCCTCACCTCCAGCTCTTGGGCTCTGGTGACTTCCTGGGGGCGCCGAGAGGGGATTAGTCCTGGCCACTTCCTGGCCCGGGAAGGGCTGCACGTGTGTGTGTGTGCGTGTGTGTGTGCGCGCGTGCGTGCGTGTGTGTGTGTGGTGGCAAGCTGCCCTGAGCTTGCGTGTGTGTGTGTGCGCGCGCGCGTGTGCGTGTGTGTGTGCGCGTGTGTGTGTGTGGTGGCAAGCTGCCCTGAGCTTGCGTGTGTGTGCGCGCGCGTGTGTGTGGTGGCAAGCTGCCCTGAGCTTGCGTGTGTGTGCGCGCGCGTGTGCGTGTGTGCGTGTGTGGTGGCAAGCTGCCCTGAGCTTGCGTGTGTGTGTGCGCGCGCACATGTGTGTGCATGTGCGTGTGTGTGGTGGCAAGCTGCCCTGAGCTTGCGTGTGTGTGCGCGCGCGCATGTGTGTGCATGTGCGTGTGTGTGTGTGGTGGCAAGCTGCCCCGAGCTTGCGTGTGTGTGTGCGTGCGCGTGTGTGTGGTGGCAAGCTGCCCTGAGCTTGCGTGTGTGTGTGCGCGTGTGTGTGTGGTGGCAAGCTGCCCTGAGCTTGCGTGTGTGTGTGCGCGCGCGCGTGCGTGTGTGTGCGCGTGTGTGTGTGGTGGCAAGCTGCCCTGAGCTTGCGTGTGTGTGCGTGCGCGCATGTGTGTGCATGTGCGTGTGTGTGTGGTGGCAAGCTGCCCTGAGCTTGCGTGTGTGTGTGCGCACACGTGTGGTGGCAAGCTGCCCTGAGCTTGCGTGTGTGTGCGCGCACGCGTGCGTGTGTGTGTGTGTGGTGGCAAGCTGCCCTGAGCTTGCGTGTGTGCGCGCGCGCGTGCGTGTGTGTGTGCGTGTGTGTGTGTGGTGGCAAGCTGCCCTGAGCTTGCGTGTGTGCGCGCGCGCGCATGTGTGTGTGTGTGCGTGTGCGTGTGGTGGCAAGCTGCCCTGAGCTTGCGTGTGTGTACGCGCGCGTGTGTGGTGGCAAGCTGCCCTGAGCTTGCGTGTGTGTGCGCGCGCGCATGTGTGTGCGTGTGCGTGTGCGTGTGGTGGCAAGCTGCCCTGAGCTTGCGTGTGTGTACGCGCGCGTGTGTGGTGGCAAGCTGCCCTGAGCTTGCGTGTGTGCGCGCGTGCGTGCGTGTGTGTGTGCGTGTGTGTGTGGTGGCAAGCTGCCCTGAGCTTGCGTGTGTGTGCGCGC
>NC_041219.1:58008659-58015454 GCF_002837175.3 Physeter macrocephalus | reverse complement strand
TGTGCGTGTGTGTGTGTGGTGGCAAGCTGCCCTGAGCTTGCGTGTGTGTGTGCGCGCGCGCATGTGTGTGCGTGTGCGTGTGTGTGTGGTGGCAAGCTGCCCTGAGCTTGCGTGTGTGCGCGCGCGCGTGCGTGTGTGTGTGCGTGTGTGTGTGTGGTGGCAAGCTGCCCTGAGCTTGCGTGTGTGTGCGCGCGCGTGTGTGGTGGCAAGCTGCCGAGCTTGCGTGTGTGTGCGCGCGCGCATGTGTGTGTGTGTACGTGTGCGCGTGTGTGTGTGTGGTGGCAAGCCGCCCTGAGCTTGCGTGAGGACCTGCAGGCCGGAAAACCGAGGATCCATCCTGGCTGGGATTACAGGGTACAGGGTGTTGCCGGAACACGGATGGAGAGGCACCTTGTCTGCAGAAAGGTCCCTGGACAGAGGGGTCTGACCCAGGCTCCCTGACCAGAAAGATAGCTTCCAGGGCTCTCCTGAGACAGAACCCTTCAGAGGGACCTTCAGGTGGAGACCAGAACGGGACTTAGGGAACCAGTGGTCTCAGGAACATTTTGACACTTGCCCATGAAGCGGACATCTTTACGAGGCAGCCTGGCTTAGAGATGCTCCCCTGAGAGGGTCTCTAGACAGAGCCGCACCCTGCTTCTTGGAGGGGCTCCCGTGTTCTCAGCTCTGATGGTCTATGGAGGACGTTGCAGCTCAGGCTGTGAGCTTGGGGATGGGAGGAGAGGGACCCCTTACCTTGAGTTTTGGGAAGTGAGGTGTCCCAGCCCCAAAGGGGCCTCCATGCCTCTTCTCAGGCTCTGGTTCTCGCAGCCTCAGGGGAGACAGGCCTCGGGCCGGGCCAGAACCCTTGGTAAAGGGGACATAGCCTTGGAGGTGTCGGCCCCTGGGATCCTGGAGGAGGAGTGGGGGAGTTCTGGGGGTGTCCTCTCCCCACAGAAGTCCCAGACAAGCAGTGGGGCCTGGCTTGGCTCCAGACAGCATCCCCTATGCCGGCAAGTTGGGCCGCCTCACCTCTCCCCTCAAACCAGTTTGGTGAGTGCCGCTCTGGCCCTGAGTCACAACAGCCACTGCCAGGGAGGCCGCTGAGCCAGGCAGGGGCCCGCCGGGCCCGGGTCCCCAGGGCGCCCAGTGGGTAGAAGCGGGGCCTCGTGCAGAGCAGGAGAACAGGCAGGAACGTGCCCAGGCTCTGCGTGTGTCCCCCTCCAACCCCACTCCCGTGTGTGCTCCCTGCGCCACGGCTGTGCGTGCACGGCGCCCGGTGCACACACATTCTGGGGCCCTCACAGCCTCCCGCGCACGTGGGCATGGGGGCACTCGCATGCGCAGCCTCCTCCCCGGGGTATGTCCCATCCAGGTGGGAGTGGCTGCCCTTCCGTGGGAGAAGTTGAGGCCTGGGCCAGAAGTCTCCTCCTGGGCAGGCCTGGTCACATTCCTTGATCTGCCCTGGCCTGATTTACCCCACAGACATCCTAGTCTCCCTTCCCACCCTCAGCTGCCTCCCAGGGCCAAACCCTCCTCCAGTCAGGCAGGGGATACCCCCCGCCGGAAGCAGAACTGACCTCAAGGTGGAGGGAGAGCCTGGAGGCTGAGGGAAAGACCGCTGCGCCTCCACGCCCATTTCCTTGGTCACCACTGGAGGGCCGCCAGGAGGGTGGAGCTGGCGTGGAGGTGGGCAGGCCCTCACACCCCTCCCCACCAGTAGAGTAGGAACACCTTGAACCTTTGCTCTTCTTCCAGGCCTGACTCAGGGGGAGGCAGGTTTCAGGGAGCCCACTGGCTCCTCCCAAGTAGAGGTGGGAGTCTGGGAGGTGCCAGACCCTGGCTTTGGTGACCTTCCCCACCAGCTCCGTGCCTGTGACCAGTCTAACAGCACTGAGGGCCTGGCCCCTCCCGGCTCTCTGCCTCACCTGCCCCGTCTGTCTGGGATGGGTGTGGAGTCCCGGGAGCCTGGCCCAGCACGGCCGTCCTCTCCCTCACAACCCACGAAAGAAGGCAGGGGTGCGGGCTAAGAAGAGAGCAGTCCAAGGCCTGGCAAGGGGACAGAGACTTGAAAGCCTGGGTGTCCTCCCCCTGCCCCACCCCGGTCACCTTTGGGACTCACCAGCATGGGGCCTCCTCGGGGATAGAGGCTACCAGGAGTACTCGGGGTGGAGGCCTGAAGCCGGCCCCCATACGTCTCAATGCGAGAGGCCACCAGTCCTTGGAGGCGACCCTCATTGGGAGGACCAAAGGCGTGCATCCCTCCTCTCCTGGGTCACCTCCCAAGGGTCATAACTCCAATGTTCAGGAGAAAGGGACCCGCTGAGGCTGCAGAGAGAAAATAAGGAATGGAAGGGCCAGCCTTGATCAGTGGGTGACGCCAGGCTGGAGACAGAGGGGGAGGGGGAGGGGAAGAGAGGGAAGGGGAGGGCCAAGACTACTTGTCGGGAGAGCACAGCTGCCTCATGTATGACTTGGTGGGGGTCGGGCACACCCCAACATGCTGGGTAGGAAGCCCCTTGGAACTATGCCCCTTCCCTATTTGCGCATTTGGGGTACCAGCTCCTACCCTGGCCTCAAAGGATGCTGAAGTCCTAAGATTTAGCTGGGAGCAAGGGTCGCTCGGTTCCCGGACGCCCTCAGGCATCCAGGATGCCCCTTGCACCTAGCTACACCCTCCCCTCCTCCAAACACGGGAGTGGGGGGTGAGTGTCCAGGGTGGGGAGCCGCAGGGGGCCCATGGACGCAGCCCCGCCTGCCACCTGTTTTTGCACAGCCCACAAGCTAAGAATGTTTTTTGCATGTTTAAATAGTTGGAAAAAGTCAAAAAGAGAATAATATTTCACAACATACGAAGATTATATGAAATTCAAATTTCCATGTCCATAAATAAAGTGTTACGGGAACACAGCCACATGGCCTCCTTGGCCAGTTGTCTGTGACTATGTTCCTGCTGGCTGTGACAGAGACCACAGCGGCTTCAGAGTCTGAAATATTTACTATCTGGTCTTTTACTGAAAAGCTTGCCCCACCCCTTACCTGGACCCTCCAGGCCACAGACAGCTATCCGGCCGCTGGCCTTACAGACGAGCCGAGTGGGAGCCGGCTCTGTTTGGTCTTCCCCAGCCCGTGGGAGCGCCTCCGTGGGGCTGGGAGCCGCGCGCGCGGGGCTCCATCCCCTCCCCCTAAACCTGGATAGAGGACCCGCTCTCTGGGGCGGCAGGGCCTGGAGAGGAGAGACCTCCTAAGCAGGTGCTGGTCTCCCTCCAGGTGGGCCCCAGAACCCCGCGCAGCCCGCCCCTTACTCTTCCTCTGCTTTATGACAACGTTCCTTGTCTCCCGGGCCCCCTCCCAATAATCCTCCCTCCTAGGGCTCGGAATGGACCCCCCCAGGGTCCATTCCGAGCTTTGACCCGGCTTCCCCTTCTCTCGGCCCCGCGCCCGCAGCCCCGGCGCCCCGCCCCCGCCCTCCCGCCACTCACCTGTGTCCGCAGGTGTCCCGGCGCCCGCTGCCCGCGCTGCCAGCCCCCCGGTCGCCGATGGCTCCCCCGGCGATGCCCGCCTCGCGGCCCGGCCGGGTCTGGGACCGAGCGGCCCGCGGGACCAGGGCTGCGCGGGGCCGGGCCGGGTGGGGGGAGGGGAGGAGGGGCGGGGCCTCGGCCTGGCTCCTCCCTCTCCCGCGGGCCCCGGACCGGCGGCGCAGTGGGCGCCCATGGGGCCCTGGGGACCGAGCGGCTCTGCCCGGGCTGCGGCCACCACCTTCCCCCGCCGAGGAGGGCTCGCTCCGCAGGGACCCCTCGCCGCTTGCCCTCGCCCCTGAAGTCGCCACCCACCCTGGCTTGCCCGCCGCCCTCGCGCTCTGCAACCCCCCGCGCCCCCCTCCCCCCGGCCCGGCGGCGGTGATGACCGAGTGACCCGCAGCAGGTGCCCACCTCGCTTTGCGCGTGCTGTGAGTGACCGACTAGCCCCGCACTGCCCTGGTCTCGGCCCCGTCTTCCTCCTTTAACCGGGCAGGGGAGCAGGACCCGCAGCAGAAGGGGTGTCGGGGTTCACGGACCCCGGGGGCACTGCCCCCCCCCGGCTGTGGAGTCCAAAGTGTGACCCTTATCTCTGCTTGCCGGCTCCAGCCATCCGGTGGAAGGTTGGACTTCACCTTTGCTCTAGGGATGGCGTCTGGTGCCAGGCTGAGGCTGACCCAACACTTCTCCCATTAACCAAGTCTGCGGGTATCAGATGGGGGCACCCTCGCTCTTCACTGGCAAACAGCCACACTGAAGGCTTCAGGAGGGCGTCCCAGCACCTACAGCCGGCAGCAAAATAAAGGGCACATGTTCACATTCCCAGATCAGGACACATCATCTGACGGAAACGCTGGACATGGAATCAGAAGTGTCCATGGATGTGTGGTCATTATCTTCTCACAATCATGAAGCTGAAGACCCAGTGCTGGGGAAGAGGTGGGGGGAGCAGGTCTGAATGCCTCCAGCCCTCCACCCTGTCCTGGTTCTTCCTCCTGTAAAATGGCTACACGGGGACTTCCCTGGTGGCACAGTGGTTAAGCATCCGCCTGCCAATGCAGGGGACACGGGTTCGAGCCCTGGTCCGGGAAGATCCCACATGCTGTGGAACAAGTAAGCCCGTGCGCCACAACTACCGAGCCTGCGCTCTAGAGCCCGTGAGCCACAACTACTGAGGCCCGCGCCCCTAGAGCCCGTGCTCCGCAACAAGAGAAGCCACCGCAGTGAGAAGCCCGCGCACCACAACGAAGAGTAGCCCCCGCTCGCCGCAACTAGAGAAAGCCCGTGTGCAGCAATGAAGACCCAACACAGCCAAAAATAAATTTAAAATAAATAAATAAATAAATTTATTTTAAAAAATGGCTATGCGGTGAAGCGTACAGACATCCTCTCATTGTCTCACTGGGGAAAGGGTGTCCAATCTCTCTCCTCTCTTTGCTGGCATATTAAACCCACAAATGATCTGAAGTGTTCCAATCCTCGACTCTGATGACTCTGTTTGATTTGGAAGAGGAATCTTTATCCTTTGATACTCTCTAATTTCGTCTGCCCTCCTCCTGTTTGCCCTCCACTAGTCTCTTGTTCTGAGCTTGCTGTTATGCGATTGCTCTGTTAGTTCAGAAGAGTTGTTGGCACCTCCAGCTCTCCGCATCCTACCTCCCGCTTCCTGCCTCCCCGCTGATCCGGATCCATTTTAGGGAGAGAAGTTGTGTGGGGCAGGAATTGCGGTGGACAGAAGCCCTTTTTCCCATTCCTCGTGTGTGTGTGTGCGCGTGTGCGTGTGTGCGTGTGTGTGTCTGTGAGAGAGAGACAGAGAGGGATCCAGGGATGACAAGAGTAGCCACGAGGGAAAGAGCGCAGTAAACAGGAGGTGCTGATTACTGGCAGTATTAAATGACACCCCACACACTGCTGGTGCCAAGGGTGTCCTCCCAAGTGGAAGGAGTAAGAGAGGAATGGAAACTGAGAGAACACCAGAGGCAAGCCCGGACGTACAGGCTCTGAGAGAGCTGGCTAGACTGGGCCAGTGGACACAGGAGCGTTAACCCTTTCACTTGTCTCGAGGCTGAGATCCAACCTCCACCCGCCGCTGTCCCAGGGCTGGTCTCCAGCCTCTCTGGGAGGAGAGGTTCTCAGGGAAAGCTGGAGTCTAGAAGCTGGAGGAGTGGCCGCAGGAATGTGTGGGGTGGGAGACCGGACTCCTGTGTTCTGTCTGTTCCATTCCGGCCTCGTCCCTTCTGCGCCGTGGAGAGAAGAGCCCTGCCTGCGACAGGCTCAGAGGGGAACACAGCTCAGGGAGCTGAATGAAGCCGGAAGAGTTGGCAGGTTGGCGGGTTGGCCTCTACTGGGAGGCACCTGGGTACGTGTCGTTCTTCCCACCCTGCCTTCCCTCACATTCCCCACCCACCTTTCTGTGGCCGTGCCACACAGCCTGTGGGATCTTAGTTCCCCGACCAGGAATTGAACCCGCGCCCTCGGCAGTGAAAGCACGGAGTCCTAACCACAGGACCGCCAGGGAGTTCCCCCTAGCCTGAGTCCTATCCCTCCTCTGTGCCTGTTTCTGCCCCAGTGCAGATGGTCCTCATCAAGTCCCCAGCTGGACCCCACAGCTAGTGAGGTGTCTGTCTGTCCAAGAGCAGAGCTCTGAGGGTCAAAAGCCTCTGTCCAGTACAGCATGAGGGTGACTTCTGGGGCTGGTGTAGTGGGCCCTTAGTCCCTTCTCCCCTTCCTCACGGCAGAAAGGTCAGGGAGACTCCCTTGATCCCTGAACTCTGCCCAGCCCGCACCTCTCAGGGCAGGGCGGGGGCCAGCTGGGTTAATGAGGTGCCAGCAGGCACTGGCAGTGAGGGAGCTGATGGGAGGTGTGTCTTCCTCCCTCCAGAGCTGGGGGCGGGGGAAGCTGAGGGCTCCAGCTGGGAGGTACCAGGTCACGTGAAGCAGATAAAACCAGGAGGCCAGGCCACGGGGCACAGCTGACAGCGCCTCAGACCAGAACTGATGCCCCCCGTCCCTCGCCCACTTGCTGGCAGTGTTCTCTGTGCAAGGTGCTAGGAGTATATAGAATATGCATTCCTAGTATGAGGACTAGTTTAAGAATAGTATAGTATAATTCCTAGTATAGAGATAGCCTATATAGTATAATAGTATAATTATATACTGAGTATATAATTATACTATTATACTATAGTATAATAGTATAATTATACTATTATACTAGTATAAGTCCTAGTATAGAGATAGCCCTAAGTATAATTAGTATAGTATATATAGTAATAGTATAATTCATAGTAGAGAGATA
>NC_041219.1:57998048-58008488 GCF_002837175.3 Physeter macrocephalus | reverse complement strand
CTAGTATAGAGATAGCCCTAATAGTATAATAGTATAGTATAGTATAAGAATAGTATAATTCCTAGTATAGAGATAGCCCTAATAGTATAATTAGTATAGTATATATACTAATAGTATAATTCCTAGTATAGAGATAGTATAGTATAGTATAGTATAGTATAGTATAGTATAGTATAGTATAGTATAAGACTAGTATAATTAAGATAAGATAGTATAGTATAGTATAAAAATAGTATAATTCCTAGTATAGAGATAGCCCCTGACTTCCAGGAAATTACAAACTAACGGGGAGACAGACAGAATAATGCTAATAGTATAATTCCTAGTATAGAGATAGCCCTAATAGTATAATTAGTATAGTATATATACTAATAGTATAATTCCTAGTATAGAGATAGCCCTAATAGTATAATTAGTATAGTATATATACTAATAGTATAATTCCTAGTATAGAGATAGCCCCTGACTTCCAGGAAATTACAAACTAATGGGGAGACAGACTAATGGGGAAGAGAACACTGATCTGTAAGTTACATATAAGAAATGAGCCAAGAGCTGGGGGAGTACTCTGGGGGGACTAATAACTACATAAGGGAGCCAGCGAAGGCTTCATAGAGGAGGTGAACTTTGTGCTGGGACTCTGAGGTCGAGTAGGAGTTTGTTGACCAGAGTAGGAGGGAAGGGCATTTCTGGAGGAGGGAACAGCATAAGCAAAGACACAGAGAAGTGTTTAGAAAGAAAGAGGGAAAGGGCAGGCTTCCCAAAGCCTCCTGAGAGCCTCCCCTGTCCTGGGGACATCCCACCGCAGTTGCCGATTTCTGGGTGGTGGCTTTGGAGGACAAACCTCTTCCTGGCATGCAAGGACCTCCAAGGCAGGTCCCCAGTCATACTTCTTGCTTTCACTTTCTGTTTCCCTGGATGTGTCCCTGTTCTCTGAATCTGCCTGGGCTTCCCTGGCTCCATGCCTTTGCTCAAGCACTCCCCCCAGCTGGCATAACTAACGTTCCTGACCCCTTGTCCCCCATCTCCACTGCTGCCTCCTTCAAGGTCCTGCTTCCTTCAGGACATTTTCCTGATAATCCTCCAACCAGATTGATCACTTTCCTCCCCACTTTCAATGCCTTGGCCATTGTGTTTCTTTGAAAGTCATCACTCATGTTCTGCCTAATTCTGCTGCTGTTGGCTTATGTGCACATGCTCTTCACGGGACTCCTTGAGGGCAGGGAGCCCCTAGCACAGGAGCCTGTGCAGGCCTGGCATTGGTGTCTGTGGAGTTGAACGGCCTTGACTTGCTAAAGGACCCAGATAGAACGGACTTGCAGGAAGATGTGCCTACGCTGTCATCTCTCTGCCCCGTGCCCAAAAGGACGGTCTTTGTTTTTTAAATACCTGGAATTCTTCCCTAACTTCAGTTGTGTATTCCTGGTTCATTACTGCCCCTTCAGCATTTCTTCAGTGGCACTCCTTCTAAAGGCTTCTGGCCCCTTAAGACAACCACGCCCCATAAGTTTTACCTTGGGCGCCAATTCTGATGGATTGGTAGTGGGTGTCCTAGAATATTATGTCCAGAAGGATTCTGTGGATGATGAGGGCTCTGGAGAGAGGACGCCCTGGCTTAGCAGTGCCTGCCTTGGTGGGGACAAAGTGTTTCCTCTGCCTCAGGGAGTTTATCAGATGTTTTTCTCACATTAAGCCAAGACTGGGACACTGGGAGAGTGTGGCCTTTGCCGCTGGTGGAAGGTGATGGGGAAAGTGTGTAGGAGCTGAGCTGGGGGCCCCAAAGGCCCTTCTTGGGATCTCCTGAGGCAGACGTTGGAGTCGGGTGTGTGAATGTCCGGGTCTGTGCTCCGACCAGGCCCCCTCCTGCTCTTGACATAATGGGTCCCCGGAGGGGCTGTGGCATCGTAGCAAGACCAGGAGGGCCTCCGTGGCTCGGGATCCCCGGCACTTCCTCAGCAGGAAGGCCAAGGCGATGGCACTGAGTCCCCACCTGTGGGAATGCTCCCCACTCCTTTCTCCTCCCAGGGAGCTCAGGCCTTCAAGAATGATGAGAAGGTAGCAAAAGCGAATAATCTCTGGAGGCGTTCTAGTTCGTGGCCTTGACTTGCCTCCTTGTCCTTGGGAGCCGTGTTCTCCCCTAGTGGCAATTCCTGGAAGCGCAGGTAGATTTGACTTGGTCTGGGGGCCAGGAGTGGCCTTTCCCAGCTGGACGGCAGCCATGTGGTCTCACAACCTGACACTCCTCCCTGTGCAGAAAGGCTGCCTAATGTCCTTGGCAGATGGTCCTCACTGCTGCCTGACAGCCGCCAGCAAGGCTGCTGCCCAGTCTGTGCCTTTGTTCAAGCGGCTCTGATCAGTGACAGCCCCTTCCTCCAAACAGTCACTTGGTTTCCTCCCTCAGGTCTGTGCTGACACTGGGTGTACACCTGCTCAGCCCCTGAGTGACTCAAAAGCACACGGAATGAAGGATTTTAAGGCTTTAGGTCAGTCCTTGCACATGTTTTCAAAGCTAGAACAGCTCGCCCTGCCCCCTGCCCCCAAACCGTGGTCAGCTTCTAGGAGCTCTCTGGCCCTTGTCACTGAGTCCAGGCTCGCAGCCAGCCCTTGCTGTGACATGTGTATTTTGAGGCTCATTTGCCCAGAGAGACTGTGTGGGCGCATCTCGTTATGACACTTCTTGCCCAGCCCAGGAAGATGGGCAGATATTTTACTCCTAGAGCAGACGCTGGCACAACAGTCCCAAGTTGTTTTTTCTAATTTAATTTGACAACCCTGAATTTCAGGAAGTTCTTTCTCATCACTGACCCAAATACCGCCTGCTCAAGCTTCAAGTAATTTCCTCATGCTCTGGGGAATACCCTTCTCTGTATCACAGGCCCCTCTTTGGATAAGTGAACCACAATTCGGGTCATTTTAGCAGCATCCAGAAGCCTTGGATCCTCTCCCCATCCTTCAGAGACCCAGGTTCTCAGTTTGGGGTCACGTGGGCAGCCCCTAGGTCTCAGGAGCCATCCTACGTGCCCGGCGCTGTGCTCAGCATAGACTAGTCAACCTTCTCAGCACAACCCAGTGGGGCAGGGCTGCTGGTATTATCCCGCTTGCTAGATGCAAGAATGAGTCTCAGGGGTAAAGCAACTTGGCTAAGGACACAAAGCCAGCATGTGGAACATCTGGGATCCAATCCCTACATCCAAGAAGGCTTCAGAGCAGGCATTTGGTCCAACCATGAGCCTCCACCAGAAGACCTCTGTGAGCATTTGGGCACATGTATCCTCTGACCTCACCCCCATTTTATGCTCGTCTCCACTCTGATTTTGCATTGATCCTTTCCATCTGCCTAGGTGACCTTCAGTCATGGCCTCATGTGTTCCTTCCTGTCTTTGTTCAAAGGCAGGGCCCTTCAGAAGGGCTTCTGGGGCAGGTGAACTTGACTTCCCCAAGTCTCCACCCTTGTATGTAAAATGAGGATAATAATACTACACTTTAGGATCATTATAATAATAACAGCTAACTTTTTAATAAAGCAATTACTAGGTGCAGGAATAATTTAGCACTTGACATGTGTAATTTCATTTAATCCTCACAAAAGCCCTACGAGTTAGATATTATCCTCATTATAACAGATGAGGAAACAGGCTCGGAGAGGTTACATAACACGCTCAAGAGGACAAAGTTAGCAAGAGGAAAAGCCAGGATTTGAACTCACATTTGTCTGACCCCAAAGCCTGCACTTCTCACCGCTCTCCTGTAGAAGATAAATGGGTTACTGTGGGTAAGCCTGCCGTGGGGGAAGAAAACCAGAAGAAACCAGCTGCCTTGTTTCCATCCTAAAGGTCAGCTTAGCATTCAAAGAAACTGCCTTGAGCAGCGATGTTGGCCTTTGCTCAGGGCTGCGTCCTGTAGCAAAAGGACCTGCGGCTCACCACCAGCAAGATTTCCTTAAGAAAGCATTTTCATGGGACATCCCCGGCAGTCTAGTGGTTAAGAATCCGAGCTTCCCCTCTCCTCGCTTCCACTGCAGGGGGCACGGGTTCAATCCCTGGTTGGGGAACTAATATCCCTCATGCTACGCGGTGCGGTGAAAAAGCATCTTCACACATCACCCCCTGTCCCCAAAATATCACTCCTCACAGCATCTGTTCAGCCTCTCCACTCTTCTGTCTCCTCCCAAGTCCCCTTCCTAATTGCCCGTCCCAAAGCCCCATCCCCTTGCCTTTATAAAGTCACCTGCCCTGGTCCTCTCTTCGGCAGATATTTCTGGGACGCCACCGTGCTTAAAATCAGGTAGTAGGGCTCCCCTGGTGGCGCAGTGGTTAAGAATGCGCCTGCCAATGCGGGGAACATGGGTTCAAGCCCTGCTCCGGGAAGATCCCACATGCCACGGAGCAACTAAGCCCGTGTGCCACAACTACTGAGGCCGCGTGCCACAGTTACTGAAGCCCACACGCCTACAGCGCGTGCTCCACAACAAGAGAAGCCACTGTAATGAGAAGCCCGCGCATCGCAACGAAGAGCAGCCCCCACTCGCTGCAACTAGAGAAAGCCCACGCGCAGCAACAAAGACCCAACGCAGCCAGAAATAAATAAATAAGATTTTTTTAAAAATCGAGTAGTAAACTCACGTGAGAATGGAACATGCCTGTGCTTGGCATCTGGACTCAGTGCATGTCCAAGGCCAATAGAAAATCCTAATGGCTGAGGGGCCAACCGAGAGGTGATTTAGAGAACTACCTTCCTCATGGGCCCCCTCCCCCATCCATCTCCATTTTCCTTCCCCTCCATCAGTACCTCGCGGAGGGAGGAAGAAGGGGAGCTATTTGTCCCTCCTGACTCACCATAGGACCCATTTCTGTACGTTCTGCACCACCCAGATCAATGCCCACCCGACCCTCGGGCCTCTCCAGTCTCCGCGCCCTTTCCTACCTTTGACTCCTGTTGCTTTCATCACCCCTGCCACTCGTCCTGCCTTTGTTGTTACCAAACTTTCCGTGGTGGTTGTCACGTCTCCTTAACTAGGCTGTGTGCTCCTTGAAGGTAGGACCTTGTCTCTTCCACGGAGCCCATGAAGGCTCTGGCTGCACCAGCTGATGGAACTTGAAATAGATACTAACTAAAGATTGGACGGGGACGTGGCTGTGGGATGAGGGTTAAGAGTGAGGTCTCTGGAGTTTGCATCCTGACTCCATCACGGTGGTAGGTCATCCCCGGGTCCCAGGCCTCCGTGGAACATCCTCCCAATCCTCCCAGGCTGACTCTGGGCGTGGCCTGGTGATTTGCTTTGGCCAAAAGAGTGGAAGAAGTGATGGACCAGTTCCGACCTTGGCCCTCAAAAGGCTTTGTGCACTTTCCTTCTCTCTTGGAACCTTCCCACCGTCCTGAGGATAGCCTGTGGAGGACCATGTGCAGGGGAGCCATCCTAGGCCAGGCCAGGTAAAGCCGCTCCATGGCACAAAGGCATGAGGAGGCCCAGATGAAATCAGCCTCGCCTGGCCCCAGTCAGAGAACCACCAAGCTGACCTATAGACTCACCCAATAATTATTATTAGCCTGTTATTAGACTTTTGGTGGATGATTTTTCTGGGAAAATGCAGTATTAACGTAGCAACGGACAACTGATACAGCCATTTACCAGCTCGGTGACCTTGGGCAAGCTGTTTAATCTCAATGTACCTCAACTTCCTCGTCTGTAGAGTGGGGATGCAGCGGCCATTTTTGATAGTTTGCAATTGAGTCTCTTGTCTGGCGATTACTTCAGCCGAAGAGCTGCCTCACCCAAGGTTCTGCCACCTTCCCCAGGGCAGCCTGCATCTGGTGGCCAGCTGGTGTGTGTATAAAGGTCTGGCCGCCTTGTTTGGGATGAGTCTGCAAGGCCATCCTGACTCCGGAGCTGCCTGTGGGATCGGCCAAGCCTCTGTTGTGACTGTATTGCCTTCCGACTCCTCTCTCTGCCCAGTCCAGCTCTGTTTCTCCTCCACAGGGGTTGAATCCAAGAGTGCTTCCAATAAACCTCTTCCATTCATATCTCCATCTTAAGAGTCTGATTTCCTGGAACTCACGTGTGAGAGCAAGGAACCACATGCCAAGTTCTGGCCAATGAGGTGAAAGCAAAAGAATCACATGACAGTTTCCTGAAATGTCCCTTGAGACTGTTGCCTTCTAGAGAACCAACTGGTGGCTGCCCAGGGAGGTGGGGGTAGGAGATGGCGTGGAAGTTAGGGGTTAGCAGATGCAAACGATCGTACATAGGATGGCTAAACAACAATGTCCTGCTGTAGAGCACAGGGAACTATATTCAATAGCCTGTGATAAACCGTAATGGAAAAGAGTATGAACAAGAATGTATATATATGTATAACTGAATCACTTTGCTGTGCAGTAGAAAATAACACAACATTGTAAACCAACTATACTTCAATAAAATAAATTTTTGAAAATACCGCTTGTCTTCACACTCTGTGCTTGTTACCACTACCAAAAGAATTTTGGAAAACCGTATACATCCTTGCCTACTTTTTAGACCTAAAATTTTTCTTTAGAGTTTTAAATGTAATCTTTTAAAATTTTTAATCAAAAAAAAAATTTTAATCAATATTAACATTTAAAAGTAAAACTGTTCACTTTTATTTTAAATTTTATATAAAAAATAAAGTTCGTAAAAAACTTGCAAAATAATATAATGACTTCTTGTATGCCTTTTCCTAGATTCACTAATTATTAATGTATTAAACTTAAAAAGAAATATTTTGGGGGGATTGTACTTCCCCAGGGAGGTGGCCAGAGCTGTTCTTGACTTCCCTAAATATTTTCAGAGAGGCAGCAACAGTACAGTTGTTTAGCTCAAGTGTGGAGTCAGGCAGCCTTGATTTGAATCCTAGTTCTGACACTTAATTAGCTCTGTGGCCTGGGCAAGTTATTTAATCTCTCTGTATCCCAAAATCTATCTCATACGGTTGTATGAGGACCAAGTGAGTTAATAGTATAAAGCGCTTACAATGTTACCTGACATATTGTATGTTCAATTTATGTTTATGGTACAAATAAAATGCACCAATAAACAAATAATTATTTATTGTTAGAATAATTAGGCTTCAGAGCATATTAACAAGAGAAGACACTATAATACTAGTAAGTTGCAGGCTTACAAAAGATGTACTTCATGACTGTTGTTAAATGCATTATTTACAGGAGAATCACATAACATTGTTGTTAAAGTTAATCTAATAAGAACACGGTAGGAATAAACAAATGAGCAGAGAAATGATTGATGATTGACAGCAGGCAGGAGACGTATCCAAATTAAACAAAAAAAGAATGATTTTCCATTATCCAATAATTTGGGGGCAAAAGTTAATGAAACATTTTTTCTGCAAGTCATTAAATGTTTGCAAAAATATAAAACACTAAAGTGCCTCTGATTATGTTCCTTTTATTTAAAGACGTCGTGTTCAGCTGTTGAAAGTAAATGTGAAACTTTTCACTTCCTCCTCCTGGAAGTCATGCAAATATGCAAAGGAGAACAGACTCAGACAGGACGGCGGAGGGTGCCAGCCCAGCTCTTGCACGGCTGAGAATAGCCAGGGCACGGGTGCGCCTCACAGCGGATGGGCATCGAATGCCCAGATGCTCTTTAAGAATCATGAATATTTTTAAGGCAGACAGATAAGGCATGGCGCTTGGCCATGTGTTTGTCACCTGCGTGATATAAAGTATGATCACCTTCAGAACTTCACCTGCTTTGTGCTCAAGGGATTCGCCCTCAGGAATCAGGCATTCTTAGACAATTGGGGGTGTATGGAAATGAGTACCATCATTGGGCTTCCCTGGTGGACCAGTGGTTAAGACTCCACGCTTCCGCTCCAGGGGGCGCAGGTTCCATCCCTGGTCGAGGAAGTTCTGCATGCCTTGAGGTGCAGCCCCTCTGTGACATATCTGAATCCAGAACACCCCAACATGGGCCAAAGTATCTTTTTATTTTAGTTTTTTATTTTTATTTTTTAGCACTGCTTTATGTACTCATTTTCTATTAAATCCTTAAAAAAAGGTTTTTTGATTGAAGTATAGTTGATTTACAATGTTGTATTAGTTTCAGGTGTACGGCAAAGTGAATCAGTTATATATATACATATACACATACACATACATATACATATACATATACATATATCCACTCTTTTTTAGATTATTTTCCCAGATAGGCCATTACAGAGTATTGAGTTCCCTGTGCTATACAGTAGGTCCTTATTAGTTATCTATTTTATATATAGTAGCGTGTATATGTCAGTCCCAATCTCCCAATTTATCCTTCCCCTCCCTTCCCCCTGGTAACCGTAAGTTTGTTTTCTACCTCTGTGACTCTATTTCTGTTCTGTAAATAAGTTCATTTTTACCCTTTTTTTAGATTCCTCATATAAGAGATATCATATGATAGTGGTCTTTCTCTGTCTGACTTGTTTCACTCAGTAGGACAATCTCGAGGTCCATCCACAAAATATCTTCTTTTTATTAACTTCACATTGTGCCCATAACAAAAATACATACATGACAGAGAAGACATGAAGATGTGTCATAGGCTTGTGGTGATTCGATTAAAAGAGGATTCATCAAAACTGATATTTTGGTGTCCTTTTGTTTGGGGCCACAAAGCTTTTGCATTCCAAGCATTGATAATAATTAACAATAATTCATAACAAAATCCAGGAGGGGTGAGAGTCTGAGGCACAGCTGAAGTGTCTCACGTGGCATGGATTAAACACCCTGCCTCTCCACTAGACAAAATTATTTTCAGCAATAATCATAAAAATAAATGATGACATTTCATGTTTGTCCTGACCCAACAAAAAAAGGTGTAACCTGTAATCTGCCCTCCTTTTCACTGTTTAAAATTTTTAAATGCACATAAAAAGTCCAAGTAGACAGAGGTAAATAATAACTCAATTCATTTCTTTTGTCTTTATAGTCAAGGTGCCATCATGGTTTCCTTTGAATCTACTGTTTGAACACAGATACAGGTGGCAGAGATGGAGGTGCTGACCTAGCGTGAAGGGAGCTCAGATGATTCCGAAGGAGGGAATCCTCATAAACTCACTCTGGAAAGGGGTACATGGGGCTGATTTGGTGGGTGTCAGGGGCCCACTGTATAACTGGAGTTTTCAGGATTAAATTCTATGTTGAATATAATTGTTTTTTAAAGGTTAAATTACACAAATACGCCAATTTGAAGTTTACATATCTATTATTGAAAGCCAGTGGTAACCACAACATTTGTGTAGACTCAGAACTTAGACCAACAAAATTTTTTTCGGGGAGGAATATGTTATCAGTGAGGTTGTTTATTTTATTTTTTTAAAACATTTTCCCCCAATATTTATTTATTTATTTATTTTTATTTGGTTGCACCGGGTCTTAGTTGTGGCAGGCAGGCTCCTTAGTTGTGGCTTGCTGGCTCCTTAGCTGTGGCTCACAGTCTCCTTAGTTGCGGCATGCGAACTCTTAGTTGCGGCATGCATGTGGGATGTAGTTCCCTGACCAGGGATTGAACCCGGGTCCCCCTGCACTGAGAGCACGGAGCCTTAACCACTGCGGCACCAGGGAAGCCCCTACTGAGGTTGTTTAGAATCGCCCCGAGGTGATAATAAAAAGCAGCCCATTTGGGGGGCGGTTAACGTTTTAAAATTCTCTATGGACATGCAGCCTACTGCCCGCCCACGGTGGTGGTTGCAGGGTCGGGGTTGGGGGGGAGTCCCACTACCCTCCTCTTGCACGCGGTTGATAAGAGGCCCACCTTTCCTTTATAAGGTGGCAGAACAGTCAACAGGCAGGTGGGACGGAAAACCAGCGGATACCTTGAGGGCAGGCAGGAAGAAGGTGATAGAGAATTTGAGTTGGTGGCAATTGATTCTCTTCCAATGGTGTGTTGAGTACTCCTTGAACCCAGGTAGAGGGACTTGCCCTCAGGCTGGCAGAGGGGGAAGAAGCCTGGGCTCTGGAGGGCTCCATGGAGAGTGCCCTGATTTCACTGATGTGAGAAATAAGATTCCACTTTTCATGGGGTTTCTGACACTTCCAGGGGTCAGGGAAGGTCCCGAAATTTCAGGGGCCTGAGATCTAAAGGATGAATAGGTGTTTTCTGAGTAAAAAGAAGAGGGAAGAAAATTTCAGGGAGCTGGAAGCTCAGATAGGAAAGTCGAGAGCCAAGAGCCAGGGCTTCCCTGGTGGCGCAGTGGTTAGGAATCCGCCTGCCAATGCAGGGGAGACGGGTTCGAGCCCTGGTCCGGGAAGATCCCACATGCCATGGAACGACTAAGCCCGCGTGCCACAACTACTGAAGCCCATGTGCCCTAGAGCCTGTGCTCCGCAACGAGAGAAGCCGGTGCGATGAGAAGCCCGCGCACTGCAACGACGAAGAGTAGCCCCCCCGCTCGCCGCAACTAGAGAAAGCCC